>NW_026596152.1:9445517-9492003 GCF_907164565.1 Psammomys obesus
ACACACACACACACACACACACACACACACACACACACACACACACACGTCCACGTCCACATGTATACGCATACTTGCCCATAATTCACCATCCCAGCCCCGAGCCAGGCTCTGAGTGCTGGTGCTGCCCAGGCCAGTGGCCTGCCTACCTGGAACACGATCCGTGACTTCTCCAGCAGGTACTGAGAGGTTATGGCACCAGAGATCACACCCCTAGGGAAGCACGATCCGGTCTTGGGGACTGAGGTGACCACTCAGCCCTGGGTGTTGCTGTGGGCCACAGAGGGCTCTTGAGGTCTCTGGGCATCCGCCACAGCCCTACTCACCCTTCTAGAAAGATTTCCACAAACTTCCCAAAGCGGCTGGAGTTGTCATTCCTGACGGTTTTGGCATTACCAAAGGCCTCCAGGAGAGGGGTTGCCTCCAGGATCTAGACCAGGATGGAGAGGGTGGGAAGAGATGGGCACTGGGCTCAGGGCATGACGCTAGATGCTCAAACAGAGGCCGGAGAGGTGACTTGAAGGAGATTCCTTACAGAACTACAGTCTCCTCTCTGTCCCTTGCGGCCCCGCCCCATGCTTAGCTCCAATCCCTGTGCTCCCTCCCCAACCATCCTGCCGGTGGTCCAGACACACACCCGACATACCTTTATCTTCAGAGATGTTGGTGAAGCCGGAGCGGGAATGAGAGACAACAAAAGTGGTTCACTAACAAGACCAGACACCTCTCCCTCCAGGAAGCCAGGAGCCTTGGGCTGTGGAGAAACTGGTGGGCCTTTTTAGGTCCCTGTTGCAAATCCTGTGAGCCTCCAAGACCCCAGGTCAAGGGGCTAAAGCATGGCCTGGGGTTGCAGCCTGCAGCCAGTGTGCCTGCAACAGGGCTCAGCGATGCCCTGTTCTTTCTACCCCCAGCTGACTCCTGCTATCCATCTTCCAGTTTTCTCTTGGACATTTCCTTGCTCTTATCTCTCCTGTTAGCTCAGCGCAGTCTGGAACCCACCCCATTCTGTGGTGCCTACCTTATCAGGGCTAACAACAGTCCTGCAAGCCCAGCCCTTGTCTCATTGCTCCTCCCCCTTCAGTGTGTCCCAACTGCTTCATCAGTCCCCCTACATCCATCCCTGTCTCAGGACAGCGGCACCTGCTGGTCTGTGTGCCTGGAAGCGCCTGCAGGCTTCTCCTCTTTCAGGGAGCTCCGCAGGCTCAAGGTACTCAGCGCTTCAGCAGATACTTTTCCCTGGTATTATCTGTGTCCCTATAGGCTGTCAGCTCTGTGGATGAGCAGGTATCTGTCTCTTTGCACACCTGAGTCCCTGTCTCTGTATGGGGCTAATGGATACACAGCAGGTCCTCAAAAAATTCTCTAAATGGTTTGTAAAAACAAGGAGAGTGGGGTTGGGGATTTAGCTCAGTGGTAGAGCGCTTGCCTAGCAAGTGCAAGGCCCTGGGTTCGGTCCTCAGCTCTGGAAAACAAACAAACAAACAAAAAACAAACAAGGAGAGCAGAGCCACCCAGGGTGACCATAGCTAACGGTGGCAGCCACCTATAAGTACCTACTGTGTCCCGGACATTTTGCCTTGACACTTACTCTGCTTTTTTTTTTTTTTTTTTTTCCAGTGCTCGCTATGAACTGCAAGGCCTCACACAGGCTAGGGAAATGCTCTGCCATATCCCCAACCTTTTAGTTATTATTATTTTAGTTTGAGACAGAATCTCACTATTTAGCCCAGGCAAGCCTTGGGTTCACGACCCACCTATCTCAGCTTTTCCAGTACCTGGGACAGTAGGTCTGTGACACCACACCCTAATTTTTGTTCACACAAGTACCCTGTACTTCTGTACATAGGTGCTAACATTATTGATGTCTCAGACTCAGAAACCAGGATGTAGAGAGGTGCTGAAGGATGCCCATGGCCTCCAAGAAGAGTGGGTTCCCAGGGTGCCTGGCGAACACACACACTGTATGCATAAGTATATTACATATTAATTAGTATTATGCAATAATTAATAGCCAGGCGTTGTCTCTGGTTAAGTCACATCTTCAGGAAGAAGTTTTGGGGAGAAGGGGGCCCAGTTCCCACAGACATGACACCTGGAACCTCGGGGTGGTGGCAGTGCTGATCTGTTCACATCCACCTCAGTCAAGTACCTGCAGAGCTCCCGACAGAGAGCAGCAGAGGGCGGGGCTGCCTGCAGTTGCTCAGGGTCAAGTTCAGCAGGGCATTGTTCTATACTGTCTTTTAGTCTGGGAGTCCCTGGAAGGTTCCAGAGGCTGCATGGCCTCTTCTCTGCTCCTGGTGCCCAGCGCAGGACAGGATATGAAGCCAGAAAACTGGGGTTGGGGGGGCATCACATGGGCTAGGGTGGATAAACATTGGAAGGCGGAGAAAGACCGGTTCCAGTGAAGACGAGTGAGCAAAGCTATTCCACGAGACGGACTTTCTGAAATGAAGGAGGTACCACAACACCATTTTGCCGGCCAGAATGTATGGGGCGCGCCCATTGGTAAGACCCTAGATCCAGCCATGCCTAAAACTGACCCTAGATCTGACCTGTCCACTGGCCTCATGCTGTGTGCCTGGCCCAGAAACTCAGACCCATGTCACACATCCTCACTTGTCTCCTCCGCACCTGTTGCCATGGAATGTAAATCCCTGCCCTGTTACCTCATTTGGGAAGGGTGGCCCGCTGGGCAAGTAATTTCTCTTCCCAGGCTTCAGCTTCCCAATCTGTAAGTCATCACAGACGCCATTTCCCAGGGAGGCTAAGGGGCTCTGTGGGGGCATACGGAAGACACCTGGCCCAAGGAGGCGCTCATGGAACCCCCTTCTCTCCCAGCCGTGTAGAAGAAACTGAAAACTGCCTAGAGAGGAGAGGGCCTGGGTCGACCACCAAGAGGTCCTGCAGCATTGTAGCCATTTGCTAACTCCTGTGGACCTAGGGCTGGGGATTTTGAGAGCTTGTGTTTTCCTGGACACCGAGCTTTACCCGCCCCCGAGCCCTGGGTTCCCATCGTTTCTGAGTAGACACCTGCTGGGCACCTTTCCCCAGCAGTTCCTCTTCACCTGTGCTGCCCGTGGTCACTCTTGGTTTAGTCCTCTTCACGATGTGGCCTGGTCCTTCAGTCAAGTCCAAGGCTGGCTTTGCCTTGACCCTGAATGCATCCTTGCATACCGACACCCCAGTCACCAGCACTTGGGCCCCTGGCTTCTCTGAGCTGGGAGTCCTTGTTGTCATTCTGATGTCCCGTGGGATCCCTAGGCCTGCTTGCACCTTTGCACAAGATTTTTCCTTGGTCTCCTCACTCTTCTCAGACCTGCTCAGGGCCTCATCACTGCATCGTGCTTATAACGATGCCCCCTAGCTCTCTTCCTTTTTTTTTTTTTTAATCCTTAACATATATGAATATGACTCTCTAATATACATAATTACTTCTTCATCTCCTGCCCTAGAATGTAACTCCCACAAAGTTGCAAATGTCCTGTCTTGAGACATTCTGTTCCTCGCTGAGCCCAGAACACAGCAAGACCTCGGTAAAGCTTTACTGTGGGAATGGATGGGTTTCCAAGAGAAGTGTCAGGTTGCAGGATTTAGTGTTCTCGTGTCTGGCCAGCGAGCCTGGAGTCTGCTGCTGCCTCTGCCTCAGGCTATGCCCACCCTTGAACCTGTTCCGCATCTGGATATGAGACTACAGTGATCCTGGGCCATAACCAGAAAGACAAGGTCAGGCTGAGACCGGAAACTAAGAATGGCCTCCCTGTTAGTCCCCGGGAGCTTCCCTGGGGAAGATGGGAGACAGAGAAGACTGAGTTGAGCCAGCCCTTCTGGCCTATCTGGAATCGAGGCTCCCTTCATCCAAGTACATATCCAAGCTCCTGGTCTCTTGGAGGTGGAGGCACGCTCAGCGAGAGTGCTGGGCTGGGATCCAAAGCAGACAGGGCAAACACATGCTAGCTGGATGGTGGGTCTCACCTGCTGCATGACGTCCCGTCTCTGGTTCATGGCAGCCAGGCAGCGGAGAATCAGCTTCGTGGCTTCAGTCTTTCCAGAGCCACTCTCCCCACTGGCCGAACACGGGGCCAGAATGTCAGCACTCCTCCCCCTCTCCATGTCCACTCCAACCCAGGAGCCATGCAGTGGGCCAGAGGTACCCAGCGCTCTTTCCGGGGCTCATTAGGCCTGTATCTAGATGCCTGGCTGCAAACCTACACCCAAGGTGTCCCTATTTGTCCCCAATCCGAGCACAGCCTGGCTCACCTGATGATGACACACTGGTTCTGTTTGGCATCAAGCATTTTGGCGAAGGCGAGATTAGCAATTGCAAAGAGGTGCCTGGTGAGATAGGTCATTACGTGGCACTCTCTCTGACAGTCAGTTTCCACAGACCCAAGACTGCCAGAGGTTGGGGGGAGTAACTCTGTCCAGCCAAGCAGCCAATGCTGCCCACCCTTCCCCCTTGGTGAGAGCCACAGTGGCCTCCAGAGGGGACTGTGCCATGCCTGGCGGGAGACCGAGCTGAGTGGCGGGTTGCCTGCGTCTACCCACTCTAACTCGTGGCTGAAAGGCATCCAGGGGCTCCCCAAGATCGGAAACGGACCTGGAACACCTCAGGCCAACCCCATTCCCATCCCATAGATACTCACGGGGGATTCTCTCCCAGGGCACGCCCACTGTACTGCTGCACCTGCTCTGGCCCATAGATGGAAAACATTTGGTATGGGTTCACCGACACCAGAATGCTGCCGATATAGGTCTGCTGATAGACAATGACATCAGTGCCATGGTTGACACGGCCGTCTGTGGTCCCCTCTTCATGCTTTTGAGCAAGGAGTCCCTTTCCAATGGGACATATGTCTGGCTGCCCTGCTGCATTGTCTAGCCCTACGTAGCCCAAGAGGGACTGTGCTCTAATGGAGACTCAAGCTCTGCACAGGCTGAAGGTGTGACTGTGGCCTCAATCAGGCCAAGATGTAACCTCCTGCCCACCTCATTTATTCACGGTCAGGCCCAGGCTGCAGGCATTTCTGTCCCATGCCAAGGTAAGCCACCACAGTCTAGAACTGGGAAGCAGGGAGCCCATGTGTCCTGAAGCCATGAAAGCCCTTACAGGTATACATGGCTTTTGGAAGTGGCTCCAGGCCACTTCTGACCAGCTATGAGGCAGTCCTTGTAGCTCTGGGGTCGCAGATTCTCTTCCATCTTTTAACGACATCTAGTCTAGAATCCAATCAGGTCTTTGGGTCAGCAAGCCCCAGACTTACATAGATGAGGTTTCGTTCAAATCTGGTCTTTAGGTTGGATAGCACAGTGGTCTCTTGGAGGTCTCTGGAAGGACATGAAGGGAATGTGAGGATCCCCAGCCTGGCACAGACTCCCCCCTATTGGCATGGTGTCTTGGTCAAATGTGTCTGGAATCAAGCTCATTTCTGCCACTGACTAGCTATGGGTCTTGGGCAAGATAGTTCATCTTGTGCCTCAGTTTCTTCATCTGTCCAATGGAGTGGCAAACATCACACCCACTTTCTGGGACCCTGGTGGACACTGGGGCCGAACACCTAAGGCTGGATTACCGTGGTTGGAGAGCTTTAGGGATTCCAAACACCTGCCGGCATTTTCACAGCCGCTGCTCATATCTCTCGGATGAGAAAGTGAGGTGCAGGGTGAGAAATGATACGTCCACGGCTGCCTAGCTAGTCAGTGGGATGGCTGGGATCTGAACCAATGACTGTCTAAGTCACAGAGCGTTGACTTGTACATGTCCGGCTTCTGTGACACTTGATGACACCCCTTGCAAACGGGGAAACTGAGGCTCTGGAAATGTCCAGGGCGGCAGACAGCCTGGCACCGAGGCTGGGAGTATAGGGATCCCTACCAGGACTCCTTCCTCGCCCTGCCCACTTACTCCAGCTGGGTCATGTCCTCCACACCGTCTTCCCTGCGCTGCTGGCGGGACCGCACGGAGGGCAGGTTGCGGATGGAGTGCATCTGTGAGAGAGGGGTGGGGCACAAACTGGAGGCCTGGGTAGACCCCGGCTTGGACTCACCAGGCTCCTGTTCCCACTGTCAGAGCGGAGCTTTAAGATTAGATACCGGAAGTCTTTTGGCCTCCCTGCCTGAGAGTGCACATAGGTCTGTGTGTAAAGCATCCTGGGTGAGCGTGCCTGTGAGCCACAAGTGTCCTGCTGGGGATTGAGCACACACAGACATGTTCACTACCACACACACGAGTCGGCCCCCTTCCTACTTCTGTCCTCTCAGCGTCCCTACCCTGCTCCCCACAGGCTTGTGTGACGGCTTAAAATGGGCATTTGCGTGTCAACGCGTGAGGCAAAGGTGGAGGTTTGTCCCAGGATGGACCCAGCTCCTGCCTAGGGTAAGTGTGTAGATACTGCGCATGCACCTCCTGGAGCGGCCCTGCGGGTCTCACAGCTCGCATGCGTATCTGTGGTCTCAGGATGCTGTGGCTATGCGCAGGTCCACGTGCTTGGCTGAGGGCGGACACTTAGGTGCTCTCAAGGCGAACTTGGCATGTGCCTGTGGGCAGCTGCCAGGGTCCTCTCACCTTAAGGATCCTGAGTGTGGGAGCCCTGATGTCAGCTTGGGGCTGAGGGATCGTCATAGTACCCATTATGTGTGCCTAGGTATGTGCTCGCTCAAAGGGTACACCTTTGAGAGCGCGCACCTCCGTGGCTGCCACGTCTGCTCAGACTGGTCACGTGCCTGCTCTCCTGGGGTTAGTCACCCATGCACGTTCACTGCAAGGACCTGCAAGGCTCTGTGTAACTGTGAGCACACACACGTGCAGCCTTGGCCTTGCACCCCGGGGCACCCTCCCCTAGGCAAGGAAAGAGGATACAAGAGGGCCTGCGTCCTGCGCGCCCTCGCTCTGTTAAGTAGGGCGCAGCCGGTATCAACCCTCCCGGCCCTGGCCTCCAGCCCACCCATCTGCTCACGTGCTTGCCAGCGGCCACAGACCCTGAATAATTCAGCCACTCACGTATTCCAGGGTGAGGAGGGCCCAGGCATCCTTGCCCCGCACCCCTGGGCACCCTGTGCCCCGCTCCCGTAATGCTGCCGCCCACACAGCACGGGGCACCCGTCGTCGGGGCCAGGGTCCCCCCAGCAGCCAGGCTGCCCCCGTTGCCATTGCCGAGCCAGCCTGCTGCCCGCCCTGCGGGGCACGGTCTGCAGAGGGGCAGAGTACCGCCTATCACATCTTGCCCCGCCCATTCTAGGTGTCTCCAGGGAGGCTAGGGTGATCACCCACCTCCTCCAAGGGCCACCTAGCATCCAGCTCACCTTCCACCACGTATGTGGCAGCCAGTCATGGACTAGGGCTCCCTGAGACAGGCTGCCTGCCTATACCCCACAGACTACAGGCTTCTGGGCCTCAGTTTCCCCTGCTCGGCAACAAGCAAGTCAGAAAGTAGGCTCCTGTGCCTCCATCCACATACTGCTCCCTTCATCTAGGGCCTGTCTATGCTGAGCACTCCTCTGTTCCTCCCTCAGATGGATGCCCTGCAAGGTCCAGTCAGTCCAGCCCCTCCCCCACTTCAAAGGGGAGATGGAGGTCCATGTAGCCTGCCACTTAACCAAGGCCACCCATGACTCCTCAGGCCACCTCCCATTCTGGCTCCTAGACCAGAACTGCCAACCCCACCCTCTGACTTGTGCCTTCATACCTTGTTCTGGAAGCTTTGGGAGCCAATCTTTTTCCAGGGGCCCTTGTGGGACAGGTAGTCACCTCCACAGCCCAGGAGATGGGACTGAAAAGAGTGGGTATGAACTCGTGGCCAGGGGCAGTGGGCATCTGCTGGGGGGCAAAGGTGGGGCCAGCGTAGACTACAGGTTTGGGGCCCTGGGCCATGCTCTAGGTCTTGGTCTGGACGCTCCGGAGGCTGCAGAGGAGCGGGCTTTTTTTGCTGGAACGAGCTCAGCCCTCGCACCTGAGGCATGACGATGGCAAACCGCCCTGGTGCAGCCTTAGGCTGCTCACCAGCCTTGAGCAAAGACCCTGGGGCTCTGGTGGGGCCCAAGGGAGCTGGGGCCCTAGACAGTGTCTTCCAGCGGCGCCATGGTGGCCACGTAGCCCTTGTCTGCTTACATGTGACCAGTGGGTATGAGGCACTGGCTCGTAAAGCCTTCCCCTCTGAGCCCTCATTTTCCTTGGGAGGTTCTGGGTTCAGGGTCTCAGGCTCAGCTGGTGGCGGAGGGTCCCCTGGGGTGACCACTTCTTCAGGATTCTCCAAGCTGGGGCTGGCTGACTCAGTGAGATGCCCAGGCCCTGGTTCGTGGTGTTGGCCCAGGAAGATACCAGTTAAATTGGAGGCCTGGTCCTCAGGCTGTGGTTCATGTGCAGGGCTCACGTGCTCCAGCAACGGGTTTTCAGGCACTGGAGGGGGCCTGGGGAAGCCTCTAAGGCTGCCTACACCGTCTGGCCACGGAGAAGGTGGGCGCTGTGTAGGAGGCATTTCCACATCCCAGCTGGGGGCCAGTGGGGGCACTGTCCAGGGTGTCTCGGAGTCGTCCAGTTCACGCTGGTTCTCTTGCTGCTCCAACGACCCCGTGGTTGGGCCCCAGGGCCCAGTACTGGGTGGTGGGTGGTAGGCCCTATGTACCCAGGGCTTCACAGCCCGGGTCGGTGGTTCGCTGAGGCGCCGCCAGGTCCGTGGAAGGCGGGAGGGCAGGTTGAGGGACCGGTGCCGTGGGCCGTGGCTCAGGGGTGGAGGCGGTGAGGGTGGTCGTGGAGAACCTAGCACTGGTGAGTAGTGTGGGCCCAGGCGCCTGGAGGCTCGACGAGGGGGGAAAGTCTCCCGAAGCGAGTGAGGCCTGCGAGGAGGGGGTGGGAAGGGTGGCTGGAAGGGGCCCCTTCGCTGGGATAACTGAGGCGACAAGGGCCCCAGTGGCGAATGGTAACCCTGGCCTGGCAGGCTCCTAAGAGAGTGCTGGGGTGAGGGCAGATGGGGCCTTCTCCTTGACCCTATCAGGGAAGCTCTAGGGAAGCCAAAAGCTGGCCCCCGACTTCGGGAGGCCCTGAATGAGGGCTGGGGTACAGGAAAGGCCAGAAGGTCAGGGGCAACCTCAGGGCTGGTTCGAGGGGGCTCAGCAAAGCCCCACCAATTTGCTTGGGGTGTAAAGGGCACATGAGCTGGGGCAGCCCAAGGTGGCGGATGTCGGCGGAGGGAGCCGTAGGGTGAGCTGTAGGGGGAAGCCAGCCTTGGAGGCCTGGACAGGTTGGGCGAGAAGGGCGGGGCCCGTGGTGACCCGGAGCTGGAAGAAGGCCCCGGCACTGGAGGGGAGATGAGCGCGCTCCAGTGGGTAAGGGTTCGTGGTGCCAGCCTGGGTGAGGGCGGGCCGTGGGAGTTGTTGTTGTTGCGAGCCTGAGGCTGACTGCGCCTCAGCACGATGGGCGTGTTGGGCCGATCGGGGTCCATGCCGGCCAGCTTGTAGCCAAAGCGTTTATAGGCTGCCTCCCTGACTTGGGGCCGCCCCCCTCGGGCCTTCTGGCTGCTCCTGAGTCGTGGAATGGGCTTCTTTTCTGACAGTGTCTTTTTTAGGAACCGTGCCAGTGAGGTGGCTGGCCGTGGTGTTGGGTGGCCAAAGTCAGGCCCAAAGCCTAGGCCTTGGCGGGCACGGAAGGCTGACAGGGCCCGCTGCAGGTTTCGCTGGCGTGGCGTGAGGAAGCTCCAGTAAGGGTGGGTATAAGGAATGGCGGGCACTGGAGGCATCTCCTCCTCTTCCTCCTCTCCCTCTGCATCCCCTAGAGGCAGAGGAATGTCGAGGGAGGGTGGCAGGGGCACCTCCAGCTTCTCCTTCCCGAACAGCTTCACCTGAGGCCTCGGGAAGAGGCGGAACTTCCGGATGAGGGACAGCTTGGATCTGGCCGGCTTGTCCATGCCTTGCTGCTCGAAAAAGGAGGCACTGGGCAGGCGGAAGGAGGTGCTCTGCCGTTCTCCCCCCACTTCCTCAGGCTCCTCCAGCTCCGCAATGTCATCCATGGGGTGGGCATACGGGTTGTGGGGTGACAATATGGGTGGGGGCACCCAGGGGTACATGAGAGCTGGCTCTTCTGGATATACATAGGGCACCCCGGGGGGGTAGATGGCCTCGGCCCCACCGCCATAGACGCCTTCAGCATAGGGAACCCCATAGGGATCAAAGTAGGGTACATCATAAGGGGTGTCATACGGAAAGTCGTAGGGTGGGTACGGCACGTGGTGAGGGGCATAGGGATCCAGGTAGTAGCTGTATGGGTAGGCCTCATCCTCAAAGCTGTCATGGTAGCTGTAAGGAGATGAATACCCCGAGGGGGGCGCATATGGGGGCTCAAAATCGTCATAGCCGTAGCCGTAGCCGGGGTACAGGGTGTCGTAGTAGTCGGGGTGGTAGTAGCTGTACGGGTCTCCGGATGGGTACCCGTAATCATCATAGGGTGGCCAGGCTGGGCTGTAGGCCCCGAAGCCAGCCCAGGAAGGCTCCTGCTCCTCGTAGCGGTGCAGCGACTGCTGGTCGTAATAGTCGTCGCCCTCCCGGTGGTAATCATAGTATTCACCCAGGTCCTGGAAGCCCTCGAGCCCATACAGGGACTTGCGGGAGCGTGCATGCCGGAACGGGGCCTCGTCCTCAAAGGGAAGGAAGCCCACGGGCTCCCCGGAGGAGTAGATGCTGTGGCTGCGGGGGAACCTGCGGAGCCGGCCTCCGTGCCGCAGGATCTCAGCGCCGGAAGGGAAGGGCAGCTTCCGGGAGCCCACGCGCGAGCTTGAGCCCTGGAGCCAGGCGTCCACGGTGGCCTGCTGGCTGCCCGACTCCTCGGCCTTCTTGAGGAGGAACTTCTTGGTCAGCCAGTTAATAGCTGTGGACGCCTTGCTAAGCGACTGGGCACGAGGCTTCAGGCGGCCGTAGCCACGCCGTCCCGGGAAGCGGATCACCATGAACGAGGGCTTCTTCCCCTTCATCGCCCGCTTCTTTTTGCCCACACGCATCTGCGTCATGAGCTTGGATGTGGACTTGAGAACAGTACGGGCCTTCTTCTTGCGTTTGGTCTTCTGTGGGCCAGTGTGGAGGCCCCAGAAGAAGGCTGACGCACTCCGGAACTGACCCTTCTTGGAGATCTTGGGCGTGCGGTCTCGGAAGCCCATGAACAGCCGAGATGTGCCCTTTAGGCTCCGTTTGGGTTTCTCAGGCTCCGGGGCCTTCTTACCCTTTTTTCCTTTCTTAGCTTTCTTCTCCTCATCTTCCTCTTTCGCCATGGTGGCCTCTGTGTCCGATGGGCCTGGGGCAGGTGTCACACGTTCAGGGACTTGGAGACACTGCTTTGAGACTGGCTAGATCTTCTCGCGTGCTGCAGGACCTACAGTCTCTCCTCAGTGACTGAGCAGCTGGGACTGACTGGGTGGCATGGAGAGGAAGGATCCATAATTCATCCTCTAGACCAGCCTTGGGTTTCACCTTTGAGAGGTGGTGGAAAGTGCTTGGGTGTTGTTTTCTAGTGTGGGTAGACTGGGAGGCCTGTGCTGGGGCAGCAGGCTGGCTTTAGAGTCACCATGGCAACAACTTGGTGCCTCTGGCCAAGCCCTCCTGTGTCCCAGCTGGCTAAGCTTTACAGAGCAGGACATTAATCTCCAGAGGAAGATGTCATCTGCCCTGGACACCTTGCACGGGCCCAAAGTGGAGTCAGGTCTCCAGAGGCCAGGATAGGATACTCACAACCCACCACAGCACCTTGGAGAGGAACTGGAAGTGAGAGGCAGGTGCCCAGGGCTGTGGCCAGTGTGTAACAGGAGTGGGCCAACTCCAGGGAGCTGAATAATGCATCAGGGAGAGCCCAGATGCTGCCGCCCCATAGAGGAGGTCATGGGGAGGGGCAGGGGATGGAGGAACAAAAAGAATGCATGGCCCAGCCCTTCATTGCTGTCTTTGGTGGACTATGTAGCCTCAGGAAAGCCCTTTGCCCTCTTAGGTGCTGTGACTTCCTCTTCTGTAGAATGGGAGACAGGAAAAAGGAAGATCTAATGGACTGCTGGGCGGGTTAAGACGCAGGAAAGGCCTCTGGTAGTTCCTTACCACTTGCAAACCCATGCTATTGGGGGTGTGAAGCCAGGAGGCTCATTCCGGCCTTGGATCTGATCCACAGCAGTTCACAAACTCTGGAGTGGGGGGGGGGGGGGGGGGAGGAGGAGGAGGAGGAGGAGGAGGAGGCCCCTTACTAAATGAACCTGTGTAGTGACCCGTGTTAGTGGAATGCTAATTAGCCACGGAGTTGTTTGCCTCTGCCCTGAGAACTGCCCTATACACTGCCCAACAACAAGACTAACACTGGGGACCCTCACCTAAAAGTTAGAGGACATTCCTAGACCGATAGCTTCCTTCTGCAGGCAGATTCTGTAGTGTGTGGACACCTAGGATCCCTATAAGCTACAGTGGCTATGACAATGATGGTAGACAGTTGGATTTAATCAAATGTTCCATTGTCAAAGATATAAACATCTTCTGATGTCTGCCGACAGCTTCTCAAGGTAAATGGAGGCAGTTCCACCCAGACTAAAAGAACTCTGTGCTATTCCCTAAAGGAAGAACTGCCCGAGTCTCCATAGCTTCAAGGACATCTTAGGAAAAAGGCCACTTATACCCGTGAACTAATGAACTTTCTCTTTAAAGAAAATAAGTCTGACCTTTCATTTATTTATTTATTATGTATACAGTGTTCTGTTTGCATGTGCACCTGCATGCCAGAAGATCTCATTATAGATGGTTGTGAGCCACCATATGGTTTCTGGGAATTGAACTCAGGACCTCTAGGAAGAGCAGACAGTGCTTTTAACCTCTGAGCCCTCTCTCCAGCTCAAGTCTGACCTTCTTAAAAAGATAGGCCCTACTTACAAATCTATCAGTAGCTATAACTTTTTAAAAAATAATTTAATTTTTATGTGCTTTAGTGTGAAGGTGTCAGATCCCTTGGAATTGGTGTTACAGTCAGTTGTGAGCTGACATGTGGGTGCTGGGAATTGAACCCGGGTCCTTTGGAAGAGCAGACAGTGGTCTTAACCACTGAGCCATCTCTAAGTTATATGTTGGTTTTCATCATTTTTCTTTACGCATTGGTGGTATGATACGTATATTCAATGATTATATCATCATACTCTTTTGCTTTTAACTTATTCCACCATTGAATTCTTCCTTTAAAATTTTTAAGACTTATTTTTTATACAGCATGCTGCCTACATGTATACCGACATGTCAGAAGAGGACACCGGATCTCTTTATAGGTGGTTTGCTGGAAATTGAACCCAGGAATTTTGGAAGAACAGTCATTGCTCTTAACCTGTGTGCCATCTCTCCAGCAGCCTTAGAAAGAGATTTTAAACAGTCCTTGAGCTGGAGGGGTGGCTCAGTCACTAAGAGCACTGGCTGCTTGCTCTTCCAGAGGACCTGGGTTCAATTTCCAGGTCCCATATGGTAGCTCACACCATTTGTAACTCCTCTTGGGGATCTGACACCCTCTTCTGGCCTGTGGGCACCAGGCATGTAAGCAGTGCACAGACATATAATCAGGCAAAATACCCATTAAGTATACGCAGTCAAAACATTCATACACGTAAAATTAAAAAAAAAATGTTTATGGATCATTGTCCTTCATCACCATGCAAAAGATGTCTGGGATCATGGCTTCATAGTTATTGCAGGAAAGTAGGGCAAAGGGTGAAATTAATGTTAGCAGTGGTGGCAGACGCCTTTAATCCCAGCATTTGGGAGGCAGAGGCAGGCAAATCTCTGAGTTCGAGGCCAGCTGGTCTACAGAGCTCGAGGACAGCCAAGCCTACACAGAGAAACGCTGTCTCAAAAGGCGAGCAGGCAAACAACAAACAAAATCCCAAACCAAAAATAAAAACAGCCCACATTAAGCTCCACAGTGGTGACACATGTACTCCAGCAAATGGGGACACAGAGGCAGGTAAATCTCAGTGAGTTCCAGGCCAGCCTGGTCTACAGAGCGAGTTCTAGGAGAGCCAGAACTGTTATGCAGAGAAACTGTTAACCACCCTCCCCACACACACCAAGAAAACAAACAAAGCCACATTGAGACACCAGACTGAAAATACTCCCTGTCAAGGCCAACCTGTCCTGATGTACAAAACGAGCACTTTACAAAGGACCTGCAAAGGCTCCAGCGGACGGGGCACAGGGACCACCAAGCTGCGGACCTTTCTCCCCAGTCTAGTCCACTTCCTCCCTTGCAAATGCTTTCTTTACCATAACCATTTCTACTTGTACCACTCTCCTCACCTCCCTGTCCAGTTCAAGGAGTCAGCAATATAGAAATCCCAGCAGGACCTCCGTACTCACCTAGAACCCGGAGGTGGAGGAAGATCAGACCTTGAAGGTCATCCTGGGCTGTATGAGACCTTCTCCCTCTACCCTCACCTCAGAAAACCAACAGCAGGCTAAACTGCCCACCAAACATACTACTGGTTTCTCTTTTACTCACTCGGGAGGCAGAGGCAGGTGGATCTCTGTAAGTTTGAGGTCAGCCTGGTCTACAGAGTGAGTTCAAGGACAGCCAGGGCTACAGAGAAACCCTATCTCAAAAAAAAAAAAAAAAAAAAAAAAAGTTAATCCAAGAGCCTGTCAATCACTGGACAGACTAGCCCGAAAGGTGATATTCCTGAAGACATGTTACAGAAGCGGGAGAATGATTATCTCCTAATGCACACACACCCCTTCTGTGGCAGATTGCTTACAGAATTGTTTTAAGCTTTTATTCGTTTATTTATTGTGTGTACGTGTGCAGGTCAGAAGACGGCTTCAGTTGGACTTTTCTCTTCTTCCACTGTGTGGGACCTGAGGCTAGGGCCTAGGTTATCAGGCTTGGCAACAGGCACTTTACCTGCCGAACCAGCTTGCTGGCCCCAGATCCTTACTTCTAAGCCTGCCTGCTTAGTGTCAAGTTAGGGCTGTTAGTGGCTGAGTGGCTAAATCGAACTCGGCTCTTACAGAGGACCCAGGTTCCCAGCCCCCACATGACGCCTCACAGCTGCCTGTAACTCCAACTCCAGGGGAATGTGATACCTTTGACGTCTGTGGGCCCTTCACTCATGCATAAATACACATAATTAAAAATAGTATATTTATATTTATAGATTTTGAGGCTGAGAGATGGTCCAGTGGATAAAATGGTTGCTGTGTAAGCATAAGGACCTAAGTTGGGGATCTTCAGCACCCACATAGAAACAGGGTACAGCGGTGTGTCTGTGTTGGGGGGTGGGGAGCAGAAACAGGCGGGTTATTCCTGCAGCTTCTGGCCAGCCATTCAAGATGAAACAGTGAGCTTCAGAATCAGTAAAAGGTCCTAAGATAATAAGGTGGACAGGGCCAGAAGACCCCCACGCCACTCTGTGTTCCACATACCTGCAGGCCAGCATATGCAAATACATCTGTGTGCACCCAGACACAAAAGTGTAGCTTTCCTTCTGTCTGTCTGGGTAAAGCCTGCTTGACCACCCATTCTCTATGCCTTTTTGTTTTGTTTTGAGACATGGTCTATGTAGCCCAGGCTAGTCTTGCACCCAGAGATTTGTTTGTCTCTGCTTCCCAAGAGCTGGGATTGTGCACCACCGAGCCCAGCCTCACCCATTCTTTCTGAAGACCATCTACTTGTGCAGCTGTCTGCAGACTTCCACTGTAGAGCATACCTGCTTTACTTGCAACTCAAACCATGACTTTATTTTAACCCCCTCCCTTCAACAGTTGCAGTCCCAGCTAACTCTGTTTCTCTCTCGAACGTCAATCCAATGACCCTTGGCCTTTCTCCTGAGTCTTTTCTTTTGTGAGACTGCATACCTGCAAAAGGGGACCTGAGAACGAGGGAGGAAAAGCAGGCTTTCAAAAGGAGACAGAGGGCTGCAACCAGCTGTGTTGAGTCTGGCAAAGCCAAGAAGGCATGGCTTAAATACAGTTTCACCACATGTGCTACCAGGAGCTGTTTGGTGGAGAGACTGATGTGTGAGGCAACCGTACCTGGGAAACTAAGTCTTGAAAGGGAGGTGGACAAAAGAGAAGATAGCTCGGGACACTTAACCTTAAGGGTGAAGGAACACAGGGAGGATACTTGGGAACATAGCAAAAAAGGAGCCTTTTGTAGCTTCCTCTCTCTGTAGGAGGCAGAAACAAGCAGCTTCTCTCACTCAGACTTCGGCCTTGGGTCTCTAGGATTTTGAGAACTTTGTCAGTGGCGTTTTTTGTCATGGCAACCCTAGCTTAGACAAAAGATTAGACCGCAAATCAACTGCACAGACCTAGGAATTACCTATTTACCTATCATCATTTGTAGGCCCTGGCCACAGAATCCTCTAGCTTGGAGGAGATGTAGAACATCAGGGAGGAATTTCAAGTTGGCACTGTGGGCACCAGGGCAGTGAGGGGATGCCTTGTTCCTTAGGCTAGATGAGCCTGGGCTTTCTGCTGAAGGATGGCTGGAATGGCAGGTAAAGAAAGGGATCAAAGTGGTTAATAGTTCCCAGGTGATATGGGTCAGTAAGTAATCTAGGGGATGCTGGGGGTGGGGTGGGGATGTCCCCACCCAAAGGGCATGAATTGCCATGTCACCCTTTCCTAGGTGTACACAGATGGGCGCCCCTTTCACATGCCGACTCAGACTATATGACCAGAATGACTAGAACCAAAGTTCAGCATAGGATAGATGGGGCATTTGATAAATATATAGCTAGTCCAGGAATCAAGCCAGAATTGAGTCAGAACGGATTCCGACCCAGCTTCCACCTTTCCCAGCCACCCCGGAAAAACAGAAGAGGCCTGGGCTTGGTTGCTGCCCAGGGAGCTCATGGGATGAGCAGTGTCTCCGAGGACTGGCAATGGCAATGAAAAGCCATTCCCTGGTGGATTTCCTCCCTTGAACCTTAGGGAAAGGAGCTGAATAGCGTCATCTTTACCTGTACTGGTGTACCGCTGTTGCCAAGGAATCACACGGGAACCATGCCCATCTCACAAAACAGTGAAGCTCAGAAGGGTTCCCAGTGAGGCAAGCCCTGGCTCAGCTTTGCTGCTACCCCTTTTCTTCTTTCTGCAGTGTCTGGGCCAGTGGCAGAACCCCAAGAAGCCAGGGTACCTTACCTGGGTCCTGTGGCCGGCTCCCAACCTGCATGCTGTCTATTGGGGGTCCTGTGTCTGCCTTCACAGAGTTGGATAGAGGCTCAGGCAGCCACATTGACCGCATGGGGCCTGATGTATATTTAATGACATCTATTATTCTTGTTTTGTCTCTGGAAAGCATGAGCAGCTAACGTGGGAGCAAGAACAGCCTGGAGAGCAGCAGGCTGCTCCACATGGTAGTCTGGCTCTCTTCCTGGTGACTATACAGAAATTGGGTGACATACCCCAAAACCCCACTTCTCAGGCAGCCAAGAACAGTTGTATGCTGTCCATGAAGAGGCACAGGACCTTGCCAGTATTACTGGAGGCCCCATCCTGGCTTTAATACCAGCTGCCTTGCACTCTATTCCAACAGTCTCAAGGGCTTCCTAAGGATGCTTTCTACTCCGGCAGCTGAGCCTAGCCTCTAGAAAAGCCAATGGAGGGCAAACGTAGCCTCTGGGCAGTCTTCCTGGGCTAGGTGGATTCTGCCTCCTCCTAGTTAACCAGGCCCAGGCCAGTCCTTTGCAGGTCTAAGCTATACCAACTTCCCACTCAGTTCCAGGTTTGCTGCTGACCCATTCCCACTGGACCAAGCAACAGAAATACAAGTTCCTCTGGTATGGGCAGGAATCACTTCCCATTTTTTATTTCAGAAAGTAGGGCGGAGATAGGAGCTTAGAAGGAAACAGATTCAGACTCAGATGTCCCACCCAGGCAGGCAGGGACTGCTCTGGGAGGGGCTCCAAAAGGGAGGCACTTTAGGACACTTTGGCTGGGCCCTGGCTTCCACAAGGGAAAGCCCTGTATTGGGAGGCCTCATCCTGAGCCCGCTAGGTGCTAGAGTTGTTGCCAGGAGTCTCAGCCTCAGGGACCCAGACAGGCCTACCTGAGCCTGGGTCAGCTTGAGATCTGGCTGGGAGGATGTGGGTAACTAGCTCCTTGAGTGCCCAGATGGGACACAGGACAAGCACACAGGCTGTAGGTTTCCAAAGAAGCCTACCACAGGAACAGGCTTATGAGAAATGTCCTCAGCAAAGCCCTGGTCCCCAGCCTTGCCTGTCCTGTCCCCAATACTGCTTACTGAAGAAGTTCATGAAACAGCCAACTTACACCCTTCCTGGGGTGTATGTTTGTACTTTTCCTGTTTGGGTGCCCCAGGGGTCCAAGTCCCCAGGAGCCAAGCTGCAGGCAGATAGTGTGACTACTTTTTCACAATCTGGATGACATCCTCATGTTCCATGGTGTGAGTCAGGCCGACCCGCTGTGGGCTGTACTTGGTGCTGGTACCCTGATGGAAGAGCGCAAAGGGGACACATCAGTCTCTGGATGGTCAAGGCTGCAGGAAGACAGCAGGGTGCAGGGGGAGGGCGTGAATGCCAGAACTAGGACTCCTGCAGCAAAAACTTTGTGGGCCTGGACAGGGAAGAATCTCATTTAGTCTTGCAGATAGAGAGACTCACTTCCCACTCCGGTTATTCCTGGGGTAGGACAGACATGGGGATCCCCATGCAGAAGGGTAGGGATGCTGCCAAAAATGCTGTGCTGAGCCTAACCCTGGGGCTCTTGGGTCTAGCCTTCCACCCACCTCATGCCCAGACTCACCCACACCAAGGCATACTTGAACTGGCTGGCCAGTGACCGGTGGATGCGATGGCACTAGGGGACAGAAGAATCAGAGAGCTGAGACCCTGCAACTGGGGCTTGTGGTGAGCAACCTTCCTACATGAATGCTTTGACATTCCAGGCCATGAAAAAAGGTGGGCCATAGGTCTCATAAGCATGAGCCCTTGTTCCACCCCTCCCACACCCAGCTCTCAGCAGGTTTGAAATCCCAGCTAGGAATATTTCTGCAGATGACAGCCCTCCACCTGTTTCTTCTGGACAACTGGATCCTTTAGAGAAGGCCAGAAAGGCTTTTCAGAACACCCAGCTTGGCTTGGAGTCATTAACTGCTTGGTCACTGTCTTTCAAGCCTCCTGACTCCAGCTGTGGCCTACAGCATCTTGGATATCACACCCTATTCCTCTCCTGGCCCAGCCTATATGCTGGGTGGGATGAAGGCCACAGTTAGTGTCATGGTGAGGGTAGCATAACAGAGGTGGCTGCAAATAGACTGTGCGATATCATTCCTCCTCCCATGTGCTCACAAATCTTACAGGCCCAGGCCTGCAAGAACACTTCCTGAACAGATATGGTAAGTCAGCAGTCTGGGTGAGTGACAGCTAGTAACAGCCAATTCCTAATTCCCTATCTGAAGGCCAGAGAGTGAACACTGTGGGCCTGGAGGTCAGCTCTAAGCTACAAATGAGCTTTTAAGCTCTCCTTGGTCCTCAAAATGGAAGGGAGGGAAGGAGGGAGGAAGGAAAGACTGCCATCCACCGGCAGTGTAAAAGCACAGTTCTGCCACCCCTCAGAGCACTTGAAACTCTGACAGCCAGCACTCCTCCCCTGTGGTTTGCTTTAAGCACTAATATGCTTGTGTCTGACAGAAGGGACCCTTACAGCAGGGCCCATTTACTACAAGCTCTCCAGGGGCCTTTTTCATGACAGGGCACTTCTCTACAATCCTTTAAGAAAAATGGGAGTGTGCCAGAGATGGAAAGGGCATGCCTCAGAGCCTTCTGCCCCAGGGCTCCTTGCCGCTCATAGGCAAGCCACCACCAGCATGGTTTACAAAGGCCCTGGGGTCTGTCATCCCCAAAAGAGGGGCTGAGGCAGAGGAGCTGAGTGTACTGGCAGGTCTGGCTGGCTTTTCTGGTCTCAGCCAGCATCCTGGCTGCAGTGCATGCCTCAGGGTAGGGACAGGCCACTTCCTCACAGGGAGAGCATTTTTGGGACAAAGTCCAGGCTCTGAGCAAAGGCCAAAGGGCCTCTCCCACCCCACTGGCCTCTTTTGAGTGTCTGGTTCCTGTGCCCATTCCTGGCCTTTGTTCCTGCCTCTGGGCCTTTACATTTGCTTATCCTGATAAGTACCATGCCCTTCTCCTGGGGTCCTGTGCTCTTCCTACTATATATGGTGAGAGCCAATTTGGTCCAAGGTGGAGCATGTTCTTACAGAAGGACCAGCACTGTGTCAAGAGCTTATCATGCTCCCAGCAGGTGACACCACAGATATGGCTCCAGAAAAGGCTAAAGAGTACTCTCAACCCTCCTTAGCCAAGGGCTATGAAAGCTAGGCCCAGAAAAAGAGGTGACTATCTTGGCTGTGTCCAGGCACCACAAGGCTGGTACCTTGTTGGCTCAGGCTAGACATGCCAAATGAAAGGCTGTGCGAAAGTGGAATACTGTCTGCCTACCATCTTTCTGAGGGACTGCAGGAATGGCTAGTTCCCTGCTTCCAGAAAAAAAGATTCTGAGAAATAACGGGGATGGAGGAAAATGAAATCTAAGAAAGAACTCAGGAATATGGCTGTATGGCCTGAAGCTACTCAGGCAGCTTTTCTGTCAGACAGCAATTCCAACCCTTGTGCCCTAAACTCAGAATTCCTGACTATGCTGCTCTTACTCTGCATCCCAGGGCAACTCGGTCCATGCCCAGCAAACTTCAGCTACATGTGAGCACAACCTATGACCACACACAAGAGCTGAGCTCTGTGGTCAGGGGCCTGACATCTGCTAAGCTCTAGTGAGACCAGGTTTACCATGTTTGGTGCTGATGTTCAATGAATGCATGCTGGGGGCAGAAGTTAGTCACAGCCATCCTGGACATAGGCAGTTGGGGAACAAGGGAGAATAGCTAGGCCCCAGGAGCCCTTGGGGGCTCAAAGGTACTCTAAGCGTCGGCTCTGTCACCAGGTGGGAAGAAACTAGATCTTCCCAGGCTTAGCTCCATATATACTGGAGAAACTAGAATATATAACAGCAACGATGAAAGGGTGAGAGTTCTTCTTCACTGACAAACAAATCCTGCAGCATTGGGAGCACTGATCACTAGCACCTTCTCAGTGCCTGGTGGCCAGCTGAGCCTTATTCAATGCGATCTTAGCTACCCTGCAGTTGTTACCCCATCTGACAGGACAGAAAAAGAGAGTCCCACCACCACCACCACCACAGCCTACCTCCCTGAAGGAACCGATCTCAGCATCTACTAACCAGGTAAGGAAGCCTGCCTTACCCCACCTCTCCTACCCAGGCTGGAACAAACAGCTCAGGCCTTGTTATTCTGTCCCTTTGGGTAGGTTTCAACTTACCACATGTTCAACAGAGGCCCCTTTCCGGAGAATGATGGCATCTGTGAAGTCTGGTCTCTCTGTAGGGAGATGAAGGTGTGTCAACCAGTCTTTGCCTGTGCTGGATTGGGCTTCCTTTACAATAGGGCCCTGGCTACAGAGACCCTCTCCACCTCCCAACCCCCTAGCTTTGCTCCTTGCTATCTGGCATACCTTCAGAATAGAGCCTTGGGCTATGCCACCCTGGCACTCATTACAGAACCCAGAGAGGAGCCACTGGATGTGTGGACTGAATGGGGAGGGAGTGGGTGGATGCTGGAGCCTAGGTGGGAAGCCACAGCCCTTCTTAGCTTACAAAGGCAGGGTTAGCACAAATTGCGCCAAGTTCAGGCAACCTGGGTCACGTGAGCAGTGTGCACCAGGCATGAAGGCGGAGTAAGGAACCTAACAAGGCACCTCCTACTGTGGATGGAAAGCAAGAGAGCAAAGCTGCTGTGACACAGTGGGGACCTGGAACAGCTTCCAGACCAGCTGCCCATAGCCAGCAGCTCTGCTGCATGTGCTAAGGATAAGGACTTGTGCTTAGAAAGAGCAGGGACAAGCTGGCATGGAGACTTCTGAGTGGCATAAACAGGCTGGCAGCCCTGGGAAAACTGGGGGGAGGCTTAGCCACTTCTGAGCTGTCGTGCTCAACTCACGCCCTCTCTTCTTGGTGTAGATGCAGGTGAGAGCCAGGTACTCCCAAAGCATCTCCAGCAGGTAGTCCAGGTTCAGCTTCATGCCGCAGCTGCAGGGAAGCTAGTATCAGGCAGGCAGTGCCTGGAGCTCAGAGGCCAGTCTCTACTGTTGGATAGAACTACCAAGGCCAATGTGGCCCTGCCATTACCCAGAGGAACGAGCAGATTATGACCACAGCTGTGCCTTTGGTTGCCCAGCACCAAGACTAACAGAGCTTAGCATCTGCCTGCGAGTTATAGGGAATCCATAGTATCTGTTACAGGGACAGAGCCTGTTGTGATGGGGCTACAGGCATGCTCACCCTTCCCTAAAGAGGACAAATGGATTGTGAAAGGCCCAGGGCCATCCATAAAGTATCTCAGAATATGGGGGGGGGGGAGGGGGGGAGGTGGAACCTAGGTTTTGGAACCTGTGTCTGGCTGAATGCTGTAAGTACAAGCAGGGAAAGGTGTCCACCTTCCATACCAAGGGTGAGTATGTCCTAGGCAGCCGAAGGATCTGGGGGATAGCGGGAGGGAGGCTGCCCTTTGTAGTAGTTGCAGTGTCTAGGGGGCAACCCTCAGTTGTCACCTGCTCCTGCAAGCCAGGCCTTGGGGAAGTCATCACAGGCTTGATTTCATCAAGGAAGGCAGGGAAGCACAGGACTTAGTACAATCCCCTTGAAAAGGAGCCCTGTAGGTGGCATCCAGAAGTGAGCCAGTGACTTCTAGCCAATGCCCCACTCACTAAAGAAGGGCAAGAAGTAGTAGCCAAGGTGGTCTTCACCCATCTAGAGTTTAGTTTCCTGGCAGGACACATCCTCCAAGGTGCCAACACAAGTGGTCACAGAGCTCTCTGGGAACTGTACTTACTACAAAGCTTTACAAGCCTTTAGTCTGGGTGCTGTTTTTCAGACATGACTGTCCCTAGCATCTATGGGAGCCCTTCCTGCAGCTCCTGGCCTCCAAACTCTCCCTTGGGAGGAGATGCTAGGCTATTTGACTTACAGGAGCTAGGGGGTCCAGCTTTCTTCCAAACTGAGGTAGCCTGCCAGGGATTAGAACACTCAGAGAGATGGGGCATGGGGGTGCATGCCTTTAATCCCAGTACTTGGGAGGATAGGGAGGCAGAGTTCAAGACCAGCCTGGTCTACATAGTGAGTTCCAGGATAGGCAGAGTTTGCAGAGACTTTGTCTCAAAACAAACAACACTCAGAAAGGAAAGCAGAGTGGCAAGAAGCCAGCTTCTCACCTGATAACTACACTGTTCGGCATTCGGGCTAACCGATCTACTTCTTCCATGGAGATCTGGTCGATTTTGTTATATACCTGAGAGTGGATAGTGGAGATAGGCATGGAGGAGCAGTCAGGCCAGGGACAGTCCTCAGATGACAGCACCTGCTCACGGGCCTTCTCCCCTCAAGGACTCCTGTTGGAGGGGTCCCCCTAAAAACAAGGCCTAGGTGGGCCGGAACCCTAGTTTCAAGCTCTCCATTCCTCTAAGACTCCAGCAGCCCCCTAAGGCAGGGGAGGTGGGATGCGGAGTGCTCTAGCTCTCAGTTCTTCTCTACTGAGATGGATGGGAACAGTGCAGGTAGCCATCCGGGTCGCTGCAGTGCAAGAGATGCACTCAGAGGAAAGAGCACATGGCCTGGGCCACCATGCCACTTACATACAGGCAGGGCATATATACACGGTTGCCCACAATCACATCAATGAGCTCATCTGGAGAGCAGTCTTCTCGGAAGAGGACTTCGGCGTTGAAGATTTCTGAGTAGCTCTGATTAAGGGCAAGCTGTGTCTCGGCATGGCAACCCCATGTATCTTTTAGTGGGGTAAAGCAGTAAAATGTACTGGCCGTGGGGACCTGGCCATAATCCGTGTGTGAAGTTCTACAAGCTCTGGAAGCTTGAGGAACCCTCTCATTTCTATTCCCTAAACCACAGAATATGAGAAACCAACCATCAGGTGACTCAACGTTTGCCGCCAGGCAGTGAGACAGCGGATGGAACCCTGGGCTACTGTCCAGCAGCACCATGTACAAGCGGGAGGTCCCATCTTGCCCTGCTTGGCCTCACTCATGGTTATCTCTTGGCTCTGGAGCCCTGGCCCATTCTCTAGCACCCGCTCGCAGATGCATACACAGCCCTTGCTTCTTCTCCAACCCAGGGACCCCAATTCTCAGAATATTCTTTCTTCTAGATGTCACCTGGATACCTGGACATCTAACGAGGAGCCAGGACGCGACTGGCACGTGTGTGGCCGGGCCCTGAGCCCTCAAGGCAGGCTGTCCACCCACTAGGAGGCAGTCCCCTGGAAGGATACTGTACTCATGTAGGATGAGCTGCACCAGCTTCTCCGAGCACTGTGTCAGTGTGACCGTTGAGTTAAAAGAGATACCACCACCTTTCTTGGGCTAGAACAAGAGACAGAGAAACCTGATGATGAAAGGGCAGCAACAGCAGCTGTCCATCCCTTGTGGAGGGCCAGGCAGTGCCCAGGCTGCCCTGGGTAGAGTGTGGGCATACCTTGAAGTAGATGTTAGGCTTATGCTTATTCAGGCGAATCCCCACAGACTCCAGCTCCTTCTCCAGCAGGGACCTAGGCAAAGGCTGAGTGAGGCTTCACAGGCTGTTTCCAAGCAAGCCACATAGCTTCCCCTAGCCCAGGCAGCCCTGCTTGCATATGCAGAAGCCAGCTCCCTCCCCTAGCAACCCAAAAGCCCAAAATGATGGTAGAGCCTCTGAAGCAGAGGCTAGATGGTACCCTCATGGGTGCCTAGGGGAAGGTAAGAAATCCCAGAGGGTCTTCTGCGAGAGGCAGGCTGGTGTGCCGCTCTGACAGTAGGGGTGGGCAATAACCAAGGCTAGGCTGTGTCCCTCATACTCGAGCCTAAGATCTCTAACTCTAGCTGGACACAGCCTAGCGGGGAGGACATCTAGGCTGGGTGGTGGTAAGGTAGACATAGACCATTTAAGCCAGAAACACATGGGGTCAGCCCTGCGGCTTCCCCTGCCCTGCAGCACAGACCTCTGCACATCTCCCTTGGTGGCATCCAGCATCATGACGACAACATCAGCTGTCCGTGCTACAGCAATCACCTGCCGGCCACGGCCTCGCCCTAGACAGGTAGAAGGCACAAATGTGACTCTGCAGCCTGAAATATCTTAGATTCCAGTCTCACTGGACTCTCACTGTTCCTGTTATATTTGGCTCTGTGCTAGGATTTTCCTGGCATCTTGCAGGGAGGAATCCAGGAGCTGTTTATTCATGGGGGCTGCTTTTATTTATGTTCTTGGAGACAGGGCTTACTTATTTAGCCTAGGCTGGTCGTGAACTCATGATCTTCCTGCCTGAGCTTCCTCAGTGCTGGGAATATAGGTGTGTACCACTTTAGCCCAGTTAAGACTGGTTCCAGAAGTCACTACCTTAAGTGGAATGACACTTAATGACTTTCTTCCCCTTCCTGTAGTAGGCCCAGCCAAGCTTCATGGACACTTGTTCATTTACCCCTTAACACTGCTGGGAATTTGGTAGGACTATGTCCATTTTAAAGATAAGCATCCAATCACTGGACCAAGAGCACCAAGTGAATATGGCACTGGCATCTGAATTGTGGCTGGTCCTGTCTGGAAAGCAAGAGTACCAGGTCTGGGATCCAAAGGTCATCTCCATGACAGCCCCACCCATTTCAACACTTAGTGACAGAGCTCCAACCTGCCTCCCACCTGCCTGCCCTGCTCCCACCTTGCGCTGCTCCTTCAATGATTCCAGGAAGGTCCAAGAGCTGGATGTTGGCACCTTTGTACTAGGTAGGAAGCAGAAGAGAAGGATAAGACAAGTCTGAGCCACCGTGGCCAGGCGCCTGCCTGAGCCTAAGCACATACATTGGGCCCACAGCTGGTGTCAACTGTGGCCAAGTCTGGGCCTCATCACCTCAGCCTGGCATAGATCACCACGTTGGAGCTGGAGCTGCCTAGGGAGGCCCACACCACACATTGCCCAAATCAGCTCAAGTGGACACGCAAGGTTCCAGCACCTGTTACCCATCCAAGCATGGCCTGAAGTCTGAAGCTTAACAGGGGGCTAAAGAAGCAACCAGACAGCAATCAGAGGCAGGAGCTGGATGTTCAGGGAACAGAGAACAGAGGGGCACCGGGCAGAGCTGCCATATGTGGGCCTGTTCTACTGGGACAAGGTAGGGTTCCAGGCTAGCCAGGTACTTCTCAGCTCTCCAGAAGGGCCAGTGCCCAGATCCGGGCAGCTCCCTCAGATGCGCATACGATGAGCATTCACAAGTGCAAACACAGGCACACTCTTTTATGTGGGGCCCATCACACTCCACTTACTTCAATGACCCCGGGGATGCACGTCAGGGTGGTGAACTCATAGGATGCAGCTTCGCTGGCTGTAGAGGTCATCAGACTCAAGAAAGTGGACTAGAAGGGGGGAAAAAAAGGCCACTGCCCTAAGAAGTCTGAACTCAGTCTCCTGGGCAAGTCCCCAGGACAAGGGGCTGCCTGGGGAGATACAGCAAGAGCCTTCTCTGAACTTAGCCTGGGGACCAAGTATGGAGAATAACTGCTCAGAGAGAGCATGGTCTCCAGCCTACAAACATGCTGACAACCGAGTCAGCACCAGAGGCTGCTGCCGCCCTGGGGGGGTGGAGGGTGTATAGAGAGTTGCAAAAGGATAAAGAAACTGTTTCTGAGAGCACTGGCTGCCACCATACCCAGCAATGATGCTGAAGGTGTTATGTACCTTCCTGATCTAGAACAGGTGGGCCACCCTTCAAGGCAGTGGTACCTGCTGCAGGACTCATTAGGGGCATGCTTTTTTCCTAGACATGCTCACTATAGAGGGAGAAAACAAAGCAAAGGAAATATGCCTAGCCTATAGCAAGCACCCAAGGGACAGCGGCTGTTGCTTACTCCCCTCTTTGGTGCACTGCTTCATGCTGGACTCAGGAGCTTCCCTAGCCCTGGGTACAGACCCAGAGAGTGCTTGCAGCAACCTGTGTCCATCTTGGTTCTGCTGTATTATCTGTATGCCAGTGGCCTGGCTAAAAAGTAAGTCAGCACCTCAGTCTTCATTTTCCCAAAAAGGAACCAGGCCTCCTTGGAGAAATGGTAGATCCCAGTTTAGGGCAGGAAGTAGATCAGATCAGCCAAGCCTCTGGAGGGAGGCTAGGCTGGAGGAACACAGCTGTGGGAGTGTGCTGAAGCTCACTCATGGAACACCTGAGCAGCACTCCGCCAAAATGTTAAGGTTATCAAACTGGGCTGGGACTAAGGTTCAGTGGCGGTAGCTGCTATCCCCAGTACTGAGGGGGTGGGAATGGGGAGGTAGCCGTATCAGTAAAGTGTTTGCTTCCCTAGCACTCATGTAAAAAAACAAACAAACAAAAAAACAAAAACAAACAAACAAAAAAACCTAGGTGTGGTCCTATAACCTCAGCATTGGGGAGCTGGAGGCAGGGGGAAAGCTTGGGATTAGGTCAGGAAGCCTGGCCTACTTGGCAAGGTTCAGACCAATGAGAGAGGTCCTGTCTTAAAAAACCAAGGTGGAAAGACCAAGAAATGCCACCCGACACTGCTGTAACACCCACATCTATATGCACATATGTGCATAAACATCATCACACAAGTGCACCCATGCACACATGAACAAGGAAACACTAAAACTAAATATCAGGGCCAGATATGGTGGGGCGTGCTTCTCATTCTAGCACTTGGGAGGCAGAGGCAGGTAGATCTCTTCTGAGTTTGAGCCTGGTCTACAGAGCCAATTCAAGGCCAGGAAGAACTACATAGTGAGACCCAGTCTTGAAACAAAACAAAAAGTGAAAATCAAATTATGCTGAGGCTGCCTAGAATTAGAGAGACATGACAGATGGGTGTGATGAGGGAATCCAGGTTGGCAGGGAGAAATTAAAAGAGATATGAATCAAAGTATGGGCATAATGGAGATAGCTTGGCTTGATGCATGGGCTGTGACAAGGGCGCTATCCTCATGTAACCACATCACCAATATAGAAACCAGTTATAAGGACTTTGGGAACTCCGTAACAGAAAATCCAAGATCATCCTAGTATTACATATCTATTGGCAAAGAGCTGGAGATGGCTCAGAGGTTAAGAGCACTGTCTGCTCTTCCAGAGGTCCTGAGTTCAATTCTCAGCAACCACATGGTAGCTCACAACCATCTATAATGTGATCCAATGCCCTCTTCTGGTTTGCGGGTGAACATGAAGATAAAGCACTTGTGTACATAAAAATAAGTATTAAAAAAAAAATCTATTGGTAAGCCTGGCATGGTGACACATGCCTTTAATCCCAGCACTCAGGAGGCAGAGGCAAGTGGATCTCTGTGATTCTAAGGCCTGTGTGGTCTACAGATCAAGTCCAGGGTAGCCAGGGCTGTTACACAGAGAAACTCTGTCTTGAAAAAAACAAAACAAAAATGTATTAGCTGGTGAAATGGCTCAGGAGATAAAAAGCATTTGCCGCCAAGCCTGATTTCTACCTAAGTAAGGGCCCACAGGGTGGAAGGGGAGAACCGACTCTCTTAAGCTGTCCTCTGACCTCCAGTGTGGCATGTGCTCTCCTCCACCCCCAATAAAATTTAAAATGTATGAAAACCTTATTTGCCCTGGAATGATGCTTACTTAATCTTACTTCCCACACGAAATGTAATAGGACATCAACATGCATAGGACATTAAGCTAAACCACTTTCCAGAAGAGACTCTGAAAAATGCCATAATGACTCCATCATTTCACTTCAAGGCAAAGTCCTTCTGCTGTCCCTGAGGCCTCATCTTCTCTTGACTCATCATCGTCTCTGCTCTTCCTCAGGCTCACTCAGGCAGATGCCCTGGCTCTCCCAAAGTTTACAGGAAGGTTCCCCCTGAAGGGCCTCTGCACTTACTCCTCCTACAAGCTCCCTCAGGTCCTTAGGGCCTCTTGATGAACCAACCACTCACTAGAGAAGCCTTGACCTACCCAGACATGCCTGGAAGGTTAGCTTGGGCTTCCCCAGAGCTTAAAACCACTTGAGACAGTATTTGAATTTTCTTAGACTGTCTTTTCTGAGAGGAAACATGGGGGGAGGGTTGGATATGCCAGTATCTGGCACAGTGCCCAGCACAAGGTACACACCCAATGACCGTGTGTGGCTGGTTGAGTTGGAAGGCCAACTATTCTGCTGAGGTGAAGGAAGAGTAGCCTCTAAGTCAGGGTGATAGTGAGGGGAGGCACGGAGGGTAGGGATGGGCATGCGGATAGGTGACCCTCTATTGTTCTCCCCAAGGTCCACACGGACCATCACTGACCTTACCCACAGAGGGAAAGCCAATCAGTGCCACACGAGCATCACCTGACTTCATGACATCAAAACCCTCTCCTTTAGACGAGGCTGATTTGGATGGTTCCAGGAGCTGGGCCCGATACTTGGCCAGTTTTGCTTTCAGCAGGCCCAGGTGGTACTCAGTGGCTGGAGGATGTAAAGCAAGGTAGAAGTAAGTGTCATGATCTCCACCTGATGGGCCTGGTGGGCCAAGTGCTAACTGAGAACATCAAGATGAGACAACAAACATCTCAAGGAGACCAGAAGAGCACCCTCTGCCTCAAAAGCCCCTTTGGTATCTCTCACTGGGCCCTCATTACCGTGGGAAAGGAGCATGGATGGGCAGCACTAATGTACCTGGGGCAAAAGGGAGGTTATGAGGCTGCTTTCTGCTCACTCGGAAGCCTTAGGCTTTGCTGGCACCTTCCCTAAAGATTATGAACCAATTCTGAACAACCAGGAAGTGCCAGGATTCTTCATGACTTGTCACATCCCAAAGAGATCCAGAGAAAGCCCGGGTCAGGCTTGAAGGCCTCAGGTCTATCCCGCTTCCCTATGGATACAGGGCATTTTCTGTGGTGCCAGAAACCATGGATGTACCACTGTGTGCTGGAAGGGGATACTGGGGTACAAAGAAGTCCACCATGCTGAGATGCCCCTCGGAGGGAATCCAGACCCTCCCTGCATGTGTCCCATCTCTGTAGGCCCCGGCAGAGGTATGGGTATCCTGTGCTTTATTTTGAGTTCATGTATCCTGACAGCACCCAGCATTCATGACAGGAAAAACAGTATTTTTCACTGTAAATGCTTTTCTTTTCACCTTCCTTTATAAAATTACTAGGGTACCATACTGTTTTCAAAATCTGGGGGAACATGGGTTACAGTATGAAGAAAGAGTTCTATTTTAGGCATTTACAAAATCTTCATGATAAAGGAGGTATGGTTGAGACTGAAAGCCAGGATCTCACCTGTCCAGCCCCACCCCTCCTTCCACCCTTCTCTGACCGTCTACTACTCCCCAATACATTACAGAACTGAACAAACTGATCTTATCCTCGCCTCAGGACCTATGAACCTGTTGCTCCCTGAATTTCAATCAAATCAAGGTCACCCTGCCATTACTGGCTAGCAAAGTCACTTAATCTTACACATCAGATTATTATTTGCAAAACAGGAACGACAGCAGCACTAATTCCTTTATCCCATTTCTGCAGAACTCAGAAAAACACCAAGAACACTGCTTGGCAATCCCACCTCCTCTCTCCACTGATCTCCAACCTATACAATTTGAGGTTCAGATTTGACGCTTCCTTGGTGTTGTATATTTGGGACGGTTTACTTTGAATATTAAGTGCTCACTCTGCGACAAGGGCTTTACACATGGGAACTACAACTGAGCAACTGTTACTCCAATTTTCAGATGAGGATATCGGGTCTCTAAAAGATGACGTGATTTTCACAGCAAGCCTGTGGTGGGCAAATCCTCTAGTCCCTACTTCCCCGACACTACCTCGCTGGCGCCTGCCTCTCTGCCAGGGCAAACTGTTTTGTGGTAAGTTTTCTCTTGCTCTTCTCAGCATGCAGGCCCAGAAGACAGGACCCTAGAGCAAAATCCCCGCCATTGCCTTTCTGGGTCACGGGCTTATTGTGTGCGCTGAGATTTCTGTACTCGATCACCGAGTCCAGCACTAATCAGATCTCTCAAGAACCCTGAAACCACATCGCTGCATGTGCCCGCTCCTGCCTCACGCACGCCTCGGCATTTTCCCAGCGTTTCTCCGGCCTCCCAGGCGGCTCCAGTTGCTCCCTCATTTTACACAACAAGAAACACAAAGAGGGTAGGGAGGGAAATCACTCTGATGCCGCCCTTACCCTTGTTCTTCTGCGTCCGAGCGATCTCCTTCTCGATCTCCGAGATTTTCTCCAAGATCCCCATAGTTGCAGCTTCGGCGGAGATTCACGCTGCCTACAGCTTACAGCGCAGGGAACTCAGGTCTGACGCCGGAGGCAAAGCAGCCAGAACCAGGAAGCGCACCAAGAACGGAATCCTCCTGAGCGCCGGGTGCTGCGAGATTCGGAGTCCGGGCAGACCACATGGAGAGGAGATACTATCGGTTCCTCTCTTGCGCAGCTGCTTAGTGCCAGGACGCAGCCAGGGCTAGACTTTGGCTCATTAGGGCCGGACATTAGGGCCCACAACTCAACCACACAATTCCATTAAAAGCTAGACAAAGGACTTAAATAAATATTCTCCAAAGAAGAGACACAGATTCAATGGCACACGGAAAGACCCCCAGTAAGCAGGGCAGGAAAATCTGTCACTGTGGGGAGCTGCTTCACATTCACTGGGATGGCTGCTAGGAAACACACAAAAATAATAGGAAACAGGTGAGGTTGGAGAGAAGTTGGCATAAAAAAAACAGCTAAAATATTAAATTACAGTATCTCTGTCATTGTCTGTCTGTATCTCTCTCTCTATGTGTGTGTGTGTCTATAAGGATGCACCTCAGATCATCAGGCTGGGTTTAAAGGTGTGCACCACCACGCCAGGCTCTTCATGAGCTTTTAATGTCTGGGAATCCTGGATCTTAATTCCTAGTCACCCCTGATTCCTTAGTGATCCTGTCCTACGTTACAGGTGTTAGTGTTCTACATGGGTGCTGACAGATACCACAGTTTTCTCTGGTCCAGGTATTCCTGGTGACTCTCTCTTTCTGCATACATCTGCCAACACTTGGAAATTTAGTGTTTCCCATGTCTGCAACAAAACACTCGTTCTTGACTGTAGGCCTCCTCCAGCCATGACTTTGTGTTTGAATGCATTTGAAGGTCAGCCTCAGGTGTTGCTCCTCAGGCTTGGAGCTTGTCAAGTAAGTTAGGCTGGCTGACCAGTGAGCCCCAGTGATCTGCTTATTTCTCTGCCTTTCCAGTACTGGGATTACAAGCATATGCCATCATTTCTGGATTTTGTTTTTTCAGACAAGGTCTCACTATGTAGACCCCAGGCTGGCCTCAAACTCATAGAGATATGCCTGCCTCTGCCTCCAGAGTGCCATGTAGTGAGAATTTTGTAATTTTGGCTTCCTTAAAAAAAAAAAAAAAAAAAAAAAAAAAAAACCACAGAACTATAGGACTATGTTATTTTAATCCGAGGTGTGGGAATATGGAACTGCTTTGTAGCAGATGATTCCTGCTCTAGCAGAGGTGTGGTTTTGCCAGGTGTAGATAGTTTCTGTGATTGTGTGACATTAGAATTCTTGGGACTTTTCAGAGGGTATATAAATGCTAGGCCCCATAGTTGGGTTGTTGATTGGGTGCTGTTGGTTCTTTGCAGCTTGTCAACTAGTTATGCACAAAGAAGAAATGAAAAAGAAGAAAAGGAAACAAAGGAGGAGGAAGAGGAATTATATATTCTGATGGCAAAGATCAAATTTGCCCCAAGGAGCTTGACCTCCCCCCTAGTGAGCAGGACGTAGGCCAACAATAACAGCACCCCCTTTTCCTTTCTATCCTTTCCCCCTCCTAGCTAGTGTTAGGGGGTTGAAAGGGAAGAAGGGCTGGAGAAGGGTGGAAGGAAAAAGAACCCACAAAGCAGCAAAGTACAGTTACAGTGCCACAATTAAGAAGGCATGTGCCACCATATCGTCCTGTTTTTTGTTTGTTACCAAGGGTCTCTTGGGGATGAACACGTGCTTTCAACGCAAGCTACTTTTTCAACTGAGCTGTCTCCTCAGCCCCCAGCTATGACTTTTGCTCCTCAGAGATTATTCCCACCTTCCTTCTGACACCTAATTAATCCCATTCCCAGCCCATTTGTAGCTGAACCACAACATGGCTGAAACAGGACACCTCTTTCTGACTGGGCCACCTCATCTGGTTCCTGCCCAGGGTGCGTCTGGAATGTTCAGACTGAGCAGACTGTGAATGTCTGCCTAGTCCCTTGCTGGGTGACAGAGTAGGGCCCCAGCCCACTGTGGACTAAGAAGACTTCATGTAAATAAGCTTGGGTCGGTGGAGGTATTGAGAGTCAGGCATTCATCTACCTCATAGCGGGTAACTGTCATTAGAGGGTAAGAACCTTTTCTAGGAGGACTGGAGAGATGGTTCAGAGGTTAAGAGCACAGGCTGCTCTGCTAGAGGACCCAGGTTCAATTCTCAGCACCCATGTGGTAACTCATATCTGTCTATACCTCCAATCTTCGGGAATCTGATGCTCTCTTCTGGCTTCTGTGGGTGCCAGGCATGCATGTGGTGCACATACATACATGCATGTAAAACACCTACACACATGAAATAAACTAAAATAAAAATAATTTTTATAAAGAACCTGTATGGCACTGATTTGCCTGTGCTGTCACTGTCACCCCCACAAGCTAGGATCTCATGGGTTTAACACAATAGTAATTGACTCCTCCCTGTTTCCAGGCCAAGAACCCGGGGCTCACCCTTGGCTGCTTCTCTGCTGCTATGATATGCCCAGTGAGTCAGCAAACCCTTTCAGCTGTCTTCAAAGCATGTATGTGCGTAATGCCATTTACCAGGATACTGTTCCCTCCAATGTATCTCCCCTTCAGCGGCCTCCTGGTGGGACTCTCTGCTTGCCCTCTCGCCTTCATATAATCTGTCTGCCACTGAGCAACCAGCAGGATCCTTTAAACTTAGATCAGATCCTGTGGCTCTCCTGCTCAATGCCTCCTCTAATGGCTCACATCATTGAGTAGAAGCCAAGGTCAGTCCTTACTGTGGCAACAAGCAAAATCCTTGGGAATCTGACATGCAAACACCCATTCTTACTCCTGTCCCATTACCTCTGCATGGGCTGTTTCATTTGGAAATGCTCATGCCACATGTCAGTCTGGCTTGGTCTCTTTGTTCTAGGTCTTTGCTCAAAGATCATTCGCACATCACCTGCTTAGCAAAACTCAGACTGACCACATCCTTAAAAATTACATCCATCCCCTGCTCCAGCCAGTACCATCCATCTTCTTTGTCCTGCCTTTTCCTGCTCTCTAATGCTTATCACTTATCGTTGCCCTCATGTGATAGACCTCCTTTACTGTGGCTATTCTTCTGTAAGTGTCCTGCAGAACAGAAGCATTCTTGGACTCTCCCTTCTGAGTTACTGATGCAGCCCAAACACAATTCAGAGGTTGGCGTGTGTTTAGTGCTTAGAAGAACCTGCCAAATGGCAAGAGAGCCATTTGTAAACCCGGTTTAGAAAGAGCTCTACCCCTTCTAAAGCGTCTGGTTCCACATAGGGTGGACACTTTCAATGACTCTGGTCACACATAGGAAAGGATATTTCCCAGTGCTATTCTTTCTGTGTACTAGGGATGAATTTATGTGTTGGCATGTGCACACGTTGAGTAAGGGCCAGACGCTGACATCAGGTGTCTTTCTTATTCTCCGTCTTTTTTATTTCTTTAATTATATTTATTTTGTGGTGGAGCGTAGTGTATGGAGGTCAAAGAACACATCTCCTTGGCTCTCCATCTTTTTTTTTTTTTGAGAAAAGACTCTCATTGAAACTAGAGCTTGCTGTGCCAGGCTGTGGTAGGGCATGTCTTTAATCTGAGTTGGAGGCCAGCCTGGTCTACAGAGTGAGTTCCAGGACAGCCAAAGCTATACAGAGAAACCGTGTCTCAAGGGAGGAGGAAAGGAGGAGGAGGAGGTAGATGAGGAAGAAGAAGAGGAGGAGGAGGACGACGACTACAGGAGAATGACAATGATGGCGGAAGCCACTACACTGCGAATGGCTGGTCAGCAATTCCCAGGGATCCTTATGTCTCCACCTCCAGTGCTGGTTTTATGTGGTACCAGAGATCTGAACTTAGGTGGCCATGCTCCTGTGGCAAGCACTTTAGGGAAAGGGCTATTTATCTCCCTACTCCCCTATGCCTCAGTGCTATTCTGAGGTTTCCCTATTGAAAGCCTGTATGATTCCCACCCAATAGTTTGCATTTAATAATCTTAACATCCCTAGGGCTTTTCTCATTTTCAGTGGGACTCACACCATCATTCAAGACTTTGCTGCACGTCAGATTCACACTGGGAGCTTTAGGAACACCCACAGGTTGCATTCAGCCCAGCATGGGGCTGCTGGACTTGAGGATTTAATCTTAAGAAGACGCCGTCTCATCATGATGACTAAGCTGGTTTCCAACTTCTGGGCTCATGACCCTCCTGCTTTAGCACCCCATGCACACTGCTGCACACAGTCTGACAGAAGGGCTTAGCATGAACTCTAGCATGGAATACAGGCAGGTTTGAGCAGCTTCATCATGCCAGCTAGAGAAGGTGTGGAGACATGAAGCAAGTCGAGATGCCAGAAGGGCAACAGTGAACTTGAATTTAGCATATGCTTTTCTACAAATGAGAAGCTTTTAATGTTTTTCTGTTATGTACAAATAAGGGAGTTTCAACCTTGAGATATCTTTGAAGAAAATTTGGACAGAAAGCTGCTCAAGAGCACCCAGTTCCAGACCCTCTGCTTCTGGCATCAAGGCTAGTTGCCTTTTAATTTTTTGTTTTGTTTTTAACTACTTATTGTTTTATGTGTGTGGGTATTTTGCCTACATGTACGTTTGTGCACCACATGTGTGCCTGGTCCCAGCAGTGGGTGTCAGATCTGGAATTAGAGTGACACTCAGTTACTGTTTCAGTAGCAGTGAGCCGCCATGTAGGTGCTAGGAATTAAACCCAGGACCTCTGGAAGAGCAGCCAGCATTCTTAACTGCTGAGACATCTTTCCAGCTCCTTTTATTTTGGTTTTGGGGCACTGGAAATGGAATGCTGGGTGCTGGGGGTAGGTCTGGTGCTATCTACTCTAATGTTAATCACTCCCTCCCCACCAAAGGCCTGCTTGCTACAAGCAGACACTCATGTACCCCAAATGACATTTGTAAACTTTGCCTCTGTTTAACCAATAAAATGCCCACACATCTGGGCAAGATGGATGAAGAGGTGTGGTCAAGGTTTGAGGGCTTTTGGGGACAGGAAAGGAGATAAGAAGGTGGAAGAGAGAGGAGTAAGCAGAGTTGCCTTAGGAGAAAAAGAACCACCTGGACTGGGAGGAAGGACTCTAAGAATGGCTTGGAAAGGAATGGCCCAGATAAAAATATAAGCAAGTATTTATAAGGTTATGGATAGGAGAGCCAGCAGCCCAAGTACCCATGCTTTAGGACTCTGGTATTCCCTCAATAATGTAAGCAGCAATACCAGTAGCGTCACATAGTGGCTCATTTGCATGCCATCTCAGTACTGGCATCCCAAGAAAATCCTTCCAGATTTCTAAGGAAGTGCATTTCTAACAAAATGGGGAGAAGACAAAGGGTAAAGTGGCTGGCTGAAAACTGTCTGGGCATCTCAGTCTGTAGTGACTGTTGACATTACTCAGTTACTCTACTGTATAAACAGTGATTTTTTTTTTTTTTTCCAGGCTGGGCTTAGCCCTAGAAAACAATTTTACAAGAAGCTTTTGACTTTGCAGCCTCTAAGTGAACCCCAAAACAGAATCACCTCTCAGGCATCATCCATCCAAAACAGATTAAAGAGTTATTCCTGGGAAGGGAGTCACTAAACTGGGCGGTGGCACACGCCTTTAATCCCAGCACTTGGGAGGCAGAGGCAGAGGTAGGCAGATCTCTGATTTCAAGGCCAGCCTGGTCTACAGAGTTAGTTCTAGGACAGCCAAGGCCACATAGAGGAATCTGTTGAAGAACAAAACCAACCCAACAAAAAGGGGGGCACCCTGTAAATTTACTGGGGAGAACTGTAGGGACACACAGGCATATGAGAATCCTATGGGGGGGGCGATTTGGAGCGACTGCTCAGCAGCTAAAAGCACTTGTTCTTGAAGAGGACCCAGGTTTGATTGCTAGCACCTACATGGCCTTCACAACTACCTGTAACTCCAGTTTGAGGGGAATCCAATACCCACACTGTCACCTACAAGGTATACATATACTCAGATAAAACTCATAGATATCACTAAATCTAAACTAAAACCCTATCAGAGAAAAGAAGGCAAGAACTTACAGGCAACACACCTGAATCACACATAGTGATGGCATGACCCATACCAATCTCTTATCTGATACCCGCTGTGTACATCAAGGCCTGAGACTCAGCTTGGCTCAGTACATCTGCTGAAGCACATAATCCCTGCTCGACCACCCGATCAAACCTGGAGCTGACTTGCTGTTTCCTTCTCTGCACTTGGTTCAGCCTTTCTCCTCGCAGCAGGCCTCTGAAGCTTCCTTCTCAGGGGCTCCAGGGCCAGCTGCTCTGGGTATGGTCTATTATCCTGTATGTTTCCACTCACTCTGCAGCAGCTTTAAGTTCTATTCATTCTGTAGTTCATGTATACACACATATAGATATATTTACTGTGTGCCAAGTTTAATAATTAAGAGTAGAATAAAGAACCTACATTCGCCTGGGTCAGCAACTGAGGTAGATGGGTTTATGACAAATTGCTGTCGTGGAAACCACTAAACCTTGTGAATTTGTTTCATTCAGTGAATCCCAAATACTGTGGAAGATACATGTGTTCATCTGTGTGTGGCCTAACACACTTATGCCAGTGGCCCACACAAACTTCTGGCCTGCCTCTGCAGCTACAGGGCCACAGAGGGTCTGGTTTCTTCTGATGGAGCTGTTTGGACTTAGAAATTGGACACACACTGCTTAAATACCTTTATTATTTTTTTTAAAAATTATTTAGACATTGATAGCTCTGCAAAATACTTCTCCCATTGCAAATCTTCAAACCCTTTCCACAGGTCTTCCATAAAGAAACAAAATATTCATACTTTGCGCCCATTCAAATCTAATTTTTAAAAAACATTTAAGATTCAAAATCAAGTATTTTTCTTTCCCAGAACTTGTTAGTATTTTAAACCACAATGTAACATACTTAATGGCATTTCTTTTTAAAAATTAGCTTATCAGTGACTATTTTATGAGGAAAAAAAAAATCCATTCAAGGCCTTAAAGAGAATATAAATTCCCTGCTTCTGAAAGCAAAAGACATTGAGGAAACCCCTCTGTTCCTCTGGAGTCTGATTTCAACACTGCTAACAGAGCCAGTACAGCGACTGACTTCCTACTTAATATTAAGCATTGTCTACTTACTTTTGGACTGCAGCTGAAATGCTAGACAATCTTAAAAGGGATGGGTGGGTAGAGAGGTAAAGCAGGGCATGGGAGGGCCAAGGCTGGCCACAGCCGTGGAGCCTTCCTAGAGGAGGGTGAGAGCAGCCAGCCCTCTAGTCCCTGCCTGGGGGCTGGCTTGCTGGAGTAGAGAACAGTAGGAAATTTGCAGTCTGCACTTATTTCTCAATGTTAGATACAAGTGTCAGTCAAAGATATTGCACACAGTACCAGAGGCATGTAAACCACCAAGACAGCTGGAGAAAGAGTTACAGATGGAGACAAGTCCCCAGAGGTCCTTCAGGGACAAAAAAAAAAAAAAAGTCACTGTCCATCAGGTAGGAGTTACTAAGAATTGGAACATGTTTTTCCTGCCCAATGCTCAGGGGCAGAATTCTAAGCAGCAAGTCTTCAGGTGCGCGTGAAGTCTGCTAAAGGCATCCTTCCCTCATTTTTCTAAGCACAACTGGAATACTCCCTTAGCTAAGAAAGAAAAAGGAGCAGGGCATGGTGGCTCACACCTTTAATCCTAGTACTCTCTGAGTAGTCAGTTGGAACTCTGTGAGTTCAAGGTCAGCCTGCTCTACATAGTGAGTTCTAGGCCAGCCAGAGTTACACAGTGAGACCCTGGCTCCAGAGATAAGAGAAAAACAAACAAACAAACAAACAACAGCAAAAAACAAAAAAGAGGGGCATCCCCAAGCTACAGCCTGCCCTACCCAATTTATAAGAGAAGCTGTCCATTGGTGTGCTACTCGAGTTACATACAAGTCACCGGCTTTGGGGTGACTCTACCTACTGCTGAATGATACCTGCATGGCACACAAGGCATGGTGGAAGGGACAGCCAGAGGAGCTGAGGGTGTGCTGCAGGGAGAAAGCCAGCATAGTCTCTCAGGCTCCTTCATTCTTTAGTGCTGTGCCTCAGCGGAACTGAAGCAATGGTGTCCCGAAGGGTAAGCCAGGCGTTTCTGAGAGAGCCAGCCCTTGATGTTCAGTTGAATTTTGATGTCTTCTGTTTGGAGATGAAGTCTAGGTTCACCCTGGACTGACCCTAACTCCTTGGCTTAGGCCTCCGGGGAGCTGGAGCTACAGGCGCACTGCCACACCCAGGTTGCTTTTCAAGGGTTAGGAACCATGTGATTAAGCCCTAGCAATGGATGTCAATTATTTTTTCTACGTAAGTCTTGGGATGATTTATTTTTGTGATTTCTGAACCCTGACTTTACTAAAGTTGTACCCTGCTCACAGTCTAAGGACTACAGATACCACAAGTACCTGCTGGTCCCTTTCCCCACTTACGCTCTTTTAAGGCTCTCCAAACATTCAGCATTAGTAACACACAGTTGTACGAGGACAGTCAACCTGCTACCCCTGGTGTCCCTTTTATCCAGCACTGGGATCGGAAGCAAGGCCCTCATATGTGACAAGCTGGTGCTCTCTCAGCTGCACTCCCAGCCCTGATGCTGTACTTATTTTAAAGCTTTTTCCTCTTGTGTTTGAACCTGTAAACCACCAGAATTCCCCAGAGTCCTGACCATGTAGACTACAACTGATGCCAACCTATCAAGCTTTTTAAACATTTAGAAAAACCAAACCAAACCAAACCAAACCAAACCAAACCAAAACACTCCCCTACCCCGCACTTTGGCACATGAGCCTCGAGTTATTTGGGCGCATTTATCTTTCCTGCTCATGCCATCCCAACATTTCAGTCACCCTTTCCGGAGAATGGAGACCCCTTCTGCCTTTGGAAAAGGTTGTCATATCACACTGATGTTTTGAGTAGCAAAAGGAGGAGGCACAAATGCTCAACTGGCCCCGGAAACAGTTCTTGTGTTTAGCACTACTGTAACGTATGCAATGCTGTAAATCTTTTGTACCAGGATGACTTGTTTTAAAATTGCTGGTTGATTAAATATACATATAGACATAGATATAAAAATCACTAAGTCAACATTTGCTGTTTTCAATGTGAAAACGATAAAATGTAATTCGGAATAATTGTGCATTTGCCATAAGGTCCTTGTTAAAGGTACCATAAAAATAATAATTTTGTAATAAAAAACTCTTTTACTTTAGTATTGCCCTCAAGTTCAGAAGTTTGGAGCAAATGTACTGAGAAAGCAGTTTGGGATTTGCTCCCACCAGGGATCTGGAAGCCTTAAATTTAGTGATCCCCGACAGCAGGCCCAGAAAACCCGACAGCCATGTGCTAGTCTTGCATTGTTAACAGTTATAGGGCTCAGTAGAGCCACTGGCCCCACAAGACATCCCAACTGGAATCAAACACTGATGAGGCCCACCAGGGTCCCCACCTCATTTCACTGGTGGTAGATGCTGGGCCCAGACAACTCCCCATATACAGCTCTAGGGCACAAGATGCTGGGCTCTGCCTTTCCTTGGGCTACCAAACAAGCAAGTGGGGAAGGAGGAGGGCCTGGGTAGGGACCACTGAGCACCAAGGCTGAGGTGACCCAGGAGCTGACCTTCCACTTGGCTAGAGGCAGACTGAGGAAAGATGGCATTTCAGTGATGCAGAAGTTAGCTGTGCAGGAAGGAAAGTGCATTTAAGATTGTTCAGAGACAGATGGTGACCACAATGCCACAGAGAGGAAGGAGGGGGAGAGGAGAGCTCCCTCTGCCTGCCTGCAGGTTGGCCATGCTCCTTGGATCCTGTAGGTTAACATTCATGCTTTCTGACGAAGTCTGCTCGCGAGGAAACAGGAACACACCTCTCCTGGTTCTGGCAGGTACATAATTTCCTTGGCAAAGCTCTTTGTTGCCAAGTTCAGTTTTATTTGGCCACTGTTCTGAACCACTGTCACCGGAACTCGTAGATGGGCGCGCTGTGTTCAGGAACGTGGGTCAGGTTGAGGGACTGATACCTGCAACAGGGAGACACAGGACAAGATGCTGGAGAACTCCACCTAGAGGTGTCAAATCATTTTCAGTTACTGATCCATCCACTTCTGCCTTCTGAGTCCTGGGATTAAACATATGTGCCACCAGGCCTTGATTTTGTTATGTCTTTGTTTTCTTTTAGTGTATGCGCGCACGAGTGTGCGTGCATACACCATGCGTATCCCTGATCACTGCGGATGATAGAAGAGGGCATAAGATCTCCTAGAACTAGAATTAAAGATGATTGTGAGCCACCACGTGGTGCTGGGAATCAAACCTAGGTCTTTTGGAAGAGTAGTCAGTGTTTAACCGCTAAGCTCTCTCTAGATCCCCATCTTGTTTTATATATATATTTATTTACTTATTTGTTATTTATGCAACATTCTGCCTGCATGTGTGCCTGTATGCCAGAAAAGGGCACCAGATCTCATTATAGATGGTTGTGAGCCACCATGTATGTGGTTGCTGGAAATTAAACTCAGGACCTTTGGAAGAACAGCCAGTGCTCTTAACCTCTGAGCCATCTTTCCAGTCCCCCAAAAATGGGGTATCACTATGCAACCCAGGCTGATCCTGAACTCCTGGAACCAAGCATTCCACCTGCCTCAGCCTCCCAAGTAGCTGGAAACATGGGTGCACACCACTACGTCTGGCTTTGCTAACATTTTATAAATGCCAAGTTGTACCTATCTAGTTCCTTCTGCTCCTTTTTTATTGTTCCACCTGTACCATATATAAGAATTGCTTTTAAATAATCTGTTCTACTCAGGAAACAATTGTAACATAGTTCAAAAACAGGACCTGAAGGCTGGGCATAGTGACACAAGTCTTTTTTTTTCTTTCTTTCTTTCTCTTAAGACAGGGTTTCTCTGTGTAGCACTGGCTGACCTGGAGACACAGCCTTTTATCACAGCATGTGAGAGGCAGATGTTGTAGATGACTATTAATATTTACTATTGGTTTATCTTTTATTAATGCTGCTGTTAATCCTAAACAACTGTATACCCAAATCACCACACAGACACTGGGATTTATTTAATTAACCTAGAACACAATGCTGGGCAATGGTTGTTCCAGCCTAAACCTTCAAGCCCATATAGTTTCTACTTTTTAGATTTATCACATTATACTTGCTTTTAGTGATATATTAGGTCCAGTCCATCTTTCTACGTCATTCCAAGATCTCTCTCCCAGCCTCAGTTCTCCCTACTTTTCCCTGGCCCTTATCTCCTCCTGTCTCTCCCTCTCTTCCTGCTTCCTCTCCCTTGCTCAACATTGTGGCTAGTTGCTTTATTTTGGCATGTTTACACAAAGTTGAGACAAGTGATGCTTAGAATAAATATCACAATGCAATGTCCAGATTGAAACCAGAGAATGGGGGAGAGAAATCAGCATTTATATGAACAAGGGTAAAGTGTATATATTCCAAAAGAATATTATACTAACAGGCAGAAGCAGGTAGCTCTCTATGAGTTTGAAGCCAGCTTAAACTCAGGTCTACATAGAGTTCCAGGTCAGCCAGGGCTACATGGTGAGAACAGGTCTGAAACAACTATAAAACCCTGAGTCAGGCCTAGAGTATAGGTCTGTAATCCTAGCTACCAGGGAGCCTGAAACAGGAGAATCACAAGTTTCTGGTCACTTTACTGTCACCATAGTAAACTATGTCTAAAAACAAGACACAAATGTAGTGTAAGCTCTAGGTTCACAAACAAAAGCCAAAAACTAAAGAACAAGAAACAGGACCCCAATAGGCTCCAGGATGAGATGGAGCTCAGCACCTCTCTCCTACTTGTAATTCTGTATGTGTGCGTAAAGAGCACCAGTAGGATTACTTCATGCCCAGTAAAGACTATTCCAATTCTCACAGTAAACAAAGACATACTAAAGAGAAAAACCGCACAGCTTGCCCTGGATTATCTCTCCACTTTCTATTGCTTCCCACTTCCTGAAACATGGCTAAAAAGCCTGGATGCCAGAGGGACTGGAAGTGTCTGTTTTTTCCACCAGTAGGTGTTCTCAGAGATCAGGAAAGAGATGGACAGTCCTCATGCAGAGATAACTCCTGGGTGCATTTTAGTTCGTGCCAGGAAGGTTAGCTTTCCTATACCTGCTTCATGTAACAGTGAAGAAGAACAGAGGAAAGCAGTTTGTTTCTAATACATATTTTAAAATATGGGCTGAGGATGTAGCTTAGTAGTAGACAGTGTGCCTAGCATGCTTGGGGCCCAGGGTTACACCCCAACACAAGAAGGAAAAAAAAAAATCAAGAAAATACTATGAGATCAGTGAGATGGCTCTGTAGGTAATAGTGCTTGTCATGTAAGTCTGGACACCTGAGTTTGAACCCACACAGACGTGAAGAGAGAGAACCAATTCCTCAAAGCTGTCTTCTGACCTCTACACGAACACCATAACACATGCACTCACCTCATATTCATATACATCATGCATACACACACACACACACACACACACACACACACACACACACACACACAAATGATAAAAAATTTTTAGAAACTCTGGCAAGGACTGAGAAGATGGCTCAGAAGCTAAGAGCACTGAGGTTTGGGTTCCTAACACTGCATGACAGCTCACAACCAGTTCCAGGAGATTCAATGCCCTTTTCTGGCTGCCATGGGCACCAGACATGGAAGTGGGGTACAGACACACATGCAGGCAAACTAGCCATACATACACAAAATAAAATAAAAAATTTAAATTAAAAAAGGTAGTGAGATGGCTCAGTGTGAACCTAGTGCCAAGACTGAAACCTGAGTTTGACCCCTGAGACCCACATGATGGAAGAGAGAGCCAATATTTTGTGTGGCATACATGCTACCACACAACCCACACATCTACCACACAAGATAGATAGATAGACAGACAGATAGACAGACAGACAGACAATAGATAGATATGGATGGATAGATAGACACACAGATAGATATAGAAGAAAGGTCAAATGAGAGGCTGGAACGATGGCTCAGTTAAGCATATATTGCTTTTAAGGAGGACCTGAGTTCTATTCCTAGCACCCAGTGGCCTGTAACTCTGGTTCCAGGGACCCAAGCTTTGGCCTTTGCAGGCATCTTCCCTTACATGCAAAAATGCACAATTAAAAAAAAAAAAATCTCTAAAAAGTGACAAAAAAAAACCCCAAAACCCAAAAGGCTATGTACGAGTTGTTAGGAATATGCAGCACCAAAGTTATAATGAGCTACTTCTTCATGCCATCTTGGGCAACTACAAAGACATGTTAACAGGTGTTGGCGATGACATAGAAAAGCTAATGCTCTCAAATCTTGCTGGTAAGAATCTTAAATGGCACTGTCGTGTAGAGAAGTTTGGCAGTTCCTTAGAGTGGTAAACAGACTTAGCATCTAACCCGGCACTTTCACTTGTACACATATAACCAAAGCAGAGGAAAGCAGGAACCCAGAAAACTCACACCTGCAATCACAGCAGCACTACTTCAACAGTCAGAGACGCAAGTATACGGGAGTCCCTTCACTGACAGAGGAATGGACAGACAAATGCTGCATAGATATGCAATGGAGGACTTGGTAATGAAAATAAAGTTCAAGCCTGTCACAGTGACTGTGCTGGCTGGTTTTCTGTCAACTTGACACAAGCCAGAGCCATCTGAGAGGAGAGAGCCTCGACTGAGAAAACACCTCTGTAAGATCCAGTTGTAGGCACGCCTGTGGGACATTCTCTTCATTAGTGACTAATGCGGCAGGGCCCAGTCCATTGTAGGTGGTACCATTCATGAGCTAGTGGTCCTGGGTTCTCTAAGAAAGCAGGCTGAGCAAGCCAGTAAGCAGCGCTTCTCCATGGCCTCTGCATCAGCTCCTGCCTCCAGGTTCCTGCCCCATTTGAGTTTCTGCCCTGACTGCCTCTGATGGTGAAATGTGATGTGGAAGCATAAGTCAAATGAATCCATTTCTCCCGAAATTGATTTTGGCCATGGTCATCACTGCAATAGAAAGCCTCATTAAGATGCAGTGCACACTTGTAACTCAGTACCCAGGAGGCAGATGGGGGAGGCCTACACAAGTTCTAGGTCATCCTGGACTATAGAATGAAACCCTGTCTCAACCAAAAAAAAAAAAAAAAAAAAAAATTCCCACACGTGCCATGATAGGAGTGATTCCTCAGAGCATTTTGCTGAATGAGATGCGAGACTCAAAGGCCAGATATTACAGTATTATTAAAAGTTTAAAAAAAAAATCACCTGAAAACAAAATAATTACTAAAAGCCACCAACAAAGAATTTGAATCAGTCTAGGCAAGGATCACTCACAAGTCATCAAACAACAACAAATCTGAAAGCAAATAGTGTTCCATTTTATTTTAAAAATTTTTTATTTAACTTTTATATATGTATGTGAGCCTGTGTGAATTTACGCGCACTACACATGTGTGGGTACCTGGAAGAAAAGAGCACCAGATTCTCTGAAACTAAGTTCCAGGTAGGTCTGAGCTACCAGGTAGGTCTTAGCTGGGATCTAAACCCGGCTCTCTGGAAGAGCACGAAGTGCTCCTGACTGCTGGGCCATCTCTCCAGCCCACAGTGCTCACTTTCGGGGAGGAAACAAGCTGGTATAGCTAACCCTCAAGGTACAGCAAGGAAGAAAGCATGAGAGTCCCATAAAAGATGGCAAAAGCCAGCACTTCTTTCCGTGGCCTTGGAAGAACATAGGGAGGGAGGTGAACTCTTGGCCCCTCGCTCATCAGACCTAGAGCAAGTGCATGAGAGGCAGTACCAGCTGGCAACTGCCAAAGTCACACTGTCTGTAAGAGACTAGCGTTACTGCTCAGTTTGTGGGGAATAAATAGGAAACAATCAGGATTGAGGCAGTCATTCCTGAAAATTCAAACTGCCTGAAAGTATATACTGGTCTTGCTCAATGTAGAGCACTTACCCAGCATGTACAAGGTCCTGTCCCACGGAATAAACACAAGGTCCCATCTCTTGTGTGTGTGTGTGTCTCTCTTACACACACACACACACACACACACACACACACACACACACACACACA
>NW_026596152.1:9492013-9507035 GCF_907164565.1 Psammomys obesus
ACACACACACACACACACACACACACACACACACACACACACACACAATGGGGCTGGAGAGAGAAAGCACTTGTTTGTTGATCTTGCAGAAGATCCAGGTTTGGTTCTCTACACCCCCATGGTGTCTCACAACCATTCATAACTCTAGTTTTGGGGGATCCAATGCACTCTTCTGACCTCTTTAGGCACCAGGTATACATGTGGTATGCATATACACATGCAGGAAAAACATACAATCACATTAAATAAAGTCTAAAAAGTTTTACAGTATTTGGAAATGTTATCTGTACTACTTTATATCTATTTTCACTTGGTTTGCTTCACTCTATAGATAAGAAAGTCCCTGTTCTATGTGCGATCATCTCAACGGCCTCAGCATATACACAGACTATGACATTTAGGCAGAGCAGACCGAGAGTCTCTCTTCAGATGTGACGGCTGGAGCGGAGGGTAACGCCTGCTGCAGCCCAGGCCACCAGGTCCTTACCATTCTGAACTCCGATGGTAGTAGTAGCCCTCTATGGAGGCCGCTGACTTCTGAAAGCAGATGTAATAGAAGCCAGCAAAGGAAGCACCGCTGATGTCTTTGATGGTGTGGTCCGGGACCAGGAACTGTTCCTGCACACAGATATGGAATCAGTCATACCTCACCTTGCAGTAAGATACCAGAGGGTTCTAAAGACTGCTAGAAAAACAAACAAACAAACAACAACAACAAAACAAAAACCCAAGCCAACAAACAAAAATTCTGTGACCACATGGTCTATTCAACCGCTGGGTCTCTGCCTGGTTTTGGGGGCGGGGGGAGCTCATATATTACTACAGTATCCTACCTACTGTTGTGAGCCCACAGGGTCAGCCACTCAGGACAGACCAAGCAATACTGCTTTCTGCCTACTTGGCTGCCCACCCCTCTCAGAGACCACTGACAGAATAACCTGGAAAGAATACATCTTAGTCCTGGTTCCCAGGAACTGTCACTGGGTTCTGATTACCTCTAATAATGAGCCATATCTATTGCAGTCCGTGGTCATTCTGAGGTAAGAGACCCTCACCAAAGCTCTACCTTTTGTAAAAGTCACAGGAATAGTACCGTTTGTGCCAGGCACATTACAAAGACAGGCAATCTGCCATCTGAACTGGTAGCAAGCAGTGAAAAGCTATGTCCTCGCTCCTGTTCTCTGGGAGATGGGTTTAGAAACCCCAGGGCTTCAGGTGAACCAAAATCCCATATGTGTTACTCTAAGAGAAACTGTTCAGAGACAACTCCAGTGCTATAACTGCTTTTATTTACTTTTCAGTGCTGGAATGAAACCCAGAACTGTGAATACACTAGACACATGCTCTACCACAGACTATACTCCTGACCCCTGTCCAGCTTTTCTAAAGGACTCTTTATTGCCTTATTCAACTTTCACCTATCATTTTACAGTTTAATTTAGGGCTGAGGTCTAGCTTAGTGGTAGAACCCTTGCCTAGCATGTGCAAACCCTCAGTTACATCCTCAGCACAGGAAAAATTAACCTCACCATCAATGCAAGGGCTTAAAGGGTTCGTTGGCATGTTCCCCACTGTAAAGCAGGCTGGGGAGAGGCTCAGCATGTGCTGGGCAAATATCCATTGCATGGCAGCGGAGCTGGAGAGGGAAGCTCAGTGGGCTATCCTGTGACTGTCTAGTAAGGGAATGTGTCTTAAAGCACAGACAAGTGGCCACTTTAGATGAGTGGTCTTTATGAAAACTATAATGTGCCAGACTCAAGAAGCTTTCTTGTTCCTCATAGACCAGGTAATAAGGACCAGTTGTGGGCAGGTGTTCCCAGTGTTCTTTCACAACCTTGCTACATGCATTTGCAGTCATGTGGCTGCAGATAGCATACTGCCAAAGAGACATAGGACTCTCAGACAACGGCCAATCCAAAGCAAGCCAAAGGCCAAGGAGGGGAGAACTTGTGGTCCATTCCCTCATTTCCTGAGCAGTCAAAGCAGAAGCCCTGGATGTGGGGGTACAGGATGTGGTTGGAGAGCAGTCACTCTGATGGTAGGAATAGGATGCAGTGATGACTCAGTTCAAGCCAAGTGTCCCTGAGTCCCCAGAACACCCGATGACTCATGCTGGAGGTTCACAGGATTCTTGGGTGGGAAAATGAAAGGACAGGGACGCTGGTCAGGGGTGGCTACTGGCATGAATATGCCCACTGTCCACTACATAGCACACCCAGCTTACTCAGGTGCACTCTGGAGCCATCACACAATGGCTGCCTACCACTGTACAGGGACCCTGCCATGAAGGCACACTGATAGGCACTTGGCATTGAGGGCCCTGATAGGGAGGCCATAACCTGCAAGAGGAAGTGAGCCTGGGCGCTTTAAGACCTGGAATATGGAGTTTAGGGAAATAGCTTAGGCAGAATCTTACCTTCCACCGCATGAAGACATAATCCCCATTTTTCAGTTCTTCATAATCAAAGTCGTCTGAATTAAATGATTTTGCATACTGATAAAAAGCCAGAAACTTGCCCTAAAAGCAACAACAAAAAAAGAGCCTCAGTGATCGACATGAGGAAATATGGGCGTCTGAGCTCATGACACCTGGAGAGGACAGCAAAGTGGATATAGCACTATTTGATGGTGTGCCTAGTAAGCACAGCTAGGGGATAAGGTCAAAAGGGTGGGAACGGCCACAGTTACAGAATAACCTACCAGAACACACAAGGTAAAATAGATCAGTGGGATTTCAGCAAAGAAACATGGAATGGCGCTGAGCACAGTGACATACATCTTTAATCCCAAACGCAGGAAGCAGAGACCCACAGATCTCTGTGAGTTCGTGGACTGCCTTGTCTACATTGTTCTAGGACAGCCTGGGCTACATGATGAGACTGTCTCAAAACAAACAAACAAAACAAAAATACAGAGAGGCAAGAAGAGTCATAGTGAGTCCCAGCACTGGGGAAGCCTGGATGTAGGAGAACCAGGAGTTCGATGTTATTTTCAGTGACACAGGGAATTCAAGGCCAGCCTAGACTACATTAGACTTACAAAACAAAACCCCCAAAACAACAGCAAAAAACCATGCTGGACATGGTAGTATGTACTTTTAATTCTACTTAGTAGGCAGAGTCAGGAGAATCTCTGAGTTGGAGGTAGCTTGGTTTACACAGCAAGTTTGAGACTTCCCAGGGCTGCATAGAGAATCCTGTCTCACTCAAACAAAAGGACTGAGGAAATAGCTCAGTTAGAAAGTACTTGCTGTGTAGGCATGAGCATCTTGAGTTTAGATTCCTATCACCCACATAAAAGCCAGGAATGGTGTGTACACCTATAATGCTAGCACTGCTCTCAGTTCAGAGAGGCTGTCTCCGGAAACGTGCAGCACTATAAAGATACCTGTGCTGACCTCTGGCTATCCGCACATACACACCCACGCCCTCCCACACAGGTGCCCACAGGTGCTCTCTCTGTATATGTGTGTGTGTGTGTATATATATATATATATATATATACACACACACACACACACACACAGAGGCAGAAGGATCTCTGTGAGTTCAAGGACAGCCTGATCTACAGAGTGAGTTCCAAGACAGTCTGGGTTACACAGAAAAACCCTGTCTCAAAAACCCAACCAACCATATAATCAATGCCCCTCCCCCCTAAAAGACACAATTTTTGTAAAAAGATCAAATCAAATCAAACCAAAATATAAAACCCAAACCAGAAAGTCCCCTAAAACTCTGTAGTCATCTCTTAGTACTGGCAGAGGACAGATTCCAGGACCTTGTATAGACACCACTTCCCCAGACACTACAGTCCCTCAGATAATGTGGCTTGATCTGTGCTGTATACATTATACTTCTATACTTTCAGCTGTCACTAGGAAATTGGAATGCAGTGCCGATGCTCACAGACAGCTGTACTGTACTGTGCAGAAAAAAGTAAAGTAAAGTAGCTTGTGTATGCTCAGTAGAGACACAGTTTCTTTTTTAAAGGCAGGGTCTTGCAGTATAGCCTGCCTGGTCTGAAACTCACTTTGTAGAGTAGACCAGGCTGGCCTCAAGATCACATTGATATGCTGGCTTCTGCCTCTGGAATGCTGAGATTAAAGGCCTATGTCACTGGCAATATATTTTTTTTTAAGTTTTATTTTTATTTTACATGTACAGGTATTTTACCTGCACGTATGTATGTGTACTATGTATATGCCAAGGAGGCCAGAAGAGGGTGTCATAGCCCCTGGAACTGGAGTAACAGACAGTTGTAAGCTGCCACACGGTGGTGCTGGGAACTGAACCTGAGTCCTATGAAAGAGCAGTAAGTGCCCTTAACTGCTGAGCCATCTCCTCAGTCTGAGGTACAATTTCTTTCTTTTTTTTTTTTAAGATTTATTTATTTATTGTTATGTATATGAACACTTTGTTTTCATGCACACCAGAAGAGGGAATCAGATTCCATTAAAGATGGTTGTGAGCCACCATGTGGGTGCTGGGAATTGAACTCAGGACCTCTGGAAGAGCAACCAGTGCTCTTAACTGCTGAGCCATCTCTCCAGCCCTCAATTTCTTTTTTTTATTAACATTTTCTTGTACTGCAAAGGAGAATAAATGAGTTACTTCCCCCAAACATTTTCAATCTAAAATCAGTTGAATTTATAACATGCAACCTCAGACACAAAAGGGCCTAAAAGAGGGTCAAGATGATGCTAACATCTGCCTTCCTGCTATGAGTGTCATTACAGAGTTTTCTAGTCAAGTATTTCAAAATAAGCACATACTTTTTAAGAAAACAACTGAAATAAAAGGCTAACAGTTAAAGTTTAATATATGCAGGAATCAAAGCACTATAATAGAGTTTGATACATTAGGTCATAACTATTGTCATAAGGATATGGAATCCTGACTGGATAACCACGCCCCTAGCTTTAAGTGTCACAGATAGGTGTGTCTAAGGTGCAACAGCATGTCTAACTCTAGGTTACAGCAGCAAAGTTGTAGTACAGGTATTATCCCACACCACAAACTCAGGGTAAACACAGGACCTTATCTTGAAAACAAAAATCCCGCTGAGCACAGTGCCGTCCATCTGCTATTGCAGCACCTGGGAGGCTGAGGCAAGAGGGTCACTGACATTTTCAAGCCAGTCTGAGTCACAGAAGAAGATCCTATCTCAAAGCAAGCAAACAAACAAACAAACAAACAAACAAACAAACAAGTACTCTTCCCTACCTGACAATGGCTGACTAAGCCAAAGGCTGGTGTGATAGGAAAAACCCAACTTTTTGAAGATATAAGTCTTGGGTAAAGACACAAACATAAACCAAGGAAAAGACCGCAGGGCAGTAATCCTAGGTTGTTTGGTATACTCGCCACTGGGGAATAAGGACACTACATATGTGACTGCTAAGGACAGGGAATCTGAATTTCTCAGGAGTGTCTGGTTGGTGTAGGTTAAGCTCACCCCAAGTCTATTAGGATGGACAGAAAGAAGCAATGCACTCTGCCCTTGCTGGGTTTCATGACCCACATCTCCACTGTAGGCCATCCAGAGCATGAGAGGCAACTGCTACCTGCTTCATGGGGCTTCACCATAAAGAGGTGCTAGAAAGGAAGAGTAGATAAAAGATGGCTAGAACAGGGGTTATTACCCAGGTTCTAACAGCCACACAAAGCTGTGAATGGAACTGAAGAACTGTTCTCGTTACCCAATATTTAACAGACCTGGGGCAACGGTGGCTTGTTCAGGAATAGGCTCTGACTAACTCTGCTGGGACCAAGGCCCTGTGTCCAGGCCGGCCAGTTCTCCAGATGTCTTCTGTTGTGCAGCACAGCCTTACTCACCCAGTGTTTCCGATCAACGTCTTCATCTGCATCCCACTTGCGAGTTAAGAAAGGGTGTTTTTTGCTTATTATTTCTCCTTCAAAGAAGGTTGTAAGGGTCGGATATTCCTAGAGCAAAAACAAATATCCAAGCAAGACATTAAATGTACATTTCTGTTGTTTGTTTGTTTGCAGTATGCCTGGATCTAAACCCACACATGCTGAGTAATTTCACTCCCACTAAGCTACACATTCAGATACTGAATGAACATTTTATCTTGGTCCTGCTGATGGAGCCTAGGACCCCAGGCCTCCCAAAGCTGTGCTCTCTTGCTTCCTGTCTATTTTCACCTTTCAGGGATAACCAGTCTTTCTATAATTTCTTTCTAATGCTCTGACAAGATCAACTACATTGCTAACACACCCAAACCACTGTTTGAGCCAAGAGTGGTGGCACATGCCTGTAATCCCAGCACTCAGGGAGGCAGAGGCAGGTGATCTCTTTAAATTCGAGGCCATCCTGGTCTACAAAGAGAGTCCAGGACAGCCAAGGTTACACAGAGACACCCTGTCTTGAAAAAACCAACCCTCCCCCCTTTGACTACACTTGCAATGCTCCGGTCTCTTAGAAGAGAATCTGGGTACTGTCTACCACAAGTAAACTCTGTTATTGTACAGTCAAAGCCAAGCACAGCTTTTCATGCTGTGTTTTGGGTGCAACCAGAAAAGGCTCCAGAGTTGTATACAGAGCGTAGTCTCCCTTGACCCCAGGCCAACCCTTCACGCACCCTCAAGCTTCCTTGCCCCTTATTTATACCTATTTTTTTCTTTTGGTTTGAGACAGGGTCTCACTATGTATCCCTGGCTGGCTTAGAACTCACTAGATTGTTCAAGAACAACTTGAACTCACGGAGATCGGTCTGTCTCTGCCTCCCAAGTGTTAGAATTACAGGCATGTGCCACCAAACCTGGCTTTATGCCTATTCTTGACATTTTCAGGACTGGAAACATCTTTGGAAGAAATGTCTTAGATACTCTAGAAAAAATTTCTTAATCATGGATTAAAAACAATTTATATAAGAAAAAAACATGCCTGCAATGTAAAATCACAACCACTCATAGAGAAGCCACTTTTAAAACTGAGCTGTTAAGAGTTGTTAAGAGAAAAAAAATAAGGTGGGATGGAGAGGTGGCTCAGCAGTTGAGAGCACATGCTGGTCCATCAGAGGATCCAGGTTCAATTCCTAGCACCCACATGGAGGCTCACAACTGCATTAACTCTAGTCCCAAAGGATCTGATGTCCTCCTCTGGCCTTGTGGCACTAGGCACATATACAACTCACTCTAACATGTCCCCACCTGGACAAATTATCTGATGAGGCAGAGAGGGGTTTTTCACTCTCCTTTAAGCAGAGGCTGAAAGAAAGAGACTTGGGAAATTAAAGATCACAAATCTAGAAAAGGGCTGAGTGAGGTTTGGAGGCTGTTCAGCCCAGTCCAGTCCTGCTGGACAATCAGGACTACATGAAGCAATACAGGACAAGAGAAGATGCAACATTGTGCCCAGCCAGCCTGGCAGGGAACTCAGTGCCAGTTAGGCTTCCTTCTTCTTCCTGTTTAGCCACTAAGGGAAAGGAAGGGATGCTCTTCTTTGCCTTCTAAATCTCAGGACTCTTTTGAGGTTTAGAGAACAGAACACTCTCCTCTTGCTCAGCAGGCTGAAAACTAGACTCTTGCTTTTCACTGTTCCAATACCACAGAATGTATTTAGGTTGAGACAGGGTTTCTCTGTGTAGACCTGGCTGTCCTGGAACTGTGTAGACCAGACTGGCCTCAAAAAGAGACCACCTGCTTCTGTCTCCTGAGTGCCAACACAATTGGCTGAACCACAAGGTTTAAATAATTTAAAAAACCTTAGCTCTTGTGTAGTTGATGACTACCTCAAAGACTATTAAATTCATGGCAAGGCTGGAGGTTATATTATTTTTTTCTTTATCTATGCACATGCATGTGTATATATGCCACAGATGTGCAGGTGTCTATGGAATCTATAAGAGCATGTCGAATTTCCTGGAGCTGGAGTTAACAGTGATTGTGAGCTATCTGTTGTGGGTCCTGGGAAGGAAGATTGGCTCATTCACAAGTGCTTTTAACCGCCAAACTATCTCTCTGGTCCTTTTTATTTTTTTTTCAGCAAGATTTTTGTTTGTGCCTGTGAGAGAATGTGAATATAGGTTTGTGTGCTTGTAGGAAAAAAAAAAAAAAAAAAAAAAAAAAAGAGGCTACCAGGCATCTTTTCTATCACTTCCTACATGTTCCTTTGAGGCAGGGTCTCTTCCTAAACCTGGAGTTTGTGTTTTCTTGGCTAGGCTGGAAGCCAGTAAGCGCCAGAGATTCTTCAGTCTCTGTCTAGTTGGAGGTGGGCTTATAAAGGTGCACTGGAGGGCTGTGGAGATGGCTCAGTGGTTAAGTAACACTGACTGCTCTACCAGAAGTCCTGAGTTCAATTCCCTCCACCCACATGGCAGCTCAACCATCTATAACTGTGTCTATAACTGTCATCCCATGGGACCTTATACCTCCTCCTGGTGTGCGGATGTACATGCAGACAAAACAAACACACACATACATCTTTTTAAAAAGTGCACTGGATAGCAGCTTGTTATGTGAGTGCTGTGATCTGAAATCTGGTTAGCAAGCACTTTTAATTGCTGAGCCTTCTCTCTAGTCCATATCATTTTTCTTAAAAAAAGGATTAACACTGCCAGTCATAGGAGTGCATAGCTATAATCTTAGCATTCCTGAAATTGAGACAGGGTAATTGTAGTTTGCGGCCAACCTGGGCTGTCTCAAAAAAAAAAAAAAAAAAAAAAAAAAAAACAATTAAAAAAATGACTAATCAATTATGCTGTGATTTGTGAGGGCTGTGGGTGCAGCTCAGTGGCTGAGTGCATGCCAAGCGTTCATTTCACCCACACCCACGACCAAGGGGAAAAACTCTGGCTGTCCATTTGCAGATGCACAGTCAAAACTGCAGTATTATGGTCCACACAATCAAAGAACTTCCATGTGGGATGGCCGCACTGGACCCTGTGCTGCTGAGCACGCCACTCACTTTCCAAGCCCAGGACCTGGCAAGGTGCACTTACCTCTGTAAGGCCTTTGATTTTCAGGTACCCACAAAGGTAAGAGTTCCCAGTGTCCACGTGCTGCAAAGATAGGATAGTGTTAAAAATGAGGCCCCTGGGTGCTTCAGAAATCCTGTAAGGCCAGTGGTCAGCATGCATCTGGCACAATCCAAGCCTCAGCCTCCTTTGGTACCTTCAATTCTGACTGACAATGAAAATTATCTCAGGGGCTAGAGAAATGGCTCAGTTGCTGAAAGTATTTGTTGCTCTTCCAAAGGATCCAAGTTTAGTTGCCAGCACCCACATCAGGTGGCTCACAATCATCTATACCTCTAGTCCCAGGGCATCCATCACCTTTTGGCCTCCACGGGCAGCTGCATCATTATGCAGACATACACACACATAAACACATAATTAAAAGTAATGAAAATAAATCTTTAAAAAATTATGCCAGGTTCCTCTCACTCTCTTTGGCCAGATATTTCAAGAGTGATGCTCCTTCTGGAATAGCCAGCCTGTTCGTTCATTTTCTGTCCATTTCTCGCTCAACTGCAGACGGCTTGACACAAGGGCCTTTCTACCTGTACACCCAGAGGCATCCCTAACCCTAAGTATCTTGTTAGATCATTTCCATTTCTCTGCAACTCAGCCACTGGCTTGGAAGAGCTTTTCCTGCCTTCTTACTAACCCCAAGCACCATCTTGAATTACTTCCTTATGAAATGAGCAGAACATTTGGGAATAGTGTCTTATGAAGCTAGAAGAAATAAATTTTAATTATGAACTGGAATGCCACTCAACATATTTTGAATGTAGGCTTGGCCTAGTTCATTAACAGACTTTTGTTGTTGTTTTTTGAGACAGGGTTTCTCTGTCTAACAGCCCTCTGGCTGTCCTGAAACTCACAGAGATCCCTGTCTCTGTTTCCCAAGTGCTGGGATTAAAGGCATGCGCCATCACCCCTGGCTATCCCCCCTCCTTGGAAACAGGTTATCACCATATAGTCTTGACTGACTGGCCTCAAACTCACAGGAATCCACCTGCCTCTGCCTCTCTAGTGCTGGGATTAAAAGTGTGTGCTATCATAATTGTCTTGGATTTAGGTTTTTTTTTTTTTGCTTGTTTTGCTGCGTATGAGTGTTTTACCCCCATGCATATTTCTGTACCACATACATGCTCGATGCCTGTGGAGGCCAGAAGAGGACGCTGGATCCCCTGGAACTGGAGCTACATATGGTTGTGAGCTGCCATGTGGGTGGTAGTCTGGAAGAGCAGTACTGCTCTTAGCTGCTGAGCCATCTCTGTAGCCCCTGGACTTGTGTTTCTAAGACAGGGGGAAGATTTTAAGATTTTAAAGAAGATTTTAAGGCTTGGCAGCCACAGGTCATTGATTACTTAGACACTGGTACTCAACAATCAACTTTTTTTTTTTTTTTAAACTTTGCTAGCAGGCCCTGGATTTTGTTTATAAGACCTGGCCATTCTCAGTGGTCTGGCTCCCCAGGTCCTGTGAGCTGCTGGTGGAGGGGTGAGCTCTGAAGGAGCACTAACACACATGTGGGACAAGGGTCTCTTCCTTTCTCTCTTGGTTGGAATAACAACAAACCACATTCAGTCTCAGGGCAGCTACCAAGAGACCAGAAAACGCTGAGGATGGCAGCCCAGAAAGACAGAGCCAACCCATCACAGGACCTGGAGCCATGTAGCCCCAGGTCAGACAGTAGATCACTGGTTTTGACTCTATGTGCCTCCTTCTTTCTTTGGAGACAGATCTAACATCACCCAGGCTGGCCTCAAACTCACTATGCAGCGAAGGAAGCCATGAGCTTCTGATCCTCCTGAGTGCTGGGATTACACGTGTGCACCATCATGCTTGGCTTATGTGGTGCTGGGGATCAAACACAGGACTGTGCATACCAGCAAGCATGTTATCAGCTGAGCTGAGGCCCCAGCACTGCTATTTTGAAATGCCAAAGAGATGCTCGGAGCTAGAAGCACACCAACTTGTAAATTTCACCCAAACCTATATACACATCGTCCTGAACAGGCAGAGTTTCAGAGTTCATGACTTAAAGTGATTCTAAATGATAAACTCTGAAACTGCCTATTAACTTCTGAATTAAAGTAAAACTAAGCACAGAGGAACTTAGAGAACATGTGTTAAGTGAGGGTTCACTTCAAGAAACTAGAAAAGTTTTGTGGCACCTATCAAGATTTTAAGAAAAAATATTATTTTTTAAATTATATCTCAGTCTATATGTGAGTATACACCCATGAAAGAGGCCGGACATCACAGCCCCCTAGAGCTGCAGTTACACGAGGTTGTGAGCTCCTGACATGGGTGCTGGGACCTGCATGTGGGTCCTCTAGAAGAGTGGTAATGCTCTTGATGGCTGAGCCATCTGAGGTGTGGGGATTTACCTCCGTCTCTAATACAAATCAAATGGTAAGGTAGTTCTTAAGAGCTGTAAGGAACCTAGTTAGCCAGACAATGCCAGCACTAACGAAATGGGGTTCCAATGAAGCCAAAAGGCTGCCATATCTTGGACTGGCATCAGAGGTAATCCATGCAAAAACTGCCAAAGTCTTTCAGCATCTTCCCTTGCTGGCCTCAGCACTGGAATTAGGTAACACAGCTGGTTCACACTTACATGGTTCAGCAAAAGAAGTTTATTAAAGGACACTCTGAGCCCAAGGCCTTAAATTTCACTTTTGTGGTTCTTGTAGAACCCAATACAGTTTGTGATTTTCAGAGCTAAGGCTATCAGATGGGAGAAATAATTGCTAATAAGATTAAAAATTGAAGTGTGCATTGATTCACGTCTGCATGCTCAACAATCAGAATTCAACTACATCCTTCCCATTCTGCCCAAACCGATCTTGATGATGATGGGTGAATTAAAGTTACCCCATGTGCACACAGCTCTCACCAACGAAGAGGCCAACATCTCAGTATGAAAGATAACAAGGCAAATGTTTAGCAAGGAGGCCTCTCAGCACAGCTGTGTCCAACAGCTGCTCTTTTTAAATACTCCTTTCACAGGGACCTGGGCTTCACTGGTGACTTATGGGGTGGCATAGAGGGAAATAGTCATAGTAAGGGCAGGGGAAAAATATTGTTAGAACCTTGCATATCTATTCAGGAACTTTGTTATACTAGAATTTCAAAACACAAGACGTTCTAGGACAGTGGTTCCAAACCTGTGGGTGGGGACAGCCAAATGGGTCACATATCCGACATCCTGAAAATCAGATACTTACATTACAATTCATAACAGTAGCAAAATTACAGTTAGGAAGTAGCAAGAAAATAATTTTATGGTTGGGGGTCCCCACAATCTGAACATTAGGAAGGTTGAGACCCAATGCTTTTAGGTGGTAAAGTGCTTGCTAGGCAAGTATGAGAATCTGAATTTGGATTCTTAGCATATGTAAGAGCCAGGTGAGGTGGGCACACCTTTAATCCTGGGAAAGCCTGAGACAGGCCAATCCCCACAGTTCCCTGGCAGTCAGTCTAACCAATCAGTGAGTTCCGGTTCACTGAGAGCCCCTGTCTCAAAAAATAAGGTAGAAAGCAGCAGAGGAAGACCCCTAATATAGAGCCGGTGCACAGGCACACATGAACTCACAGGCACATGTGTGCACACCCCGCTGTCCCGAGAGCACAGCAAGATATACAGCACCTTTCTCTGAGCCATTGCTAGCAGGACCATGAGATGCCATCTCATACCCACTGAGATGATTCTAATTAAAGGAGTTTGAAAAGATGTGAAGAGGTTGGAGCCCTCATATGCTGCCAGTGGAAATATAAAATGGTGTAACCACTTAAAAAAAAAAAAAAAACAAACCACTGGTGGTTTGCTAAAATAGTAAGCCCAGGGATACTAGAAACCCCAGCAATTCTACCTCTAGGTATCTGTATCTACTCAAGAGATACAAAAACACACGTGCACATAAAAACTTGTATACAGCTGGGCTGGTGGTATAAACCTATAGTCCTAGCATTTGAGGCAGCTAAAGTGGGAAAGTCACTTGAAGTTAGGGGTTCAAAACTAACGTAGGCAACAGACCCACATCACAAAAACAAACACCCTATATATATGAATGTTCACAACAGCATTAGTGATAATAGCCCCAAAGGAGAAATAACCTAACCGTCTATCAACCGCTCAATGGCTAAACAAAAGGCAGGCAGGTTTACAGTGGGCACAACAGAAGGTAACGAAGAACTGACATGCTGAGATATGGAGGAGCCCTGAAAATATGCTATGTTGAAGAAGCCAGTCATGAAAGGAAAAATAACTGTGTGACCCTATTTATACAGCATGTCCAGAATAAGTAAAAGGCAAATCTAGTTTTTTTTTTTTTTTTTGCTTGTTTCTGAAAAGGGATCTTATTCTATAGCCCCAGATTCTGAGTTTGGGAATTATAGGTGAATACTACCAAACTTGGTTTCAGAATAGGTAAATCTGAAGACAAAAGAAAGATTAGCCTAGGATTGGTGTGTGTGTGTGTGTGTGTGTGTGTGTGTGTGTATGTATAGGTGGTGGCTAATGTATACAAAGGTTTCTTTCGGAGCAATAAAAAATGTTTTAAAATCAGGTGATAGCTGTTCAACTTTGTGACTATCCTAAAAACCATAAAGTGTGTATTTTGAATAGATAAACAGTATGTTATGTACGATCTGTTGGATTATACCTCAACAAAAGTACTTAAAAAAAGAACAAGCAAGTGTACTTTTCACTGATTTGACTTCAGAGTCCATGCCTTTAACTGCCACATTATTCCACTTCCTAAAAATATTTTAAACTAAACAAACAAGAAAAGCAGGAAAGGAGCTGGATTATGAAAGGCAGAACTATTCTCAGAAGGCTGAAACCTCCCAGCTCTCATGCCTCCACCTGGCCACAGAGACAAACAAGCTCACTGATCTGGACGCGGGGGAGCATTCCTCCGCAAGACCACCAGCTGCCCATTCTACCTAGGATTTGGACTGACACCTACCAACCAAACCTCTAACTCAGTCACTATTTCCATCGGTTCACGAGACCACTGACACGGTAGGGAACGACACACAAATGACAAGCACAGACCTCCCTTTGACACCTACGTGCTCTGCCAGCTGATACCTGTTATATCAGAAGCCAGCAAATGGGCATAAACTCATAAAACCATTCCAAACATGACCCACGCAGGGATCCCACTTCCAGAATTTCAGGATTAGTTGAATGAATTAAAAACAAAAAGCCTGACTTTTTCATATACTATCATCACATTTTAAAAAGAAAAAACAAAACAAAACAAAACAAAACACCAAACCTGATTATCACAGCAGGTAATGAGAATTGAAGGAGCTCAGCTATAGTCTTCCAATGACGATAAACACCATAGTTCCTGACAGAACTTTATGGAACAGATTACATTTAATAAGAGTATGGTTTTCCCAATCAGAAAGTGGAGGACTGTTCCCACAAGTGGTTAAGAAGAGAAGGGCTGATGTGAGTACTACAGTTAGGGAGACACACTCAGGTCTTTGGAGCGGGAGATCATCTCACTGGGGTCCTGGGGCAGATTCACCTCTCAGTCTCTTGAAGGGCTTTCAAGGAACAAGACTTGGGGAACAACCTATGAGGTGGCATTAGGAAAATACACACGAGGTGGGAGGGGGAACAGGTCTTCAGGCAGGCAGTTTAATACCTAAGAAGAGCATTCTTATGGAGAGGGGGGGAGATGAAAGAAAAATATCCACTTCACCAATCTTCTCTGGTTGGGAAATACTTCAAGGGAGAGGAGAAGAGAAGCTCCGGAAATGAAAGGCCCAGAGCAGATGAAGCTGAAGTTTCAAAGTTGTTCAGGGACTGGCAGCCAGCAGGCAGTACTCAGATATCCAGGTCAAATAGGGGGAGGTAAAGACGACACAAAACAAAACTGGGTTAGATTTCCCAGTACTTGGGCATCTGAAGCTGGGAGGAAACTCTGGAGTTGTGCAGATAAAAATCAGCAACACTGAAGCCAGCAATAGCAACCAGCTAGACCAAGGTGCGAGAACTGGGGGGGGGGGGGGGGGGGGGGGGGGGGGGGG
>NW_026596152.1:9507135-9514445 GCF_907164565.1 Psammomys obesus
GGGGGGGGGGGGGGGGGGGGGGGGGAAGAGTTGGGAAGCAGCCACAGAGCAGGGTAGGGTAAGCAGCCTACTGTGGGGCAGTTGGCTAAAACCTGACTGATGCAGGGTTTTGGTACTGAAAGGCCTCACGAAGCAAGGTCTAAAGTGGTGCAACTGGACGTACCTGGGTGTGAGTACCTGGTCTTTGGGGAGGGGGCAGGGATTGAGGGATGCCGTGGGTTGTCTCAGCCTCAGCCAATGGAGGGAGGTTGCCCCGGTTGCCCCCGCCGCCCCAGACAGGTGGGCTGGTTGAGTTCTCCAAAGGAGCAAGGTCCCTGAGTTCTCCAAAGGAGCAAGGTCCCTGGCTCTCAGGATGGAGCCGAGATCAGGGGACAAGCTTCCTTCTGGGAGAATCCGACCCTGGCCGCCCCCAGGAGGGTGCTGAGTTTGGGGAAACCAACAGAGAGTTCTTCAGGATCTGACAGGGACTGGTGGGAGGGCTGGCCGGTGTAGGGAGGGCAGGACTTGGGGAGAGCAGACCCAGGTTAAAGGACGGCTAGTCCCAGGGGTGCTTCCGGATCCCAAGCGGGCGAGTCAAAGGCTCGAGTGTGGGACAGTCGTCGGGGTCCGCAGGAGGCTGGCGGCTACGGGCTCTGAGTCTAGGGGTGGGTTAGGGCCAGGGTTCGAGAGTGTGACATCAGCTGGGCAGGTCCCGGTGGGAGGCGCCGGGTTGCAGGAGGCCCCCGGCAGCGAGGGCCTGGTCCGCGGCGGAGGGCTCGAGGAGCCCAGGGCAGGCCCGGCCCGTGAGCGCCGCGAGGAGGCCCTCGGGGCCCGGCCCGGCCGCCCGGCGCTCACCTGCAGCACCACCTCTACGTCGTACGAGTTCCCCTTGCTCTTCTGGTGGCCGCGGAACTTGGAGCCGCTGTAGAGCAGGCTGGTGGCCACGCCGGGCTGCTGGGTGTTGATGGGCGGCGGCGGGATGAGGGAGGCCGCCGATGTGGCTGAGGCACCCGCCGGCGGGGGACACTCGGTGCGGACCGGCATCGCGGGGTCCCCCGGAGCCAGGGCTGGGGGAGGGGGGAAGGAACCGCCGCCGCCGCGCGGGAGCTGAGGCTGCGGGGAGGGCGGAGCGGGGCGCGCACGCGCGGGGGAGGGGCTCGGGGAAGCACCCGCCCGCGGCCGGCGGACCGAGCGCTCGTGTCTCCGCCTGTACCCCGGGAGCTGTTAGCAGGGCTTCCCTGTCCTGGGCAGGGGCACCCTCCCCACTTGCCCTGACGCGCGCGCGCGCACACACACATACATACACACACAAACACACACGCACACACACACGCACGCACTCACACACACACACGCGCGCACACACGCGCACACACACACACACGCACACACACAAACACACACGGACTCCGCCGCTTCCGATTGGCGCGGCTGCGCCGGAGAGGCGGGAGCAAGCCCACATGGCGCTTCCACCTACTGGCGGGCAGAGAGAGCACGTGGCTTGGCGCGCGAATGGCCTTCTGGGACTTGTAGTTTCCTCTCCGTCGCGCAGCATGGAGGGGGCGGGGCGAGCACGCTTGTGATGCTGATTGACGGGGCGGAGAGCAGCGCGCAGGGGGCGCAAGGCGGCGGCGGCGGCGGCGGCGGCGGCGCGCTGTAGGTGTCATGAGGAAGATGGCGGCGTGCAGGAGAAGCCGAGGGCTTTGAAGCCTTGGTGAGAGGTTTCCGTACAGAACCAGAAAGGAGTTTGGAATCTCTTATCTCTCTTACGGTTTTCACGTAGGCGTACAACCAGGCCCTTGGGCGTGATGTGGCGGATCTGCCCCCGGCTGAGGGACCGGGGGCGCTGCCTCTTGAATCGGCTTCCCAGTGATCCCACCGCCTCAGTGTGGCGGGGGCCAGCCCCGCGACCTCCGGCCCGGGCCTACGTCCCGCCGACAGGTGAGGCCCGGACGTGTTACTTTTCGGTCAGGAGCCAAGTCGGGCTCACTGGTGGAGGGTTTCAGACGTGCAATACGGGGTAACTGAGGCAGGGTTTAGGCCCATGAGAATATTTAGAGCAGTGGAGTGCTGAATGACAGGCAAACTAGTGTAGGGGGACACACAGTGTCCAGGGTAGGAGATATTTGGCTCTTGAGGCTTTTCTCAATTTTCTTTTTGTTTGTTTTATTTTTCGAGACAAGGTTTCTCAGTGCAGTCCTGGCTGGCCTGGAACTCGCTTTAGACCAGGCTGGCCTGGAACTCAGAGATCCCCACCACAGCCCTGCCTCAACTTTCTTCTTTTATAGGAAAGCAGGTGTCCTCATTTATTTCAGAAAGAGAAGTCTGGGTTGTCAGTCAGGACTTCCAAGGTCATAGAGCGGACTGGTTGAGGTTCGTGGAAGGCAGAGGCTGGCCTCACTGCGTTGTGTCTCCAGGACCCAGCACATGACTTGGCACGGAGCAGGCAGGCCTAAAGTCTTCCACCCCCACACACTTTCCTTGAGGGTTTTGGGCCCTCTGTCCTAGTGCAGCGCGGCAACCTCTTCATTCTCCAAACCCTCTCTGAAATGAGAGTTTATGCCATGCTTCTTTCACCTCCTGAGGGCTGTAATCGTCTTGAAAGAAGGTCCAGAGATGATGAACAGGGCGTTAGAGGTCTTGCGTTGCTTCTGGAGAGAGGTTTTACGAGTGGGGCTCACTTCAGTGAGTGAAAAGTAGCGACGACCTACTTGTTTTGTGTTGAGGGCGTGTGGTCGCACCTGAGTGATACTCAACATCAGATGCAGGATTCGTTATGCTTACTAATACACTGTGATATCCGAAGTGCATAGGAGCTGAGAGATCACAAAGAATTTCCTTCTACCGTGAGCATGTATGGGGTCTTGATAGATGAGTGAAGAGTTTGAGCGTAATCTGTCCAGAGGTGATGAACAGGCTGTTAGAGGTCTTGCTGCAACAACTGCCTTTATTAGGAAACAATTCCACAGGCAGTTGGGCACTTGCATAAGAGTAGAAACCTGTCTTTTGTTGACTAAATTTCTGAGGTCCTAAGGTCTTGAGCATGTATGATGTTGCTTTCTTTAGTGATGTGAAGCATGAGATTGCCTTTCTTTAGGCTGTAAATTCCATAAGAGTGTGTGTGTGTGTGTGTGTGTGTGTGTGTGTGTGTGTGTGTGTGTCAGGGATTGAACCGAGGGTGTTGGGTTTTGTGGCCGGTGCCTTTACATGGTGAGCTATTTCAATGGTCCATACCCCATAATTTTATATAAATGGGGAAGGAGATTGGGTGCAACAGGGAGCTGAGTTTTCACTTATCAGGACCCAAAGGAAGGCCTAGAAGTAGGCCAGGAAGAGCCAGGAAAGAGGGAGGAGGAAGCTGAGTGTGGTGTCACACACATGTATCAACTGCTTGGGAGACTGAAATAGGTCACTTGAGTCCAGGAGTTTGAGGTCAGCCTGCTACAATAGCAAGGCCTCATCAGAGGCAGTCGGAAGAGGAGACAAGGCTTGACTTACACATACTTCTCTCTCATTGAGCCTCACCCACTCAGTCTTCCGTATATTCCCATTTTCTTTCACATTTGTCTACCTACTATGTGCTAGATAATGCTAAGAGCCAGCTGGAAAGTCTGTAACACAAAAGAAAAGATGGCAGATCAGGCATGTCCATAATGGAGAGCCGAAAAGCATCCACTCACTTAAACTAACCCTTTGCCTATTTGACCTCTTGACTGTGTTCCTTTACTTATGCCATGCCTCTCTGGGCTATGCCCTGCTCTCCTTATTCTCACCGTAGTTCCGCTGTGCGCCCCCTGTACCCCGCTCAGTCAGCATCTCGAGCATGCTTGCCCCAACCCATCCCTTTTTTGTGTGTGTATCTTTGAAGAAGTCTAAATTATACCCCACCGAGTCCTTCTTGGTGAAGACTGCATTTGTCAAGCTGACTGGACTAAGTCACTTAGGAACAGCCACTCCATGGAAGGTTGTACCGAGAGGTGTGGCTTTTGAAGGGCTCACTGAGGGCTTGGAGGAGGAGGTAATGCAGTGCGGAGCCCCTTGTGGGAGAAGCAGCTTATGAGGCCAGAGGCAAATTCCCGAAGAAATCAAAGCTAGAAGTCCTACCTACCATTTACAAATTACCTTTTTCTGTGGCAGCTTCTCCAAGTCTCTGCCACTTCCTCATCCATTTGGGGGACCAAGTTTTATTGGATCACAGCCACATACTTATACATATCATCTGCTTTCATTATAATGGCCTCTGCTCCAGATGAAGAACAATTTGGAAAATAGCGCGTTTACATATTTGGCTGCAAGAATTTTTTCTTTTATTTACTTATTTGTGTATGTATGCATTTGGGCACACATGTGCCATCTGAGAATCATTTCTCTCCTTCCACCTTTACATGGGTTTTGGGGATTGAACTTGGAGTTAGATTTGCACGTAAGTACCTTTACCCACCGAGCCATCTCTCTGGCCCTGGCAGAATTTTTGAATTCCTTTATAAGATAATAATTATAGGATATAGTTCATTTAGGGGCTAGAGAGATGGCTCAGAAATGAAGAACACTTACTGCTCTTGCAGAGGACCTGGGTTCAGTTCCCAGCACCCACGTGTTGACTCAACCATCTGTACATAGCTATGCTTCCATGGGACCAGATTCCCTCGTCTGACCTCTGTGGGCACTAACACATACATGGTGCACTTACATACGTGCGGGCAAGACACTCACAGAGAAGATAAAAGTAATAAATAAAGATAGAATTCACTTAGCTTAGAGTGCATTTGGTAGTTTGACCATCATCACAGTCAGTTTTAGAACAGTGCTATCATGATAAAAATCAGTCAGTAGGGGCTGGAGAGCTGTCTCAGTGGTTAAGAGCACTAGTTGCTCTTCCTAAGGACCTGGGTTCAGTTCCCAGCACCTACATGGTGGAACACAACCATTTGTAATTTCAGTCTCATGGGAGCAAATGCCTTCTTTGGCCTTGGGCACAAGACATGCATATTGTGGACAGACATACATACAGGCAAAATACCTAAATACATTGGGGGAAAAAAAAAAGCAGTCAGTGCTCTTTAGTTACCTGCCTAGCCATCACCCAGGCCACCAGTAGCCACCACTTCTTTAAAGATTTCCCTGTTTTAGACATTTCATGCAAATAGAGTGTGGGGTTTGAGGATGACCTTTTTCACTTAGGGTTTGTCTGTTGTACCATGTGTTCATTCATATTCAAGTCTTTTTATTGCTGAATAATATGTTGTATAAATACACCACATTTTTTTGTCCATTTAGGGACATGTGAGTTGTTTCTACTCTTTGGTTATTATGAATAATGTTGATACAGACATTTGTGTACAAGCTTTTGCGTGGGTTTGGATTCCCTTTTCTTCTGGGTAAGCTTAAAATTGCTGGGTAAAATTTGGGTGGGGTGTGCATTGAAACAGGATTTTTCTGTATAATCATGGCTGTTTTAGCTTTGCAGACCAGGATGACCTTCTATAAGATTGTTTCTGTAAGATTTTTAAAATATGTATATAATTATATTTAAGATTTATTTATTTATGTATATGAGTGCTTTATTTGCATGTGTGACAGAAGAGGGCATCAGATCCTATTATAGATGGTTGCGAGTCACTATGTGGTTGCTGGGAATTGAACTCAGAATGTCTGGAAGAGCAGCCTGTGCTCTTAACTGAGCCATCTCTCCAGCCCCAAGATTTTTTTTTGAATGTGGATGCATCGTTTCAAGTTTCTAGTAGTAGTACACAGAGTCTCTAATTTCTTTGCATCTTTACCAGAACTTGTTATTTTATGACTTGTTAATTATAAGCACCTTAAAGGGTGTGAGGTTGTGTCTCAGTGTGGAGGTTGTGTTAATATTACCATTATTAATTACTGAGATAATCTTTCTGTGTAGCTCTAGATGGCTTAGATCTCTGTATAGACCAAGTTGGCCTCAAACCGCTTGCCTCTGCATCCTGAGCATTAGGATTAAAGGCCTGCGCCACCATGCCTGGCCTGAGCTGCAGGCTTTCTTTATGTGTTTATACTCGAAGAATTTTGGTATATGAAAACCATTGGTTAGAGCTGCCACAGGATTTTTTTAGGTTACCTATTTTGAATTTAACTTTCAGCTCCATAATCCACCAGATGGCGCTGTTTTAAAAGCTAAAGATACTGTGATTGTAGGACTAGCACTGCCTCTTGGTGTACTCTGGGAATTGTAGTCGTATGGCTTTCTGTTCTTAAAAAAAGAATTGTAGTCTGGTGGCTTCTGTTCTTAAAAAAAAAAAAGGTGAGGGGGCAGCTCTTAAACTGTGTCTGGTAGAACTAGACACTGGTAGAACACATTAGGCAAGAGGGATTTTAAAAGGAAGTGACACTGAGCACTACTTGTCTCTGTGTATGGACTTAAGCAATATCTCAGGAAAGAGACGAAGGGTTATTAATTCCTCATTCAGCACCCTTCCTATGAGCAGTTCTCAAGTTGTTCTCTGCTGTTTTTCTCTTGTTCTCTTATAGTCGCTTCTTTGGCTTTTTTTTTTTTTTTTTCATTGTGTATGCCACCCATGTACGTGGAGGACAGAGAACACCCCTGTTGAGTCAGTGTCAGTTTTCTCCTCCCAGCTTTGTGTGGGTTTGGGGGCTTGAATTTAGGCCATGGGGCTTGCGTGACAAGCACCTTCACCTACCGAGCCATCTTGCTGACTCGCTCCTTAGGGTTGCTGAATAAGCTAGGCCGAGTGGCCAGCAAGCTGCCCTGTCTCCATGGCTCTGGCACTGGGATTACAGGCATGTGTGGCTAGTCCCTGGCCTTCTACTTAGGTACTGGGGATTCACCTAGGTCATCATACTTGTACAGCAAGTACTTTATCAACTGAGCTTCATGGAAGCCATCTAAGCCTGAAAATTACTACAATACATCCCTTCCCCGGCAACAGTTAATAGGTTTTAGTGACTGCTGCCTCTGGGCTCACATACAAACTCTTACCTGCCCAGAGGTCTTTTTGCAGCCCATGATGTGATGAGGATTCCGCAGTCTGGGTTCCCACTGTCCCACATGCTCTCACTGTCACTGAAGTCATGGGGTACTTTTTCTCTCCCTAGACAGAGTCTCTAGAGCACATCTCATCCCCAAGCCTGGCCTCTGAATCTGAGTCCTAAGGTAGGAAGACTGGTGTTTGCCCCGTCGAAAGCCTTTGAATCTGAGGCCATTGTCTCGGGTTCTTTTTGCCCTTCTGCTGTCTTGATTTCTGTTTGTCTTTATCATACATCTATCTATCTGTCTATCTATCTATCTATCTATCTATCTATCTATCTATCTATCTATCTATCTATCTATCTAT
>NW_026596152.1:9514455-9515818 GCF_907164565.1 Psammomys obesus
TATCTATCTATCTATCTATCTATCTATCTATCTATCTATCTATCTATTCATCCATCTGTCCAGACTTTAAAAATTCTTGAGAGGTAGCTTTTGGCAGAGCATGCCCGAAGGTAGGGTTTATAGGAAACCTAGTTGTCCTGGCAGCTTTGGGGAGAGTCAGTCTTTCAGAATTAGTTTCTGCCCTTTCTTTGCCCCGGTCTCTTTAACCCATTTCTCAGGCCTGTGTCAGGCGCTGTGTTTTGACTTCTGCCTGGCCAGGCTCTTTTGCACATGTTGTCCAGTCTAGGCACCAATGGATATAGTATAGAAGCACAGTGGATATAGTATGGAACTTCTGTCAGAGATAGAAAAAGAGGCCTGGGGCCAGCCCACCAGGGTGACAGGTAAAGTAGGGAAATTTAATACAGTGGCAGAAGCTTACCTATTTGGTGTAGAATGTGTGCTAGAATTGGTGTTATAGTTTCATGTGACATAATTGACCACAGTTCACATGGTCAATGGTGTCATATTTCAGTGGCCATATCTGATAATTTTTAAAATTATTCTTTCATAATTTTATACACACATTTTGTCTTAGTCAGTGTTCTGTTGCTGTGAAGAGACATCATGGCCATAGCAACTCTTATAAAAGAAGGTATTTAATTGGGGGCTTTCTTACAGTGTCAAAGGGTTAGAGCATTATCGACATGAAGGGGAGCGTGATGGCAGGCACGGGACTGGAGAAGGAGACAGAGAGGTTGGGCCTGAGAAGAGCTTTTGAAGCCTCAAAGCCCACCCCTAGAGCCACATCTCCTCCACCGAGGCCTCATTTCCTAACCCTTCCCCAGCAGTCCACGAATAAGCATGCAAGTATATGAGCCTTTAGGAGCCAGTCTTTGATCATATTCTTCTTCATTATCCTTTTTCCCCAACGACTTTCATGCCTCGCTTTTATGGCTCACTGCATTTAATTGGAAGGTCTGATAACTTTTTTAAAAATGTAAAGTGTGTGAAGACAAGTGTTCTTATGTCTTATTCGTTATTGAACCCTACCCACTCCCTTCCCTCTGCCTTGCACCCCTTGCCTTGTATGGAGTTTAAGCTCTCATAGTTCTAACAAAGATGTACCACACAGGTTGTCCCTCTTCTTGAAGGAAGTATTTGGAGTTCCTGTTGAATACACAATCGAACTGGTCAGTTAGAGAAATGAGTTAGAGAAGATGAAAAATGTTTTTGGTAGTTTTATTTTCTGCCTGTACATCACACATATACACACGTTTACATAAGCACACACATTGGCTTTCTTCCTCAGAGGTGTCTGCCTGAAAGGAGTCTAGTTTTTTTTTTTTTTTTTTTTTTTTTTTTTTTTTTTTTTTTTTTTTTT
>NW_026596152.1:9515828-9517563 GCF_907164565.1 Psammomys obesus
TTTTTTTTTTTTTTTTTTTTTTTTTTTTTTTTTTTTTTTTTTTTTTTCTGTTGAATAGTTAGTTGCTCATTTTTTTTTTTTTTTCTACTTATACATTTTTTTTTATTTTATTTTTTTTTCTTTTTAGTTACATTTTGTTAACTCCGTGTCCCAGCTGTATCCCGCTCCCTCATTCCCTCCCCAACCCCACACTCCCTCCCTGGTCTCCTCCCTGCCCCTTTCCAAGTCCCCTGATAGGGGAAGACCTCCTCCCCTTTCATCTGTCCCTGTTTTATCAGGTATCTTCAGGGCTGGCTGCAAAGTCCTCCTCTGTGGCCTAACAGACTGCTCCTCCCCTGGGGGGAGGTGTCAAAACAGCCTGCCCTTGAGATCCTGTTAGAAATAGTCCGTGTCCCCCTTACTTTGGAAAACTACTAGGAGTCTAGTTTTATTCCATTCACACACCAACTTTACATTCAGGTACACTGTGCTGTCCTGGGGTCAGCGTGGGTGGGCATGCTAGCTGCTAAAGCAGGGGTTGGAAATGCTCTGGTCACATTCTGAGGCTCCTCAGGCTCTTGATCAGAGCTGTCTCCTAGCTTGGCTACTAGAAGAGGTGTAACCAGTGAGCCCTGTTCTTCCTTTGTCCCTGGAGAGTGGTTGTTCCGTTTTCCAAGCTTTAATCAGAAGCGGTTGATTATACTGCAGGCTAGGGCAGACCTTGAATGATGATATGAAAATCAAGCCAATCAGTCAGCATTAGCAATAATGATACGAGCTGGTATTGCCTCTGGAGCCCTCTTGATGCTATTTTAAATTCCTCTGAAAATTCTGTCTTACAGAGAGAAAGAGGTTTTATCAGAATGTCAGCATCTCACAGGGTGAAGGTGAGTATCTGAAAATTTGATGGCTTTCTTTTTGTGACTGGTTGGGCACATTTGTGTCCAGCCAGATCAGTGGTGGCACTTTCATCAGATGTTGTCTTTGTGTTCGCCAGTTTGGTTGCTAAAATATAGGAATGGTCACTCGAATATACTCCCCCCTGAGAATTTTCATTTCATCTTTTAAGGTGGCTTTGAGATAAACCTGGACCACAGGAAGCTGAAAACTCCCCAAGCGAAGCTTTTCACCGTTCCCAGTGAGGCCCTGGCCATTGCAGTGGCCACTGAGTGGGACTCCCAGCAGGATACCATCAAGTTCTACACCATGCACCTGGTAACGGACAGACCTGTACCTGAATGCTCACCGAGCCTTCCTTCCATATCAAACAAGGCTCTGGGGCAGGCTCCTGCCTGCCTGTCTGCAGCCACACCTAGACACCTGTCACCAGACAGGCTGAGCTCTCTCCCTGCCTGGCCTGGCCACTTGTGGTTCTCTGCACTTGGGACACTGTGCTGAGTGAGTGGCTGGTCTTTCCTCTGGTTTCTCTCTGGACAGAAGTCACCGTTGATGACTTCCAGCGCCACCCTCATCCTGTTTTTATTTTTGTCACTTTTTGTTTGTTTGTTTTTTAAAGACAGCGTCTCATGTCTCAGGCAAGCCTTGAACTTGATTTGTAGTTGCAAATGAACTTTTGCCTTTACTGCCTGAGTGCTGAGATGATGGGCATGTGTCTCCATGCCCTGTTTATGCAGTTGAACCCAGGGTTTTGTGCATGCTAGGTACACACTTTGTCTCAGCCACAGCTTTCATTTTTTAAAATTATTATTTTATTATTATTATTATTATTATTATTATTATTATTATTATTATTATT
>NW_026596152.1:9517573-9653868 GCF_907164565.1 Psammomys obesus
TTATTATTATTATTATTATTATTATTATTATTATTATTATTATTATTATTATTATTCGAAACAGTGTCTTTTTATGTAGCTCTGGCTGCTCTGGAACTTGCTATGTAGACCAGCTGGGTCTCAAACTCACAGAAACCTGCCTGCTTCTGCCTCCTAAGTGTTAGAGTTAAAGGTGTGTGCTGTCTTGCCCAAGCTGATCTTTTTTTATTATGGCAGCTAGTCTTTTGTCTCCTCACCACTTAGTTTGTAGTGGTGGTGTTTTTAATTTACATGTTTATTGCCTGTGTCTTTCATAGCGTGGTGAGTGACAGAGGAGCAGTGACCATGCCTTTCTTACTCAATAATTTCAGCTGGAAGTAAAGGTGGAGCTTAGCAAACGCTGGTAGGATACAGGAACCAGCAGCCAGTGAGGAAGGGAGGATGCGCCACAGACCAAAAGCCCCTCAGTGGTCAGGTGCCACTGAGGCCCCAAAGCCCCTGCAGCCTCCTCAGCCTCACACCATGGCCGCTCTTTCTCAGCACTGGGATCCCCACCTGTACTGCCCACCTTCTGGAGCCATGGTTGAGCAGATGGCACAGTACGTGCAGCCCTCACGTGGGTCCAGGGAAGGCACCAGCTAGTTCTGGGTTAGGAGTTCTCCTCCTAGTTACTGCTGTTCTACTCTGACATGGAGACCCAGGCGGGCCTCCCCAACAGTACAGTCCACTTCTTGACTGGTGCAGTCAGGTTGATGAGGCCAAAAACTGAGGCCTGCAGTAGTCCTGAAGCCTCTTATTGATGAAATAACACTAGAAAAATATCTTGATCCCAGTTAGATTTGCTGCCTTGCTAGTCATTTTGAGTTTTGTGTCATCTTTATTGTATTGAATATGTATTTCACATCTGTGGGTCTGTTTCCACATCTCTGAAATGGGTAGAATCTGCCCCAGAGCATTGTTACGCAGATTAACCTGGTAGTCATGAACATGAAAATACATAACTAAAGCCCCTGAAACTTTGAGGGAGTTCACTAATCCAAAAAAAGACCACTATGAGAACCCATGACTCCTGTGAGCACAATGAGGTTTGAACATGGAGCCTGGCTTCGGGACCCAGTCAGCACGCAGGCTGCTGCTGCGGAGGTGATGGTGGCTCTTCGGATGGATCTGGTGTGCTGTCAGCTGCATGTCAGATGCGGTGTATGCATTGTTGAACCCCATGGTGGGTGACAGAGCATTTTTTCCCTTGTCATTCAGACCACATTGTGCAATACCTCCTTGGACAACCCAACCCAGCGAAACAAGGATCAGCTGATCCGGGCAACTGTGAAGTTCCTGGACACTGACACCCTCTGGTAAATGACAGTAGGTGGACGGGCCTCTTGGGTGGCATGAGCCTCTTAGCCTATTTTGTTTCATTTGTCCAAAGCATATCAGCAGGGGGAAAGGCAGGTCATCTCAGCTCCCATCAGCTGACCTTTCTGTGTCTTTGTTAAAATGAGCTGTACCACCTGGCTTGTGGTTGTCTGTCCCCTTGGGCAAAGGATCCCCTCCAGGAGGTGGCTGGGCTCCTGAAGTGTCAGCAGGCATTTGGTCCTTGGCCAAGAGCAGGGTCTTGGTGGAGCTGTCACTGAACTTCCAGTACATTTGTGTCCTGTGGATGTAGGTCCCAATTTTATTGCAGATCTGCTTTTGAGTAGCACTAACATGGCTGTAAATTTGGACCTGTCAAGTCTTTGGGAGCTGGAGGAGAGTGGATTGCAACTCAGGCTACACTAGAGTTCCCTGGAGGGCATGTGGAAACAGATGGCCAGAACCCAGAGGTTCTGCTTGTCATCAATGTGGGATTTATCTGAGAAGGTGTCCTGTTAATGAGCTTCCCAAGGGAGGCTGGAGCCATGCTGCCGGCCCAAGGCTGCACTCTGAGAACCACTGTGCCAGGGAACAAGACTTAGGTTAATGAGTGGTTGGTGGGAAGTTTTTGCTGTTGCCTTTTGCATTTTCCTTTTCTGTCCCTCAATGAAAGACTTGTACTTTTTTATTAATGAAGGTGGTTTTTACAATGAATTAGCTACAGGGTGGAAGAGCCAGAGACATTAGTGGAACTTCAAAAGAACGAATGGGATCCAATCATAGACTGGGCTGAGAAAAGGTAAGATATGTAGCTTTGCGTGGAACATTGAGTAGGACTGGTGTTGGGGTGGGTACTGGGGTCAGGGCCGCACAGCATACCTGAAATCTCAAGCTGGCTTCTGAGCCAGAACCCTCCTGAGCTCCAGCTCCCTCGGGTATTGAGGCGTAGGGGTTACCTTGGAAAACATGTTCCTCAAATTCATTTTGGCCATTGTACCCTGAATATCTGTTACTAGGGTGTACCATGACAGATGTAGGAGCAGCTCTGTGTCCCCAAGAAGCACCAGAGGATTCAGGCCTCGAGCCCCAAGCAGGCCTCTGAGCTTTGGTTTCCTTGACTTGAAATGGGCTAATCTTGCCTGCCTGGGCTGATGGGAGGGATAAACCAGCAGAATGGGTTGAGCATTCTGCTCAGCAGAGGTGACAACTCAATTATGGTTCTTTTTTTTTTTTAAATCTTGTTTGTCATTACTGTACTGTTAAGTAAAACTCATAGTGTATAAGATAAACACGCATGTGCACAGAAGTCAGCCTAGCTTCCTGTAGGGCAGCCACCATGTGGATGTGTGCTTTCTGGAGATTGATGATACCCAGTGTTTTCCTTAGGCTCACATGAGTATAGAATTGAACAGGTGTTGATAGGTGGCAAAGTAACTCATTGTCAGTTCTTTCCAGGTGAAATGTGGAAGGGGTGGCCCCCATGGCACTGCCTTGTCTGCAGGGTTTGGAACAAATGCCTACATGAGTTTTCTTCTGCCGTAGCAATGTTCACGGAGATTATTACTTGTTCCACATTTCCTGGTACTCACAATGACCCAGGCATCCCGAGGGGGCTATTCTATTTTTATTTATCTGTTAGTTAGGCACTATGTAGGCAACACTGGCCTTCTGCTCCTGGTCATCTCGACTCTACCTCCTGAGTGCTGTGAGCACAGGCGTGCACCTGTGCAATGCCACCTGAGATTTTAAAGGAAAGCACATAGGCCGTATCTAGGGTTTGGTGTTTGTTTTTTTGTTTTGTTTTGTCTTTTTGGTTTCTCTTTTTCTTCTTCTAGTCAAAAGCTGGACTGCTCTTGAGAGACAGTGTGCCAAAGATGTGTTGATGCCTCTTCCCTTTAGGTATGATGTGGAGATCGGCACCTCCACCAGCATAACGGGACCCAGCATCCCCACCCACACCCGAGAGGTGCTTACCAGCCACTTGTCCTCTTACAACATGTGGGCCCTGCAAGGTACAAGTTGGGTTTCTGGGAGCCTAGGGGGTTGGGTGCATACTGACACAACCCTGCGGAGTACTCTGAGAATGGAGGCTGGGTGGCTCTGATGCCCGACCCTTTTACTCAGCACTCCGGGGTCACTCACCCTCCAGGAAAAGTCTCAACTTTGTGCATCATTGGTTTGGTCCCATATACCCATCTGTCGATCAATCACTGAGTGAGGCTTGTGGCATATTCTAATTGATTATGTTCAGGTCATATGTCTGTACAGGAAAAGGCATAGGTGGGTCTGACAGAACAATGTGCCTAGGTCAGGTGGGTGCTAGGATGGTGTCCCAGTCCCCATTCCATGAGGGAACAGAAACTGACAGGCAGTGGGCTATAGGTACTGACTCGTCTTGTGTCTCCCATCCCCAGGGATTGAGTTTGTAGTTGCCCAGCTCAAGTCCATGTTGCTGACCTTGGGCCTGATTGACCTGCGCCTGACTGTGGAGCAAGCTGTGCTTCTGTCACGCCTGGAGGAGGAGTACCAGGTAAGGTTCTAATCTTGGTTCCCACCTCACCCTTTCTGATTCACACTCAATGAGTTTTATTACTTGTACATATAAAAAAGGTCAAACTAAGGAACTATAAAGGTATAAGTGTTGCTGGGCTAGGGGTGCGGCTCAGCGGAAAAGACTAGCCTCGTGTGCTCTGGGCCCTGGGTGTCAGCATCAGCACCACACACACACATACCCATGCATGCGGAAAGGTCTCAGAATTGCTCAGCACTCTCCTTGCCCCTAGCTCCTCTTCAACAGCTTGATGGGGTAGGAGTTGTATTTACTGGGGTACTAGACTGCACTTCTGGGGAATGTTCTACTGAGGTTTGCACCCATGTCTGTGGGACTAGGGCTAAGGCCTCCACTGTGCACTTGGAGGCTCATGGGACAGATAAAGATATTTGGGCCTTACCTACCCTGCTTTGTTCTCCTAAGTCAATAGGAGTTTATATCCTGATGTTTCTCTGGCTGGTAGAGGAGCCGAGGAGTAGCTGCTGCATACACGTTTGATAGAGGAGGCGGGAAAACTAGGGTTTTGCCATGCCATTGTTTCTAGTTTTGCTTCAGTTTTTGCTGTGTTTTGTTGAGAGAGGGTCCCATGTAGTCTAGACTGGCCTTGAGCTCATTTTGTATCTGAGCCTTACCATGAACTCTTCCTCCTCTCTCTATGATATATGTCACAATGGTGGCTGGCTTGTTTCCATTTTTATTTTATTTTGGCTTTTCTGAGACAGATCTTGCTATCTAGTCCTATATCCCTGTATAGACTGGCTTGAAACTCACTATGTAGACTAGCCTGGCCTGGGACGTACAAAGATGCTTTGCCCTTGCCTCCTGAGTGCTGAGATCACAAATGTGTGCCACTGTGCCTGGCTTTTGTTTGCATTTTTATTTTACTTTATTCTCTGTGTCTCTCTCTGTGTCTCTCTGTCTCTCTCCATCTCTCTCTGTGTGTGTATGTTCACATTGGAGCAAGTGTCTATGCAGGGAAGGGCACATGTGCATGTTCTGGTGGAGGCTGATGTGAGGGATCTTCCTCAGTTCTTCTCTTAGTATTGAAGCAGAGTCTCTTGCTTGAACCCAGAGTTTACCAATTTGGCTATTTAAGTTAGCCAGTTGCTCTGGAGAATCCCTACCTCTGCCTTTGCCCCTGGAGAGCCGGGATTGTAGGGAGCCGCTACACCCACTTGGCTTTTCTGTGGTTGCTGGGATCTGGACTCAGGTCTTCCTCCTTGTGCAGCAAGCGCCGAGCCACCTCCCCAGCCCCTTGCTTGCATCTTTAACACTGAGAACTTTGTTCCTTTTAGTCCTGTGGGTGTTGCTGTTACTCCGACCTCAGAAGGTAGTGTGACTAGGAGTTGATTCCTATAGGATTTAAAACCCTTTCAGAATATTTAATGTTCTGCTTGGGAAAATGCCAGGGGCAACCTAAATCTATTCAGCAGAGGAGAGCCATTCACGATGTCAGTCCATTCCATGGGAAAGGCTGATGTCAGCTGTTAGGATTGTAGGGCTGGTACAAAACCAGGAAATCTGGCTTCTAGCTTGGACTCTGCTTTTGGCTATGGGACCCAAGCCCGGTGATCCTCTGAACTTTGGATTTAATCCTACACAAATTGAGGAACAACCTGAAATAAAGGTGAAAATTATCTCAGATGATGTATTTCAGCTGTGCAAACCGAAACCAGGCAAGTAGAAATGTAGGTAGCTTGTGTGACCTGAAATATTTTGTATTTCCCAGGTGATCTGGCCATGCCTGCCGGACTCCTGCATGGAAAGGCCAGCAGGGTGGGTTTGGAGACATTCCTGTCTGCCCAGACATAGTGCATCCAGAGTGCCTCCCTCTTGTTACAGACCTGAGAGGGTCTGCAGCTGGCTTCCAGCGTGGCTGCACAGTTCCTGCTGTTCTGCTGCTCCTTAGGGCTCAGAACTGAGTTGCCTGTGGTCTGGCTTCATTTATTTACTGCACTCCCATGGTAGTGCCTACGCCCTGAAGGACAGTGAGACAAAATTCATAGATAGCAGTTTGCAGGCTGCTTCATGGTCTTAGGCATAAGATAAAGGGTCACATGGTTAAGGCTCCGTTAGAGAGATACAATGGGATTCAGTGCCCGCCCATTTAGCAGTGGGCAGCCCCTAAGCTGGGATACACTCCTCCTGGACTATCTAAGCCCCAGACAGTAAAAAAGCCAGCTGCAGCTTCCTGAATGTTAGCCCACATGAGTAGGATCATGGCTCACTACCCCCAGCCCAGTGATGGGAATGGAATGTGATTCAGGTCACCAGGCAAGGCTACTCACCCAGAAGCTTGTTTCTCTCTCTCTTTAGATCCAGAAGTGGGGCAACATTGAGTGGGCCCACGACTATGAGCTCCAGGAACTGCGGGCTCGCACTGCTGCTGGCACCCTTTTTGTCCACCTCTGCTCAGAAAGCTCTACAGTCAAGCACAAGCTCCTACAAGAGTGAGGCCTGGCTGGCTGAACACGCTGGCTGGAAGGAACTGCACAGACACAGGTTCCCTGATCTGGGCTTCCCTGGCTGTTGGATCTCTGGACCCAGTGAAACTCTGTTGGTCTTTACCTACAGGGTTCTCCCAGTCTATGCCTGTGGGGCTTGCCCAGCCTATACCTGGGTCTTCCCTGGCCTTTATGGCTTGTCATTATCCAAAAGCACCCCGTGCTGCCCTGGAGACACAGGGTGCCTGTCTTGAGTTCAGATAGCATCCGATCCAGGTACCCTGGGCCTAGCCAGTGAGGGAGGGAGATGAGTGGACTTTCTTTTGATCCTAATTTTATTAAATATTTTTTTTTTCGTGCTGGAAATAATATCACGCCTCATTTTCATTTGAGCCTTGGCATTTCCCCATTTTTTTTTTTTTTTTTTAAATCTGAGCTCTGTCATCATTTTCACATCTGCTCCCAATGGCTGGAACCCTCATGGGGGTTGGTGGGAAGAAGCAGGAAACAAGCACATCACCACACACACCCTTTTTCATCCTCAGCCCTCAGCCTGCAGGCCTTTTCTTTCCCTGGCTTTTCATCAGATGGTCTTTTGAAAGTGAGTCTTTGGTCTAAGCTGGTTGCTTACTGTTTGTTCTTTCTATTCTAAAAAAGTGATTTACTCTTAAAAATATAAGTTGTTTCTGGGTTAAATGCAAACGTGGTCCTGGCCTGGTTACCAACATGCAGTGCTATGATCTGGATCTGGGGTGTCCTCATATTGTGGAATTATGTCCTCTGGGTACGCAATTGATTGCATCCATTAATATCCCTCATGGATGGTGGATTCATCAGGCTGCCCCTTCCCCAAGACTAGATAAGAACTTAATGATTGCTGGAGTAATTGGGCAAATCTACCACAAGTAATCCTAACATTGTCATTGGTTCTCCAGGCTAGACTGGGTGGAATTGTTTCTGTGGTTGGTCATTATCTGCAGCGAGTAGTAGAGGCCTCAGAAAGTCACATATACTCGGTACCAAGTGTGTGTAGACATGACAGAACCAGTTATGAGCCTGGGAGGAGCAGTTGCAGCTGAGGCTGAGCCATCCGAGGGTGGACATCAATCCCTGTGTGGCAGACCTCCCCTATAAATACCCTATGTGGCATAGGAGTGTCCCTGCTGTAGTGGCAGTTGTGTGGCCCCTGCTCAGGGGAATACGACCTGCAGCTGAAGCTGAGACTCTGAAGGTAGAGGCTCCTGGTGGTGGGGTGAGTACAGGATGGCCAGAGCATTACACGTGGCTGTTGTCTTGCAAGTAATAGAATTGGCATGCCTCCTCCATGAATGAGGTCTGAGACAGGGGCTGCCCTCAAATGGCCATTGCACCCATTGCAATCACTGAAAGTAGTACCTCTGTGGATTATTCCTAAGCAGCTGATGACAGCATAGGCATGTTTTTTTACTGAGGCTGAGTTGACTGCCTAAAAGAAACCTTTCATAATCAGCTCTGACCTTTTTTTTTTTTTTTTTTAAGCAGAAAAACAATATACCTAGAGCAGAGATGATAAGTAGAAGAGTGGAACCAGTGAGACGTCAAACGTCAGATTCTGGGGGACATTATTCTGGGGTCACATAATCTATGCCAGATGAAAGACTTTGGAACTGACATATGTATACCACACTTTTATTAGATTTAAATAGAAATAATGAGTACTAATGAAAGACAAAAGGTATCAATATCAAAATAAAAATAGAACTTAATGGAAATAGTTAAATGTGAAGAAATGTACAAGCACAGAACACTTTCAGACGCATTACTCATCAGAAGAAGAGACACTTCTGGAAGTAAATGTTAACAGTGGTCCCTCATGGAATTTAAGTTTTCTCAAAAACATTCAGGTTTTGTGCTTTATGGTCTGTTTGTGTTGCTGTTTGTTTTAGGATAGTGTCTCACTCTATAGCCCAGGCTGGTCTGGAACTATGTAGCTCAGCCTGGCCTCAAACTTGTCCTGCCTCAACCTCCTAAGTGTTGGGACTACAGGTGTGTGCCGCCATAGAGTAGTACTGTCTTTGAATTGCTTGAATTGGGAAAAAATTTAATTTTTAAAAATGTGTATTTCTACTTTACCTGCATGTATGCATGTGGCCAGAAGAGGTCATTGGATCCCCTGGAACTGGAGTTAGAGTTAGTTGTGAGTTGCCATATTGGTGTTGGGAATCAAACCCTAGTTCTTTTGAGAGAACAGCAAGTGCTCTTCACTATTGAGCCATTTCCTTAGTCCTGAAAAAAACAAAAACAAAACCTACTTTTGTTTGTTTTGGTTTTTTGAGACAGGGTTTCTCTGTGTAACCTTGGCTATTTTGGAATAGCCTCTGTAGACTAGGCTGTAGACTAGGCTATTTTGGAATAGCCTCTGTAGACTAGGCTATTTTGGAATAGCCTCTGTAGACTAGGCTGGCCTCAAACTCACAGAGATCCACCTCCTTCTGCCCCCCAAGTGCTGGGATCAAAGGTGTGCACCACAACTTCCCTCCCAGTGAGAATTTTTTTCTTTCTTTGTTTGTTTGAGTGCCCTATCTGCATGTACACCTGCATGCCAGAAAAGGGCATCAGATCACAGTTTAGATGGTTGTGAGCCGCCATGTGGGTGCTGGGAATTGAACTCAGGACTCTGGAAGAACAGATAATGCTCTTAACCACTGAGCCATCTCTCCAGCTCAAGAATTTTTTTCTTTTTTTTAAAAAATAATTTATTTAATTTTATTTTATGTGCATTAGTATGAAGATGTCAGCTTCCTTGGAATCAGCATTACAGACATTTGTGAGCTGCCATGTGGGTGCTGGGAATTGAACCTGGGGCCTTTGGAAGCACATACAGTGCTCTTAACCACTGAGCCATCTCTCCAGCCCCAAATTTTTTTTTCTTAATTAAATCATTTGAAATGGGAAGACCCACTTCTAATCCAGATATTTGAGATCCACCTTTAATCTGAAGCACACCTTCTGCAGGCAGCCTATATAAAGGAGATGGAAGAAGCAAGCTTGCTCTCTACCTGCTTTGCTCTCTCTAGCAAGTCCATTCTCTCTGGCATCAGAGCCTACTTCAGGATTCCAGCGTGTACTGAAGTCCAGCTGAGACATCCAGCCTTGTGGACTGAACAACTACTGGATCCTTGGACCTTCTGATATGTGTGTGTGTGTGTGTATATATATATATATATATATACTGGTATATACTATATAGTATATATACTATATAGACTGTTCCTCTAGAGAGCCCTATACTAATACAGCAAGATTCCCGTCAAGGTGGAACTTTAAGTAAAAACTACCAAGTCAGCGCCCACAAGGCTCTAGAAGACATTAAGGCTTGAGCAACAGCTCTCAGAAGGCATAACTGGGCAGCACAGATGATAAGAAAGATTAAGCTTGTTCTCCCTCTCCCATCTCTAAAGTGGCTGTGTACACTTCTTCCTTACAAGAACGTACATTAGGTATGGAGATACTTGCTCTACGGCTAAGGAGAGGGAGAAGCCACAGGTACAAGCTGGCTAACAGCCTGTTAGACCTGGGGAGCCAGACTGAGTAGCTGGTATAATAGATGAGCACGGTCCTGCTCCCCCTTGACCCTCTGAGTTTACTGGTTTGGAGAGAAGTGTGTTGGCCCCAGGATGAGGAGACATGAAGGCGTAGAGAGAATGCATGGATGGCAGCGAGCTCAATGCCACAGTGCCTCCCATTGCACTGGATAGCCTTGTTCCTTTGAGGAAATTATATAAACAGTGAGACCCTTTCATGCTGTTTGGACCTGCTAACTTTTTTAGGATCCTTAGCTGCTGAATCCCTAGTCCATTTGGCACTTGTTTGGAACAGATGGTGGTAGGCCTTCAGAGAACCTGCCCACTCTATAAAAAGGATCCATCTTATAATGTTAATTTCTGAGAGGTTTACAGATTTAGAAATTTATCTGAAGGACATGCAAATGTACTTAGAGGAGCAAGGATGGGAAGTCAGCCCATACAGGGGCCAGGCAACAGCTGTGAACATTCAGAAGAATTTTGTGGTTAGGTAAGGCACAGTGCCACCTAACAAGGTGATTGAGAAATTCCTACAACAGCCTGTGTCTATTAGAATAAAAAACCAGGAGTGCCACCAAGCATGGCACACACCTTTAATCCCTTGTGTGGCAGAGGCAAGTAGATCTCTGTGAGATCAGAAGCCAGCCTGGTCTACATAGTGAGTTTTAGGTCAAACAGAGCGACTACATAGTGAGCCCTTGTCTCAAAAACAAAACAAAAGATAAACAAAACTCCAACATACAGGAGTGTCAATTCAGAAGGCACCTGCATGGGTAGCAAAAGGCACACCCAGAAGACGTGGTTGTTGAATGAGGATTCCAGGGCCAGGGGTGGTGGGCTACCTCCCTGTGAGTGGTTGGTGGGGAGGTTCCTTAGCTACACACAATATATACAGTTTCTACTGTTGTTGGTTGCATGCCAGAACCAGAACTAGAAGCTCCTTCCCTACTGGCTGGGGCTGGTAGGTTGGCAAGCACTGTGTAGGGGGAAAATTCTTAGCAATGACATTGCTCAGCTATGGACCTTGTGTGTTAGGAAATAAGCATGCCGTCCTTGCAAGATTCGGCCACTGGTGTAAGAGTGGCATGATATATTGGTACAAATAAAACCTACTTTCTGTTTGCATTTGAGAGCCACTCCTCAGTGGGGGGCCCATGCCAGGACAAAAATCAAGCATGGAAGGAGGCCACAGGTTTTACTGGGGGAGCTATTACCGTCTTGTGAAACAAGCACTATTGGGCTATCAGATTGTGTGCGTTCCATCTGGGTCTCTCTTGTTCCTGCTTCCTACCCTACCCCAACCACTGTCCTTTTTTTTTTGGAGGGTGGGGGACGGGACAGACAGTGTCTACCCCAGGCTTGTCTTAAACTCATTGTATGGCTGAAGATGACCTTGAACTTCTGGTTTTCCTGGGATCACAGACATGTGCCCCAGTCTGATTTTCAAATTGGTTTCTAATATCTGTGCTTATGCCCAGAGGTTTTTGCTGTGGTTGGCCTCAGTCAACAATGCTGCTTTTTTGTGTTAAAGAGTGCTGGAGACTGCAGAGACACAATTGGCCAAGCTGCAGGGAACAAGTAGGCATTGAGACGTAGGAGCCGGTGCTCAGGCCCGAACAGAAGAAAATGACGACACAGCTCCAGCAGTTCCCCTCCCCAAGGTACAGGGTGCACGTAGAAGTGGCAGGGGACATGGTAGAGTATGTGGAACTCTGTCTTTTAGGTGTGGCATAGCCATTGCCATCTGGAAGTCAGAGCAGCTCTGATCACTTGCGTGAGACCCTCACAAGACTGGCCCGATAATATTCCCTCATGGGAGGAGGAAAGAGCCCATAAGGCTCGTGTCTTCCCCAGGGAGATTTATATATAAATATACATGTATATATGTATTTATATATAAATATATATTTGTATATGTAAATTATTTATATAACAGTTGTTAGAGGCAATTATGTTCCTGTAAGTCATCCTAATTAAGCCCATTGGTCATTATGCTAGATTTGGATGGAATTGCTTTAGTCTGCTGTTACCCTGCTTGGGGTTAGTAGAACTAAACTCCCCAGGAAAAGTTGCTCTGTATCCCTAAAAGCCCATGTGTCAAAGGCCAATGCTCCGGGGTCTGCTGTTGGGTGGCAGAACCTCATGGGAGATTTCTAGGTCATTGAGGATGTGCTATCAAAGGGGATTCTGAGACCCCTGTCCTTCCTCTTGTCCTCACTTTTTGGCCATGAAGCAGGTGGTTTTGCCCTACTGGCAAAACCTGCCATGATGGCACCAGCTGATCATGGACTTGGCCCTGTGCGGCTAAGGTCCAGAACAGACTGTCTCTCCGTAAGGAGGCGCATGTGTCCGGACACCACGCGCGGTCATCCCCACATCTGAGTCTGATGACTCCTCACACTGTCACCCCCACAGTCGAAGCAGCAGGCTTCGCTTCCTGTCGCTGTGCCTCGTGGAAGGGCAGTGTAGCTGGGCAGCCAACCTGAGTCCCTAGCTTGGGATCATGCAGCCAAGTTCTGAGCTAAAGGGAGCTGCGGCCTCTACCTTCAAGAGCAACGTAGGCCTCAGTGCTGTGGGGAAAGCTTCAGTCTCTCACTTCTCCAGTCCTCAGCACCCAGAGTAGGGAAAGAATGCCTGCAGCCCACGCTGGCCGCAGCCATGGGAAGAGCACTAGCACTGGCTTAAATGGGGCTAGTGCTCTGCATTAACCACACGTCCAACTGATGGCCAGCCACCTCAGAGACATTTGTATAGGAGGCTCAGGATGTGCTCATACATGATGATTGCCATGCTCTCCCTCTCAGAGAATACTGACAACCAGACCTTTATTTGTCTTTATATTGAGAATTATTACCAAGGGTGTTGGGATAGGGGTGAACTAAGGAAGGCCCATAACTCCCAGGGGCTGGGGACACTTAGTCTATGATGTCACCACATTCCAGGTTGTCCAGCTCGTTCTGCATGTGGTCGATGTAATGGTTGATCTCCTTCACTCGCTTCCGGTTCCTCGTGATTTCGTCTTTGTGAATCTGGGGGATGAAAGGAAAACCAGGGTGCTCGGTGCATATGACAGCATCATTTACTGAGGCCCCAGAGAGGGAAGGAAGATGTTTACCTCAGCGCTGCAGCCACAACATGCACTGCTGGTCTCCTGAGGCAGGAGTTACAGACACAGTGAAGTATATGGGTTCAAGAGTGACTGGAGCGGGGTCAGCACTCCGGAGGCAGAGGCAGGTGGATCACTGTGAGTTCAAGGCCAGCCTGGTCTACAAAGTGAGTCCAGGACACCCTGGGCTACAAAGGGAAACTGTCTTAGAGAGAGAAAGGAGAGAAAAGGGTGTGACTGGACCATAGTACCTTTGTTGTAGAATTCTACAATCCTTAACTTTTTGTTTTTTTCTACTTTGTTTCTGATGGAAAATAGTACACTCTGGTTGTCAGCTAAAAAACTCAAGCCAGCCTGCTGGGTAGCTTGGTGTTCCTTACCGTGTCTACTAGATGTGAACACCAAGAGTTGATTCCAGAAATCAGGTCATCTTCTCGGTTGTCAATCTTCAGGAGGTGGATGTCATGGGATGTCCCAACGGCATTAACGATTGTGTCTTTGTCAACAAAAAGCTGGAATGTGAGTAGGTCCAAATGAGATTGCGCGTGCCGTTATGCCCTGAGCACAAAGCGAGGGAACTGAATAGAAAAGAGGCCCCTGGGAGCCCACAGGCTGTGTGGCACACCTACTGGAGAGCCCAAACTGTATCAGTTACTTTGTGCCAGCTCATCCATGGACTGCTCCCCAACCTGAGCCGTGGCAGGTGTCATGCTGCAGTCTCCATCAAAAGCGTGCTTTCTCCAGGGAGATGGCAGGTGGCTAGCTAGAGCAGCCTCACCAGGGTTATCAGTTTGCACAAAGCCTTTCCAGGCAGTCCTAAACCTCTGCCAGTCAGGCTATTCCAACCCTGGGCCCTGTAAACTGGTAAGTGTCTACCTCCTGTTTGTCTCCACTATTTCTCACGTAAACAGAATCAACTGGAGTCTGCTTCACCTTGGCTTGTTCCTGACACTGTTTTGTCCTTATAGAGAGCTAGTACAACTCTTCACCTTCTAGCACGCCTGGCTGCCTCTAGATGCAGACGCTGGCTGGAATGGAGAAAATGCAGCACGGTCATTCCCAGGGGTGGGGGAAGCCTGCTGAATCTCCGAGGAAGTGGTGCTTCACTCTGAGCCCAAGGTACTTCGTGAAACACAAGAATGGCAAAGGACCTGGATATCTGCTGTTGAAAAACTGCATCTGGAGCATACACAGGGAGCACCACATACCTGAGGTGCACGGAGCTTCAGCCATTGCAGGGTTTGACTTTGGGATATCTGCATACTCTTTATAACACTCCCCCAAACCACAAAATCTCAAATCCCAGGTGCAGTAAACTCTCTGGATGTTTGGGTAGAGATACACAACAGTACTTTCTCGGTTCTGCTTCGTTCTGTACAGTATCACCCTAATACTCTCCAAAAATATGTTTTGTCTGATCTTGAAATTTTAGTGTTCCTACAGAAGGAGGTAGTCTTTGATCAAATGCTTGAAGGATTCAACACCTTCAGACTCCCAAAGTAAGCTTCACGGGGTTACAAAGTGTCCTGAATGCTGTACAAAGTTGAGTGGAAAACAACCTGCTTCATTTCTCTTCCCTTACTTCTTTCTCTTCTACTTACTGTTTCAGAACATCTGTGGGAGGCTGGTTGGCCACAGAATGCCCTGTGAGAAAAGCCAGATTATCTGATGTGGGGCAGTGGACCAAACCAGGCACACCACAGAAGTTACCTTGTAAATGATATTCCATTATATACAAATCGGGACTGTGTGTAACTCAACACTACTTCATAAAACGGTGCACAGGCTTGAAGCTTCACATTTAAGCTTCAAACAGCTCAGGGAAGAACACATTTTATCATTAAGACTATCACTTTAAAAGGTTCTGACCTTAAGTCTCTGCTAGATTGTTTCACTGAAACCATTCTTTGTTCAAGGAAGAATGCCAAGCAGTGAGGGATGAGAGCACATCCACTTAGGCTAATGAATAAAACACTGTTACTAGATGGTCCACAATGGAGGTCAAGTCATTTAAACAAGCAGATCCACTGGTCAGTTCTGGCACGTTGTATCAACCATAGCTGGTACCTCAATGAAAGAGAAGTTTCCTGCAACTTTAAAAGTTTTTCCTGAAAACAGTTACAGAACATACATTGTAAAGATGACTTGATTATTCCAGGTCATAGGTTATGCCTGAGATCCTGTCCCATCAAGGAGAAGCAAGCACACACACTGGACATGCATACACACCAACACATGCTCTCGCTCACCTTTGAAGCCTGAAGTGTCAACCAGCAGTAAGGACAACAGCATTTGTGTCCCAACCAGGGCCCCAGGCTGCAATAGGAATTACAGAGCAAGGAAGGAAAAACACCCAGTTTCAGGTTCTGAAATGTCTCCCCGACACTTAATACTCCACGTGGAGGTCAGTTCACTGGCTTCTCCAAGCAGGAAACCCCACCTTCATGTCCTGACTTCCCTGCCACAGTCCCAGAAGGGAGTCTTGAAAGGTGTGAGTCTTGGCTTTCCTTTTCTGGGGTGACATATATCCGAGAGCATGCTCTGTATTGTGGCTTCACAGAAATTCCACTAGGTGTGTCTGCGTGACTGGAGAACCACCATGCCACCTGGCACGCCATCCTCACTGTTGAGGAGCTGTGAAATGACAAACTTGTTTTGCACAGTCTCCATCACAGCCTGGTGGGCATCTTCAGCTTGTAAAGTATGTGAACATTCTCCAGCCGATGTGATAGGGCAAGATGCTCTCTACTCCTGAGATACTCACGGCTGTGGAGTAGGGGTTAGAAGATGTGGTATTTTCAGCTCAGCAGCCACATTCAGAAAGAGCAGCCTGCCCAACTCCGCCTGGATGTTTCAAGGCCAAGCCTCCACTGGAGACAAGAGCCAAAGCATTCTCTTCCTGATCCACAACTACAGTACACACTGTGTCCTAATGGCCAAATCATTTTCCTTTGCACTTGTCTTCTTTTCTTTAACCAAATGGAATCTATTTCCTTCCTTTCTGCCAGCTCTATTCCTACCCCCCACCCCCAAAATGTAGTTTTCCTGTGTATCCCTGGCTGTACTGGAACTAGCTCTGTCCATAAGGCTGGCCTCTAACTCAGAGATCCACCTGCCTCTGCCTCCTAAGTGCAGGGATTAGAGGTGTGCGCCACCACTGCCTGAATACCTCTTGTTTTTTTAAGGACAGCTAAACTGAATCTGTGGTTATGGTGTTAGGAGGGTAGGAGGGTATCCCAGGATTCGCTGCCCACTCATAGGCTCCTTCTCTAACTAAAAAGCAGGGTGGAATTCTGCCTGCAGAGAACTTACCTTCTGCCCTTCACACTGGATTCCTGATCCCTTTCCGTGCTCTAACTGCTCCAAAATGTCAGGATTTCCCACCCATTATGCTGGCACAACATTTCTTCTAAGAGCTTTCGACTAGACCCCATCTGTGCCTTTGTTGGAGGATCCTCAGTTCCAGCAGAGCAGGTACCTGTGGCTTTGCAATGGTCTCTGAGGAGCTAGTTCGTGTTCATGTTTATATTCCTTGGCTTCAGATTCAGAACCACCACCTGGACCTGCATGCACCAGTGCAACGCGCCTTTCTCCTTACAGGACTTTCTAGTTCCTTGACTGTGACTTTATCAGCAGACACTGAGATGGTCCAGAAGTGACCCTGCAGAACCTACCCTCTTCCCCCTTCCCTATGACCATTCTCCAATATTATCTATTAGGAAAAGGGCATCCTCTCAGCCAAAAATGACTGCAGAAGAGGACTTATCCCACAGGCTGCCCCAAGCTTCAGAAATAGGTACAACCACATCTGCTTTCTCTTATGTCGACTCAAGCAGCTTTTGGGAATGAGCAGCGCTCCCACGGACCAGACTCCGGCACTGACCCAGCCCTTGCAGCGGCTCTCCTACATGGATGCCCGGAGTGCCTGAGACACAGGTGACATCATCCCTCCTTCCTGTTGGCTCCGAGCTTCAGCTTGAAGTCTTGAACTTTCTGCCCAGGTTGGGGGAACACAGGCAGGACAGCTGGGTCAGGCATGGCCAACATCATTTGGCTTCAGAGGGGTGCTTTTGGAAATGTCCTGAACCATGTGACTTTGTAATCGGGATCTGTGCAATGACTCTGGGTAACAGTAGCCAGACTGCTCTCGTCCTTAGTCCTCTTCCCCTTCTGGACCCCTCTTGCCATAGGCACAGGAAACATTTTGTTGAGGCAAGCTGCCTGGGTCCAAAGTACAGTTCTATTGTCTGTATGCATCATTTTCCTCATCAGTATAGAAATACAGTGGTGCCTACTCTCTGTGTCTACCTGGAGATTAAAAGGGCAGTTTTGTGCCCAGCCCTTTTGCCAGGCTGGCCCTCAGAGGCTGCAGCATACCCCAGCTGTTGGTGTGGTCATATTTTCTCAGAGCCAGTGTTTTTCTTCTGAGAAAACAGGCCAGTCATTGCAAAAGGCAACTGTGGGCTTCTGAGGATTTCTTGTCTATGACTGTGGATGTTCCCAAGATGAAGGGGCTTTCACTAGCTATCCCCATGAGGTTTTTGGAGACAGGGTTTCTCTGTGTAGCCCTGACTATCCTGGAACTTGCTCCATAGACTAGGCTGGCCTTGAACTCAAAGAGATCTACCTTCCTGTCTCCTGAATGCTGGGATTTAAGGTGTGCACCACCACTGCCTGGTTCCCCATGAGGTTCTGAAGGCAGTAATATATTCCATTCTTGCTAGTGAGTCTAAGAAACCTCTAGCAGAGAGGCAGAGCCCCATGGCCTAGCACCATGGGCACATGCACCCCCAGAAGGGTACAGCACTCTCTCCAGTGACAGGCCCTGTGCTGCCAACCAGACTAGAGCCAGAATTCAGGCTCCTGTCCTGGTTGTGCCGTTCTCACTTGAATCTATGAGCCTGCCCTGCCCAATGTTCTCATCCATGACCTCAAGTGATAACCAGGCTTCCTTTGGTGAGGAAATGAGGTCACATGTGGCAAACAGGCTGGATGGTGGTAATCCTCTATGGAAGAAACTTCGTTGCCAGACACTACAGTACCAGACAGGGCCACCTGGGTGAGAGGGAGAGCTGACCTGCCTCTCTGCTGGCCTCTGGGGCCCATATTTTACTAGATGCTGTAGTCACTGGGGAGCGAGCACGTTTCAGTGGGTTGTTCACTGTTCGTCTCAGGTCTGGGGACTCTCTCACTTCACAAGGGCTGTCAGAGACTTCAGAACCTCTGAGAGGAGACTCGCTTCTTGGTTAGGGCAGGGTAGTGTTTTCCTGTGAGCTGTATAAATGGCTTAGGGAGAGCAGGTTGGTGGGCCTGTGGCCCTGCACCGTGCTGCTGTGTTAGGTGTCAGTGCCAGCCTCAGAACAGAGGCTATGGAGTCAGAGCTGCTGGCCTTCAGCCCAGCTCCTGATGAAGTAAATATTTAGTGAATACATGTTTGCGCCCACCCAATTCCAAGAGCATTCCTGGCTGCCATGCTAGATGTTCCTGCTGGGACAGGAGGTCCATGGTGATGAGAACACTACATCTAGCAGGGCATAGTGGTGCACGCCTTCAATCCCAGCTCTTGGGAGGCAGAGGTCTACAAAGTGAGTCCAGGACAGCCAGGGCTATACACAGAGAAATCCTGAAAAAAAAAAAAAAAAAAAAAGGCTACCTCTGTCCTTCCCTCACATGTAAAGCATGAATACTTGAAGAAACAAATTATTATGAACCGGAGTTGAGAACTGTGATGAGCTGTGATGGGATGTGACAAAGGGACAGTGGTTTAAGAGGTACTAAGGGAAGGCCTTAGGAGAGCTAACACTTGAGCTAAGATCTAAATGGCAAGGAAAATGAGCATGTCTGCCAGATAGATTGGGTACCAGCTAGTTTTATGTCAACTTGACCCAGGCTAGAGTCTTTAAAGAGGAGGGATCGTCATCTGAGAAAAATGCCTCCATAAGATCCAACTGTAGGGCTGTTTTCTTAATTAGTGATCAGTGTGAGAGGGTCCAGCCCATTGTGGGTGGGGCCATTCCTGGGCTCATGGTCCTGGGTTCTATAAGAAAGCAGGCTGAGCAAGCCAGTAAGCAGCACCCTCCATGGCCTCTGTATCAGCTCCTGCCTCCTGGTTCCTGCCCTGTTTGGGTTCCTGACCTGACTTCCTTCAATGATAGACTACAATGTATATGTGTAAGCCAAACAAACCCTTTCCTCTCCAAGTTGCCTTGGTCATGGTGTTTCATCACAGCAAGAGAACAGAACGTTAGTTGAAGGGAGCAAGCCTGACAGGAGTACCACAGAGGCTGGTCACTGGACATCAGAACCTGGGGAGGCATGCCTAGTTTGTGGTGTCTGAGATCTATGGGGATGAACTCTTAAGATCTGGCAGGCTGGGAGGTGTGAGGATTGTGTAGTCTAGGTTTCCAGTGGAACTACCTGTCTGCATATGGAGAACAGTGTGTAAGAAGGTAGCAAGGAGCCAACACGGAGACAAAGGGCAACTGGACGTGGCCTGGGGTAGCACAGTGATAGAGAGCAGGAACTCAGTCGTGTATGAACAAAAGCAGGGCAAGTGTTTGGACCTGTGCCCACTCATCCTTGCTCGAGCCCTTTCCTCAGGCATCCACACGCTACCCGTGGAGCTCAGGGTGGACTCATAGATGCCTCCTTAGCTGTAGACCCAATCATGGATCTCCAGTATTCATCAATACCTGTCCTGCTGGAAAAAAAAACAAAATGGGGCAGCGTGGTGCTGGGCTAGACGTGAGGCTTGTAGCTGTAGCAATGTTGCAGCTCTTCTCATTACAGACACTCCACAGTGAAGCTGCCTAAGGGAAAGCTTTGGCCTTTACCTCTGTTTATAACTGCCCCCTTTAAAAAGTTCCAGAAGACCCCACAGAAAGGAACTCGGGATAACCACCTGACCACCATGACTCCAGCTGTAAGCACCTTGCCCTGCCCCTCCCTCCCAATGTCCACCAAGCCCTGGCCCCTCTACCCTGACTCACAGCGCGCACATCGTCAGGCAGGTCCTCATCCAGCTCGCCCTTGAGGATCTTCTCCAGGGTGTTGATGGAGATCTCCAGGAGCTTCTCATGGTGATGGTTCTCCAGGTCCCGGCACTGAGCCATCCTGCAGTTGTGAGTTAAAGCCAGCGACAGAGCAGCAAACAAGGCCATGTCACCTCCACTGGAGAGACCAGTCTCTCAGTCTTAGAGTCCTGGGGTTCAAGACCTGCCCTGAGGTGCTGAGAGGCACCACAGCCATCAAAGCTGTCACCTGCATGCATCAAAGCCCAGAGTCATCCTCAGGCCCCCACATCATTCCTGTCCTTTTACCGGGTCATTCCTGTCCCTCAGTGCCAGCTCACCTCGTCTGCTTCTCCGTCCCCATGGCTTCCCAACACTGTGGAAGACTTCCCTGGTTTCCCATACTCTTACTCCTTCTCCTGTAGCAGCTGGAATAAGCTTGAGAATTTGGGGTAGCGGGTTCCTAGCTTAGGGCTCCTGGGAGCTTCCGTTCTCTGACATGGCCTGATGTTCTCATCTGGAAACTTGCTTTCTTAGGCCCATCCTTGGGGCCTTTGCGTACACTGCCTCTGCCGTCTGGACCGTCTCTCTCCTTTCCTCTGGTTCCTGTGGCCACCGGCAGGTCTTTTTGTTTGTTTGTTTATGGAGGCCGCTGACCCTGTACCCTGCATGTCAGACTGGGAACCTCAGGATGCTGGAAACTGAGTTCCTTCTGGGGTGGAGCTTAGCTCTTTGCTCCCATAAAGGGCTGGTCATGTTTTAAATGTTGGTTTCTAATCTTAACAATTAGGGTGCCAAGCTCCTTTCAACTTGTCCCATCATCAGTGTGGGTGTTGCCTCATCCCAGAGTGTTTTCCTTCAACAAAAGGTCAGGCAGTAATTCTGGGGTATCAGTGTCCCCACACATATCACCCACTTAGGAACATATGTGAGACTATTGCACAGCAGTCTCTCTGGGCATCCAAACTGGCATTCTAGCAAGGCCACCATTTTGAGTGTTGGGAACCGTTTCAGGTGCCATGGAGTACCCTCTGTGGTCCCCAAATCTGCATCCTGTGATAGGGAGGGCCTGTTTCTGGGTGGAAAGTGATAGGTTTTACATTCCTCTACTTTCAAAAATGTAGAGGTACTCATGAACTAGGACTGTTTGGGGAGTGTAAACACCTTCTTGGGGTGAGGGTGTAGGTTTTTCTTCAAATCAATGCAGGGTGAGTATTTTGGGTAAGAACAGAGGTACTATCTAAAGTGCCCCATTTACTGTGTACTAGGAGCAGAAGGTGGTGTGGCTCTTCCGCCACCACTTCTTTGCACACTATCAGCCTCCACTTACCCTTTCCTTTCTTTCAGTACCGGGGATGAACCCAGGGCCTCACTCATGCTAAGCAAGTTCTCCACTGGGCTTAATTTCTGAAGTGGTTTCACCCTCCTTTGCTTTTGGTTAAGAACCTAGGCACCTCTGCCCTAGCTGCCCTAGGGGCCAAGACAGACTCAGGAGCCTATGGTGCTTTTCCATGGGGTGAGATAGAGGTCCTCACAGAAAGGATATAGACTTTGGACGTTTTCAATAAATAGTCCCACCAAGTCAGTGATGTTTCTTTCAAATAAGTTTATGGTCTCCTGGAAATGATAGAGAAGATAGTCACCGTGTATGTCAGCATCCTTTGAACCACTTCAAATCAAGACTCAGGCAGAGACCACCCTCCTTGACTTTGCAGGGTGGATGGCTAAGGACTGAAGCCCCTTCCAGAGCTCTGTTGCTTTCTAGTGCCTGGAATGCTCACTACCCTCTAGAATGTTCATACTGCGACAGTTCTTTTCAAGGCTTACTTACTGTGTGTGTGTGGATGTTTCGCCTACATTACACACGTGCACTGTGTGCACGCCTGGATCTGCAGGAGTCAGGGGGCATGGGTCCTCTCACACAGGTTACAAGCAGGTGAGAGCTGCCGTGTGGCTTCTGGGAACCACACTCAGGTCCTCTGCATGAGCAACAACTGCTTTTAACCAATGAGCTATTTCGCCAGCTACTGCCACCAGGCTCTACGCTTTTTTTTTTTTTTTTTTTTTTAATTTACATCTCTGTGTGTGTGTGTGCGTGCATGTGCATGTGTACCTGTGGAGATCAGAGGACAATTAGCAGGAGTCAGTTCTCTCCTTTCACCGTGTGGATCCCAGGGATCAAGCCATCAAGCTTAGTGGTAAGATCCTTTATCCACTAAGCAAGACAATCATGCCAGCCCTGTCACTGGGCCTTTTGCCTCTGTGGCTGTCTCTACCAGGAACGCATATCCTGCTCTCACTCCTCTCCTCCCTGAAAGAACTCCTTCCTTATAGTCCTCTCAGTAGGATCTGCCCATCATCTCCACAAAAGCAACCAAGGGAGAGCTCAAGAGCCGGCTCTACTCCAGGGAGGTCATTTAATCTCTCTAGTTCCTCATATGTGAGAAAGTTTTTTCTGTGTAGTACCATGGTAGTTAGTGGGGTAAATTAGCTTCATCATGCAAAATGATTTACTATGTATCTGGCACAGACAGGACCTTGGGTGAGTGTTACCTCAGACTTGCAACGGTTAACTGCTGCTCCCAGTACTTAGCAGAGCACCTGAGGCCCAAAGAGTGTTGCTGAGAGAGCGATAACATGGTTGTGAAGCCTCCTCCCCGGAAGACCCTGTCTGCAGACTGTACAATAAGCCCATTCTCACGTGTGTGTGAGCAGCATTTTGATGAATAAAAGTAAGGTCGTTGGAAAGCATGGACAAGCATCTCCCGGCCTCAGGTGGCCAGTAACATGGGCAGGACAAGAGCAGGGATCTGGGAAGTGTTTGGATATTGAAAATAATCTCCCTGCTTGAAAGGGCTGGGAGCCAGCGGCAGCCCTCCCCTGCACGCACTGCCTGTGCAGTACTTGAGCAGAGTAATTCCCAGTGGGAAATGAATGGCTGTTGTGCTGTGCAGACAGCAAATCTATCCTGCGTAGGAAGTGTCACTTGACGTGTGAGGAATTGATTAGGCCCCGTCTCTTGGCCCAGCCACGGCAGCATCTGATGAGGTCCAATTCATCATACCACATCCAACCCCCAGCCTGGCTGCCTGCAAACACACAAGTCACCCTGGCCACAAATGCACTTGAGACAGCCGTGCTTTTCATTCCCCGTCAGTTCCAAGTGACAGGCTCCTTACATCGCCTACCCTGAGACAGCAGGCTCAGGCTGCACCACTGATGAGCCTTTGTTTGCTTCCCGAGTGGAGGTCCACCTTGTCATATAAGCCCTGGGACTTCCTCTTGGGTCTAATAAGAAATCTGCACTCTGTTGAGTCTCTGGGCTCTTCTAGATGGGGGAGGGAGGACTTTCAGAGGAAGAAATCCACTACAAGAATCATTTCCCAGGCAACAAAGACAGCAGTGTGTGCCTTTTTCTTTCTCGCTCTTTTTTTCTTTTTTTGCATTGCTGAGGATGAAACCCAGGGCCTTACCTGTGCCAAGCAAGCACTAGGCTACATTTTCAGCCCTTGCCTTTACTGTATTTTAACAGTTTGGGTAGGGCGCGATTGTGTGTGTTGTGTGTGCATGTGTGTATGTACATATGCTCATGTACATATTTGGTGGGCTGCACATGCCTGTGTGCACACTGGCTGGAGGCGAGGGACAACCGCAGGCACCATTCACCTCTTCTCTCACTGGCCTGGAACTATTCCTATTTGCTAAGCCAGTGAGTCGTAGTGACCCACCTGTCTCCACCTGTTCAGTCCTCTCCTGCGTGTCCACTGGGTTTGGACAGGCGGGAGAGGACCCTGTGGAGGGCACTTTGCGGGCTTCTGCAGCTTCGTGCTGAGGCCCGGACATGTGCCAGTGTGGCTGTACCTCCAGCTGCTCCACCAGCTGCATCTCCAGGGTCATGAGCATGTTGAACAGCTCCATGATGCACTCATTGCACTCCGTCAGCTTCTTCTCGATGGTGTTCAGGTCAGTCTCTTCTCGGAGGCTGTTTAAATTCTACAAACAGAGTTCTGAGCTTCAGGACTTGGCAGTTAACCATATTGCTTAGTAGTAAGTGACAGTTTGGTTTTATGGGTAAAAACTTAGAGTCTGGGGGTGAAGTGCCAAGTTCAAGTATCAGCTTGCCATGTGTCAGCTCTCCAAGGTTTGGGCGTTCACAACATGCCAGGTCTGATGCTCTGGCACACTGTATATAAAGGTACCTAAAAATGACAGGTCCAAAAGGAGCACCAGACTCACCCGTCCCTCCATGACAGGAGAAGATGAAATTCCCATGGGCAAAGTTCCTCTCCAGTGCCAGGAGGAGGGAAGATGTTCTTATCAGCAGAGATGGGAGTCAAGGCTGGGAGAAATCTGTACAAATCAAGCTTTTAAAGCTAATTCATAGGGCTGGAGAGATGGCTCAGAGGTTAAGAACTCTGGCTGCTCTTCCAGAGGACCTGGGTTCAATTCCCAGTACCCACATGGTAACTCCTAACTCTAACTCCTGCTCCTGAGGCTCTGATGCCCTCTTCTGGCCTCCGTGGGCATCAGGCAGGTAAGCAGTGCACAGACACATGTCGGCAAATATATCCACACACACAGAATAGAAATAATAATAAAGTGAACTCATGCCAGGCATGATCCCAGTGCTCACGAGACAGCAGACACAAGAGAATCAGGAGCTGGAGGCCAGCCTAAAATCTACAGCTTGGGGCTGGAATGAGATCCTGTGTCAGAAATCTACAAACCCAAACCTGGGAGCCATACAAATGAAAACAAACAAAAAACTTAAAAAGAAACAAAACCGATCAGACCTTACCAGCTAATCACATCTCTACTGATCACAGCCACTTCCTCACAGCTTTATATACTTTGTCCAGTCTTGCCGCCGGATCATTGCCACACAATAATGACTCAGTCAGTGACATACTGCATGTATGATAGTGGCTCTGTAAGATAATGGAGCTCAAAAAGTTCCAACTACCTAGACATTGCTGTGTTTCCACAGTGACAATCACCTAATGATATTTCCCTGAACTTATCACCATCATAAAGTGATGTATAATCGTACACTAAGCTTTCAGCCTCACCTTTTGTTATTTTTTTTTGAGTTAGGGTCTCATGGACTCAAGGCAGGCCTTGAGCTTGCTGTGTGGTCAATGATGACCTTAGACTTTGATCTTCCTGCCTCTGCCTCCCAAGTGCTAGGATCACAGGAGCGCACTACCATGCCTGCTCCGTGAAGGGTACGCAGAAACAGACAGGTGAGGATTTGGCCCCACAGAAGCACAATTGCCCAAGTGGCAAGGTTGTGAGTTGGTTCCTGCCCTTCCCATAGAAAACCGTTTACTCAGCACCGTGTGGGAGATTAAAAGCACAAGCCTGGCTCGCCCCATCTGTTTGGATTCTCGTGAGGGCCTTCTATTGCATCATAACATGGTGGATGGCATCGCACTGGAGTACACGCTCCAGTGTCTGGGACAGGTGTACAGAGGGTCATGTGGGGAAAGAGAAGGCACAGGAGAGAGCTGGCGAAGCAGAGCTTGCTTTGTAGCAGTCATAGCAGTCACCTCTAAGAGGTCAGCAACCCCAGCCCACACAGGGAAAAGTGTGAGCCCTTTCTGTTGACCCATTTGTTTCTTTTCTTTCTTTTTTTTTTTTTAAGATTTATTACTTCTATTTATTATTTATTTATTTATTTATTTATTTATTTATTTATTTATTTATTTATTACTTATATAGTATTCTGCCTGCATGTACAGATGGACTCCAGAAGAGGACACCAGATCTCATTATAGGTGGTTGTGAGCCACCATGCGGTTGCTGGGAATTGAACTCAGGACCTTTGAAAGAACAGCCAGTGCTCGGAACCTCTGAGCCATCTCTCCAGCCCCCCACTCGTTTCTTTTAAAATTAAAACAAAACAAAACAAAACAAAGCTATTATTGTGTGTGTGTGAATGCAGAGTTCAGAGGACAACTTTGTGAAATTGGTCCTTTCTTTTCACCTTTGCATGGCTTCCAGGAATTGAACTGAGGTATCTGGCCTCACACAGCAAGTGTCTTTAATCTCTCGAGCCATCCCTCAACCTGCAGCCCAGGCACTTCTTAAAGGCTCCACTTCTCAATATTGCCACATTAGGGATGAAGTTCTACTTACACCATAGCAAAACAGTTCCGACCTTTGGGGAAACCAAGCAGACCCCTTTAGAGCACCAGGAAGTAAGTGGAAGTCCATGGGAAATAGGCTGAACATGTTGACTGAGACAGTCTGTGGGGTGATGAGCAACCTGTGGGCCAATTAGCCCTAAACACCCACTGTTCATCAGCAAAGTTCCCAGTAACATGAACAGCACCAGTGCGTTGCAGCCTTGTCGGTGGCTAGTGGCAGGAGCCATGAAGCAGGAGGGGGTAATGGCATTGTTTAGTTCTGCAGAGGGCACGTGTGATACTTTCTACCTGTGATACTTTCCTACAGCTCATGCTTACCACAAGCCTTACTTGAAGACAAGTGGAAGTTCAAATGCAAAAACAACTGTAAAAATGCAAGAAGAAAATAAGGGATTTTTTTTTGGAGCTATTGTCTCACATAGCTCTGGCAGGCCTCAGACTTACTATGTAGCTGAAGCTAGCTCCTCTGCCTCTACCTTACAGGAGTGTGTCTCCACACTTGAATGTACATGGAACTGAAGATCGAACCCAGAGTTTCCTGCTTATCAAACTACATCCTCAGTCCAATAAGAGAGTTTGTTGTTATTTTGGTTGTTTGTTTATTTTGAGATAGGGTTTCTCTGTGTAGTCCTGGCCTTGCTGGCCTTGTCCTGGACTTGCTTTGTAGATCAGGCCAGCCTCAAACTCACAGAAATCCACCTGCCTCTGCCTTCCAAGTACTGGAACTAAATGTGTGAACCACCATGCCTCGCTAAAAGATTTTTAATAGAGACTCTCAGAATGAAGAAATATGTTCCCCCAAACAACCAGAAGTGTTGCAGGATATTTGATCACACTGTGAACCCAGAAATTGTATTGTTTACTGGAAAAAGCTGTTACTAGCTGTAGTGTGGCTCAGTCCTAGCACACACCTTTAATCCAAGAGCTTTCTGCTTGACTACTGTAAACAGGATTAAATAAAGTCAACCACAGGTCAGGAGGCAGAGCGAGCAACCAGTTGACAGGGGGTGAATGTAGGGGAAAAAAACCATATAGAGTGAGAGGAAGTCAGGAGGACAGATAGAGGGACGCACAGAAAGCAGAAGGGAGGAACATTCATTTTGACGAGTTTTTTTGAGATGCCTGGGAGAAGGAGGGTTTCCTTTTGGGACATCAGCTGTGTGCTTTCTCTGCCTCTCCGAGCTAGCAGTCTTTCAACCCAGCATCTGGCCCCCAAGTCTTCGTTCGTAAAATTGAACGACTGAGATTTTGTTAAAAATGACACAGAAGGAAAAACTGGTGAATGTTATTCTCTTAAAAAATGTCTATGCTGGGGGTGTAATATGCCTAGTGGCAGACTGCCTGCCTCCACAAAACAAACAAACACTTCACATGACAAGAGCACTGTAGACAAATGGCAAGATAAAGAGCAAACTGAGAAAAATACTCGCAAGCTACTTCAGTGACACAGAGCAGTAATAAAGGGATACTTTAAAACTTATTGGGGAGGGAGAGAGAGAATGGCAAAATGGCTGCCAACTAGACAAGAATCCAACACAGTGCTGCACATAGGTGAGAGGCTGAGAGGAGCAGGCAGGCTGTGGATGGGATGGGCTCAGTGGCTGCAGCCAATGAAAGACCGAGGCACCATGCACGACTTGATCCCTTTTTGGGGACACCATTTCCTACCGTGTGCATGGGCCGCCTTCCTCCACCCTGACCAGGCTCCCATCTTATGTAACTCCTCCTTCCTCCGGCAGTTCTCTGCGGTTCACATAGGAAGGTGTGGAGGGTAGGCAGTAGTTTACGAGTCTTTGGGTCACTGCCTGAACCCTAAGCTTCACCTGACTGCATGGTAACTCCAGCCCATGCACTGCTGGGTGGGGAGAGGAGCTGTATACCACAGGGGGTGGATGGACAGAGCACAGGACAGAGCTGTGAAAGGATGGCTGTGAGAGGAGGAACCGCAGCCCTCAGAGTCAGGGTGTCGTGGGAACTTCTTTCTGTACGGTGGCCCCAACTTAGGCTGAGCATTGCAGGCGCCTGGGGAGCTCAGGAAAATCCCAAAGCTAGGTCATAGCCCAGCACCCTAAGTGGGTGCACCTGGGCCTGGGACAGGCTGTTCCTAGGACAGCTTCCAGTGGACTGAGATACAGACGGAGTGCTCTGAGTCAGGCTTAACTGGGTTCATGACCTGCCTCTTCAGCGGGACCTGTTTCTGGGGTGAGTCAGGTCCCAACCTGGTCCTCAGGAGGTGGGACTGAATAACATCCAGGCCTCACGATCCTAGTGTATCTAGGAGCCAGAGAAGAAATGTCAGGAAAGAAGTGATGGGACAAGGACTCCGGGACTGGACGTGTGACCTGTCCAGTATAGAGAGAACAATCTTGATGACAACTGTCTCCAGAGAAACCAAAATTTGCATTTTTTTCTGTGAAATTGCCCATTTCACTGTCAGCAAGATGCATGTATGGTGTGTGTGTGTGTTCCTGTGTGTGAGGTACAGCCTTGGGTATTGAGCGTCCTCCTTGTTGGCCACCATGGTGCACGCCAGGCTATCTGGCCCTGGGTTCTGGGAATTCTCGATTCTGCCTCCTGTGCCGCTGTAGGGGCACTAGGGCTGTAGACACGCAGTGCCACACCTGGCTTTCACATGGGCTCTGGGGGATTTGAACTCAGGTTGTCACACTGTGTGGCAAGTGCTTTATCTACTGGGCCATCTCCCCAGCATGTCCAAAATAAAAAAAATTAAAAAAAAAAACCCTCCATAGGCCAAAAATCATTCTAAAAACAAAAAGCCCTACATATCTGAGGATTCCTGTTGAGTTTCAAACTTATGGTTGAATATATTTAACACCCTCCTCAGAGCATAGTTAAGAGGGTCCCAAGAACTAAGTTGTGTGGGGCATGAGGCGAATTAGTGAGGCTTGTTTGCAAGGACAGGGCTAAGAAGAGGAGGGTCAGAAGCCTGTGGGATCACTCACTAATTCTGCTTCTCAGAGGACTTCCCTCCTCTTTATTTTGTGTTCTCTGCCAGGAATGACAGTGGTGTCCCTGAAGCATTTTGTGCTTCAGCAAACTTATGCACATGATAAGGTGTGTGTGTGTTTCTGCCTGAGTGCATGCATAAGAGAGGGAGAGGAAGAGAGGGAGAAGGAGAGATGGAGAGGGAGAGAGATATATGTAGGGAGAGCATGCAGGTACACACTGGTGTTCATGTGGAGGTCAGGAAACAACTTGGCGAGCTGGTTCCCCCTTCCCTTCTTAAGGCAGGGTGTCTCTTATTTCTGCTGCCACGCACGGCTGCGGACCCCAGCCTCTGGGGGAGTCTCCTCTGCTTCCCTTTTCAATAGGAGAGCAGAAGCCGCAGCAGTACTACCACATCTAATTGATTGTGTAGGCGCCAGGCTTTCATGGCCAGTGCCTTTTACCTGCCGGGCCCTTCCCTGCTCTGTGCCTATGTTTTTGAAGGAAAATCAGGTCCAGACTGTTCCTTAGCATCTCACAAAGACCTGCAATTTAAAATGGATTAAGAATTTCGGGCTGGGAAGACGGCTCAGAGGGCAAATTCACTTGCTGCACAAGCCTGACAACCTGAGTCTGAGCCCTGGATTCCACAGTGCAAGAGCAAACTGAGTCCTGAAAGCTGTTCTGATGCTGCAGCATGCATGCTTATACTAGTAACACATGCAAGCACACACATACACACCATACAACTACCATACACACACACCACACACATACATGTACACCACACACAACAAACACACTGAATACACACACACCACATACACACACACAAACCACACACACAAACCACACACATACACACACACTGCATACACACATACCACACATACACACCACACACACACACACCACACACACAAACCATACACACCACACACATACCATACACACACATGCACATACCACACACACACACACACACACACACACCACACAAACCATACACACCATACACATACACACACACACCACATACACACCCACCCACCACACACACAAACCACACACATAAACCATACATACCACACACATACCATACACACACACACACACACACACACACACACACACACACACACACCCAACACACTGATAGATAAAATTTAAGAATTCTGCTTTGCCCTAGCCATGGTGGCAATGGCTTGCAGTCTCAGCTTCTTGGAGATGGAGGCAGGAGGATTCCAAGCTCAAGGCCATCCTGGACAACTTAGTAAGACTTGTCTCAAGATTACAAAAAAAGTCTCTGATATCGAAAACTGTCTCATTTCTAACACTGTCTTTGTTAGGCCGTACTGATCTACACCCATTCCCTTCCCCAGTTCTCCTAACACACAGGTTCCCCTCTGCCAAGACCTTCTAAGATAACAATCAAGGAGCCTCCCTCTCCCTGCAGTCCTTGCTTCCTCCACCACTCCCCAGCTAGACTCCAGCTGCTCCTCAGGTTACACTGTTCTTCACAGAAGCCATACCTCTTATCATAGCTGCTGTCTTCAGGTCACCTGCCTTACCCATTTCTGCACTGGTTTGCCAGTGAGCAAGTGGAGCCCAGTGTCCCACTTCCATTGCCTGCCCCCGAAGGTGACATCATGAAATAACCCAGGGTCTGGAGAGACAGAGTGTAGGCTACACTTATCCCCCAAAGTTATTGACAATGTGTGTTTCTTTCCCCATACTCACCCGGAGCGTCAGAACTAACACTCAGTGTATCAAACCCACCACAACCAGCCATCTTCCTTCACTGAGTGGCCTTTGGTTGCTCTGTCCAGAGCCTGATACCTAGCTTCAGCATCTTCAACTTTACATTTTGACCATTTACTTTTGTCCAAGACCATAAAGGGTCTTAAGGATGACTCTGAATATACCCCTCGGCTTCCCTTTTAACTCCTCTCATTCCTGTTCTCTTTTTGGTGTTTGTTGTTTTGAGACAGAAATTTTCTATGTGCCCTAGTCCATCCTGGAATTTACTATGTAGTCCATGCTGGCCTCAACTCACATCATCCTCTTGCTGCAGCCTCCCAAGTGCTGAGACACAGCATGTTCTACCATGCCCAGACATTCCTAATCTTGTAAATGGGTACAAGTGCTCTAAATTGTATCTCTTTTGGATGCGAATGTTCATTCTCATGTTAGATAGCAGGAGTCTGGCCTGAGCTCTATCAGAGCCATGTGAGTATGGTAAAGTCTAGGCCCTTCCCTGTCACATGCAGGTATCCCCATCTGCACAATCATGAAGAACTTAAAAAAAATTATTTATTATATATACAATGTTCTGCCTGCATGTGCACCTGCACACCAGAAGAGGGCACCAGATCTCATTAGAGATGGTTGTGAGCCACCATGTGGTTGCTGGGAATTGAACTCAGGACCTCTGAAAGAGCAGGCAATGTTCTTAACCTCTGAGCCATTTCTCTAGCCCCCATCATGAAGAACTTAATATTCATTGTCTTTGGTTAGCTTCTCATCACTCTAGAAAAAGGAGGACTCTCCAAATGTGGTAGGGAGGACAGTGCTTAAGTACCACACATTCAAGAACAAGATACACAAAGCTCTTCTTCAGCATCCTTTCCCTTGGTTCTTCCCAAATCCCAGTGTTCTGGCAATTCTCCCAGCTTGAGCATCAGTGATAGAACAGTAGAGCATGGACTAGAAATTGAGAGTAGAGGAGAGTAGTTTGGGCCCGGGAAGTAACTAGTGAGATCAGAAATAACAAGCAACAATCCAAATGGCATGCCATACCTAATCGCACTATGGGGTGTGTGCACATGTGAGCATTTCACTGGGATCAAATCTCACCCTCACCGTGGTAGGCTAGCATTTTACAACATCCCTGGTTCTCATTAATTAAATTTTGAGACGGGGTCTCATGTAGCCCTAGATGCCCTGGAATTTGCTATGTAGACGAGGCTGACCTGAAACTAACAGGGCTCCACCTGCCTCTGCCTCCCAAGTACTGAGATTAAAGATGGAAGCCACCACTCCTGACTCTATTTTGAGACAGGGTCTGACCAAGTTGCCCAGGCTGGCCTTGAACTTACGATCTTCCTTCCTCAGACTCCCAAGTCGCTGGGATTACATGCCTACCCCACCAGGCTCAGCTGGAATTGTCTGCTTCTTGCCTTTAAGCAGTCATCTCTTGGATGGCTGGCTGATGCCTGTCTTGAGATCATATTTCGCTTATCATTGTAGCTTCTCTGCCTCCCATAGTACTGACAACACTGAGTAAATAATTCTGAGTAGAAGTCCGCGCCTTAAATTACCCAGGAGAAGACTGAGAGTACTTCCTAAATGCTGTTCTCTGGCAGCTACCAAAGTGTGTTTAACCATTGCCTGGCTTGTTAGCTAATATCTAACCTTACTAGCCATATGTCTCAGGGTGATCAGATAATTTGGAGCATTAATAAATAATGTGAAAAATTAAACAGGGCTGAGGTCGCAGCTGAGGGATAGAGTACTTGTCTAGTCTATGGGGAAGCTTCTATCCCTAGTACCTAAAATGCCACCAACACCAACAAAAACACGTGTTTTATAAATACTTCCATCTAGGCCAGACATGGTGGTAGCTATGGTCCCAGCTACTGGAGAGATTGAGGCAGTAGGATTGCTTAAACCCAGGAGTTTGATATGAGCCTTAGCAGCATTGTGAGACTTTATCTCTAAAAATAAGACTAGTACCAGGCAGTGATGGCACATGCCTTTAATCCCAGCACCCAGGAGGCAGAGGCAGAGGCAGAGGCAGAGGCAGAGGCAGAGGAGGCAGAGGAGGCAGAGGCAGAGGTATCTCTGAGTTTGAGGCCAGCCTAGTCAACAGAGTGAGTTTCAGGACAGCCAGGGCTACACAGAGAAACTGTCTTAAAAACAAAAACAAACAATATAAAAAAAATAATAATAACAATGAAAAGAAACAACCCTATCAAAATGTAATGGCTAGTCCTTTCAGATGACTCCCACTCAGCTGGGTCTTGGACACTGAGCCTTCTGCTTGTTGCCTGCGCTGCTGGCAGAAGAGCGACGGGAATCTCCAAAGCTCCCTGTCCCTCTTTGGAAGTGAGCCTTTCCAGAGCTCTAGGACAGCCCTGACTACTCTGCTCACTCAGGTAAGAAAGGCTTCAGCCCAGGGCTGAGTACCTTATAAGGTGGAAACTGCCAAGGACAGGGAGCATGTGTGTCACAACCCTAGCAGGCCAGGGGCAGGCAGAGTGGAAATGCCTGCTGGATGAATAAATGAACAGCAGAAGGCATAGGATGTTATCATCATCGTCATCGTAGTAGTAGTGGTACAGATAATACTACTGCTAACACTAATGATGCTGAGATGCGGTGACCATGAATCCTAGGAGTCTCTGATGTAAGAGAGAGCCACTGTGCTAGCTCAGTAGAGCTGTGTCTGGTACCATTTGGTGAAGCTGTGATCCCTGGCACATGGACAGACACTCGGGCCCTCAGGGGCCACCAGAGGACATGGACATTGCAGCCTGTCCACAGGGTGGGGAATCCCGGCACCCTGGCACAAGAGAAGAGAACTTACCAGTAGGTGTTTTTCCTCAAACTTGGCGACCTTGAGCTTGCCCTGCTCCTGGTTTTCCTGGATGGCCTCCTGTATGCACTCATTGAAAGTATCTAACTCAATCTTTCGCTTCTCCTGCTGCTTCAGGCCATACTCGAAAATGTTCAGGCAGATGATGACAAATTTGTCTTTGTAGGTAAGTGGCTGTTAAGGAAGCTTAGGGCTCAAGAGCAGGCTACTGGGACTATGACAAGAATGTTGAAAATTGCTTGCAGAACATGCCACGTGAACATGATGGAGGCTACAGATGGCTTTTGACAGAAGAAGAAACTGAGCAGCCAGGGAGCCAGGCTTTGCAGTTTGGAACATAAGTGGTGGTTATGCCATGTCTACCTGCAGCCTAAGGAACTCAGGAACAGGCCCTCGAAGAGAGTTTCAGAGGAATGGGGTCCAGGGAAGAGCTAGAAGCAGCCTGGTTAGGACAGTGAGTTAGAGTTACTCCCTCCACCCCCATCTCTGGTGTGGTACCCAGAAGGCCCTGCGGCTCCACCGAGCTGAGAGAGGAACTAGGTGGTCCAGGTTCAAGTCATGGCTCTGATGCTGCTTCTGGGACCCACCCCAGCAAGTGACCTCTCTGGGCCTCAGTCTCCTTACCACAGTTTAAAGGCATGGAGGAAGCCATCACCTTTAACCCTAGAATTTGGGGAGCAGAGGCAGGGGATCTCTGTGACTAAGTTCCAAGCTAGCCAGGGTTACAACAGTGAGACTTTGTTTCAAACAAAACCAAAGACTCCTTGGGGAGATTCCTGGGGTGCAGGCAGGCAAAACCCACAGGATCTTGGGGGAACTTGTGGGGGTGTGCTCAAGAGATAGATGGCTTTCTACAGCTTCACAGGGCTTAAGTTAAGAGCATAGGTCCCTGAGGAAGAGGGGTGGCTGAGGTAGAAGCCCTATCTCACTCTCTTCCCAGTGTTTAGGTTCTGGGTAGATATCCCCTGGGAAAGTTGTCAGTTTCAATGCAGCCACTGATGTCTAGCTCTGCCTTTAGGAGCTCACCAAAGCTGGCAGATGAGCTGGGAGGCAGGAGCCAACATAGGGTCAGCCAGCCACATACTCTTATATACCCAACCCAGGAAAAGTACCTGTGAGACAGGAAAAGGACCAGCTGCACCCCATGACTGCTGATGGCACTATGACATTCCACAGTGCCATAACTTCTTTCCTGGGGAATCCTGACCTTTCCCAAACTGCAATTCTAATTTCACATCTAATTTCACATCACATCCCAAGTAACATTGCCTTTATTAGAGATTTGTCACTGCATTTTTTTTTCTGGCATCTGACACCAGTGTTGGTGGCCCCACGGACCTATCTGGGACTGGCTGTCACAACTCCAAGCCCCTCAACTCCAGAAGGCTGTCCTGGAGGTACAACACCCCCCCCCCATATTCCCATCTCCTGTTTACCACTGAAGCCCGTGGCTTGGTTGCCATGACCACTGCCACCGTGTATGACAAGTGCAGACTATACCCTTGGGCTCTGACCCATTAGGGGACAAATGCAAGCTCTTAAGCCTCACAGATGAGTGATCCTGTACAACCTACTTAACCTCTGTGTGACTAATGGCAGCCACCTGGTGGGGTGCTTAAGGGACTGTTGACCAAGAGCAGTAATGTAGCCAGTGGTGATTTTTGATGCAGAAACACATTCCCTACTTCCACTCCAGAAAACCCAACTTCCCAGGAAAGGCAGACCCAGCCAGCAGCTGTCACTCAATGTGCCTTCAGAAATCTAGAGAGCACTATTCCATGAAGCCAAGCTGGTCTGGCTGGAATGGCCTTTTGCATACACGTAGCAAGAGAGATTTAACTACTAGGGTCTCACATGAATGATGGGGAAACAGGTACGGAGTAAAAAGAACCTGCCCAAGGCAAGCTGGTCGTACTTGGGCCAGGCCTGCACCCAAAGAGGCAGCAGTGACCCAGACAGGATATGCCTCAAGGAGCTCCCCGACACCAGGCAGGAAGGACAGCTTGTTGCCCTCTGCATCCTCAGAATACATGCTGTCAAACAGGAAGGATCCATCCAGGTTCTCGATGAACGCCATCTGCGGATTCAAATACCCAGACATGCTGACCCAGAGCCAGGCTCCTCTGAGGGTTGAGGCAGCCAAGGATTCCTGAGGGGAACATTGCGCCTGAGTTACAGCCCTGCCTCTCAGGAAGGCAAGTGTGTGTGTGTGTTCCAGGCACAGGGGGGACATGTGTGGAGGTGCAGAAGATAGAGCTGCGGGCTGTTTCCAAGAAGTGGCCTGCAGCTCTGGCTGGCTGCTTGGGGGGTGGGGAGAGGAGGCTGGGGCTGGTGGCAGGGTAGCTAGCAGGGCAGAGCCACAAACTGAGGGCTACAGAGGGCTGAAGACCAAACTGTTACTGCAGGGGATGGGAAACAGCTTGAGGGTCTTAACCAAGTGTTCTGAGGAAGGTCTCTTTAGGCGTGGGGTAGGGAATGGGCAGTGGGCAGAGAGGGAGCTTCCTCTGCAGGTTGTGATAGGAGCCGAGCAAGGCAGGGAGTAGTGTCAGGGCCTGCGGCTGCTTCACAAGTTTTAGGAGTGTGGGGATCCCCGTGGAGCTTTGTTTAACGTGACCAGGGTGCTCTCACGGTACTTCTGTGTCTGGGGTAGGCCAGCTGTCTGTGTGGTACCTTGTGCTCCGCCAGCTTCTCCCGCCTGGCCTTCTCGGTCTCCAGCTGGAGCTGCATCTGTGCCTCCCGGTGCCTCAGCTCGTCAATGCTGTACTGATGCTTCAACTTCGCCATCTCTTTCTGACCCAGGAACAGAAATGGCACAGTTACCGGAGGGTGTCTAGGACCTCCAGCCGCACAGCCCTGGGCCTCCCAAGCCTGGCCAGTGTGTTGGAGGGTATGGGTCATAAAAGCTGGAATCGGCATGAAGCCCTGAAGATGGAATGCCTAAGTATTTCCAGGCAACCTAAGCCTAGGGGGATCACAGAACTGGAGGTGCCCCAAGAGCCTGCCCTGAAGCAGCCTGAAGTGCCCCTGGTATGCTGTAAGGAGCAGCGGGGGTTGCCTCTGAGTTCTACAGTACCAGTGTGAGATCAGGCAGTGCAGCTGGAGGGGGGTTCTAGCACCTGCCTGGCAGACTTCTGCTTTTTGGAACTTTTTGTTTTTTAAAAAAAACAACAACAGGGTTTCTCTGAGTAACCTTAGCTGTCCTGGACTTACTTTGTGGACTAGGCTGACCTGAAAATCACAGTGATCTGCCTGCCTCTGCCTCCCTGAGTGCTGGGAATAAAAGTGTGAGCCACCACGCCCGGCTTTTTCCGAACTTTTGTTCATTATTCATTTTGAATCATGGAAGGACATGATTCAAGGACACCATGGCAGGCCTTGGGTGCTACTGCCCTTGATGGGAATTTCTGGGTATCCGGGAGATCATGCCTAGCACTGAAGATGCTAGGCTGACCTGTGATCTTTTTCCAGTGCTAAGAATATAACGTGAGTCCAGGACAGCCAAGGACAGAGAAACCTTGTGTTGGGGGGGAAATGCTAAATAGCTTCATTAAATGAATTTTGACTTGGGATTAGGACAGAATTACCAAAAATTCTTTTAGGGTTGTATTATTATTTTGTATGTATGATGTATATGAGTGTGGGAACATGTACCAAGGAGCAAAGGTAGGTCAGAGGACAATGTTTCAGAGTCATTTCTCTCCTTCCAAGCTTAAGCAGCTTCTGAAGCTTGAACTCAAGTTTCCAGGCGTATACAGCAAGCACCTTGAACCCACTGAAACATCCTGCTGATCCCTCAACAATTTCTGAAATGGCCCTGAACATAATTCTGCCATTTTGTGCTATGTATTTAGTCAAAACAGTTCTAATCATTGAGAATTAGAAAATCAAAATATTGATCAACTCGTAAAACCATTGAAGACACTCTGCATCTTGCAGTTTATGTATCTAGCCAAGATTTATGTTTGTTCAAGACAAGGTCTCTCTGTGTAGATCTGGCTGGCCTGGTACTTATGATACAAACCAGGCTGGCCTTGTAGTCACAGAAATCTGCCTGCCTCTGTCTCCTGAGTGCTGGGATTAAAGGCGTGCGCCACCACCCCCGACTACCACCACCCCCGACTACCACCACCTACTTCTCCTCTTCATTTCATTTATTGTGTATGAATATTTTGCCTGTGTGCACCATGTGTGTGCCTGCTGTGGAGGTCAGAAGGGAGTGTCAGATGCTCTGGACCTGGAGGGGCCATCCAGTTAGAGATGGCTATGAGCTGCTATGTATGTGCTGGGAACTGAATCAAGATCCTCTGCAAGAGCAACTGCTCTTAACCACTGAGTCATTTCTCCAGTCCTGCCCCCAATAATATTTAATTAAAAAAATTGGAGATTTATTTATTTTTATTTGTACAGATGTCTGCATGTATGTCTGAGAACTAAATGCATGCAGTGGCTGTACAGGCCAAAAAAGGATGGTGGATCTCCTGAATCACAGAGGGTTGTCAGCCACAGTGTAGGGACAAACCTAGGTCCCCTGGGAGAGTAGTCACTGTTCTTGACTGCTGAGCCATCTCTCTAGATTCACCAAGATTTAATTTGTATGCAAAGACAGTTACCTTCATCTCATTAGTATGGGTGTGTGTGTGTGTGTGTGTGTGTGCGAGTGTTGGGTGGTGGGTGTACATGTGAGCACATGTGTGTGTACGGAGACCAGATGACAACATCAAGCTTTGTTCCTCAGAAGCCATCCACCTTGTTTTTTGAGACAGGGTCTCTCATTGTTCTGGAGCTTGTTGAGTAGGCTAGGCTGGCTGAGTTCCACGCACCTTCCTGTCTCTGCCTCCCCAGCACTGGGATTTTCAATTTTTTACCATTTTAAATGTATTCATTCTCGGTCCCCACCCCACCCCATGTGTGGGTGTGTGTGTGTGCATGTGTGTGTGTGTGTGTGTGTGTGTGCACCAGGCATTATATACTTGGGAAACTGAGGCAGAAGGCTCAGGAGTTCAAGGTTATTCTTGGCTATGTAGCTAATTCAGGACCAGCCTGGGTTGCATGAGACTGTGGTCTCAAAAATACAACCAAAACCCAGAGAACAAGAGAAATACTCAGGTTCATACTGTCATGGGAAAGCCTGCTGCCAGTAGGGGTGGGGAAGCAGCTCTCTAACTCTTTTTATTTCTGTGAACAGCACAAAACTAGACTTTAGAAACCAGCTTATCCCCCAGGGCAGGGCTTTCTGTGTAAGCTGCAGAGGATCAGGGTAAACACTGGGGCTAGCCCTCATCTGTGTTCATATAGGTTCCTGGGTTCCTCCTGAATCCCGCAGTGTGCCACATATAGGTTTCTCTTTTTCAGAAAGGCACCAGCTTCCTGCAGGAAGAACCAGGCAGATCAGCAGCCTTTGGGTTTCCAGGCACTAAAGTCCTGCTATTAAAGGCCACACGCATTGAACCATATGCACCGAGGGAGTAGCAGGAGAAAGGGACTCACTTATGGCAAGGGAGAGGGGACCCCCCCACACACACACACTATAGGTGGCACAGCATGGGGCTGAAAGACAGACTTCTTGGAGCCAACTCCCAAATTAACCATAAGCATAACGGAGACACTGGGTGAGGCGTTTCCCTTCTGTGCCTGTTGATGTGTGCATCCAGTAAGATGGGGATGAGAGCAGGGCCCTCCCAGCTTGTGTGATAATACCAATACGAAGCAGCTCCCAGGCGTACGCAGGCTTGGGTTCTTAGCTCTGGCCCTGCCACCAGCTCACGATCAGGGCAAGTTACTGTTCACCTCCCTGTACTCTCCTTAAAGCCTTCATCTGGATAGCAGACGATAGCTGTCTGGTAGGCCCGGGGTGTGTGTAGAAGGGGCCTGAGCCCAGAAACCTGCAGGAAATAAGCCTTGGGAAGCCACTGCTGGGATGGCTGTGCATAGGTGGGGAAGGGGCTCAGCCTGGAAACCATCTTCTCTTAGCCATGGGTGGGGAGATGCCCTCACTGTCTCATGAGACCCTGGTCCCTAAAGACTGTATAGCTGAACTGGGAATAGATCCGGGACACTTGCCGTCTGTTCATCAATGTGCCGGAAGTCCAGGTACACAAGGTCGGGAAGATAGGCACAGATGAACATCTTGTACTCCTCTGCCTCAGCAATGCTGTTCCCAGAGAGGCTGAGTGACCGCAGGCACGGGAACCGGCGCAGATAGATGAGCTGGGGAGTGGGAAGCAGAGGGGCTTTCTTGTTGCACAGAACTGGAGCCACACGCAGCAGCTTCTTGCGTCTACACCCTTCCCAAATCCACAGTCCGGCCACGGCACCTTCCACACAGACAGGTGAGGGACTGTGGCTTCTGAGCCAGACTTCAGTCCTGAGAGCAGCCGCAAGCTTTCAAAGAATCAGGAGAGCTCAAATCCTAGCTGTGGGATTTTGGACAGATGATCAGCCTAGTCTGTGAGCCTTGACTTCCTCCTCTACAAATCGGGCAGAACGACATGGTGTGTCACCGGTGTCATAAAGACCGAACAAGAAGAGCTATGAAAAGCATGCACAACACCCACTGAAGGGCGAGTGTCCCGCTAAGTGGCGCTGGATTGCTGGCTCACCTTTCATTCACTGGACAACAGCATACAGAGCATTTCACTGAGTGCTGTTCAGTCTTCCTACGCTTTGGTTTTAGTAAAATGGGGAGATCAACCATTTGGCTGGTGCTTGCATATCAGTATCATTGGAACACAGACATTGCACTGTGTGCTAGACAGGAAAATGTTCTCATGGCCTCCGTATCGGCTCCCGCCTCCAGGTTCCTGCCCTGACTTCCTTTCGGTAATGGACTGTGATGTGGAAGTGTAAGCAGATAAATCCTTGCTTTTGGTCATGGTGTCTAATCACAGCAGGAGAAACCTTCACTAAGACACCAGCTGTGGAAGAACATGGAGAGTACATTCCAAGAATCCAAAGGCCCCGAGGCAGCAGACGGCTTGGCACAGCCACCAACAGGACTGAGCCAAGGTTGCTGCAGAGTAGTGGTGAGGGGACAGGTGGAAGGACATGAGACACATGGGGAGACAATATCAGAGGTTGGTTCCTGGAAGATCACGTGGACTTTCAGTAAGAATTTAGATGTGTTCTAAGAAGAGCAGGAGCCACTGGAGTCTTGTAGATGGAGGAAGACAGTATTTGGTTTACTTTCCAAAAGATCTTTCAAGAGCCCTCTTTACATCTTTTAGCCATAGGTAGAAAAGGTTGCTGACAGAATGTGTCGTGGCAGGTAAGAGAGAGGCTGCCCCTTCACTGTGGGATGGTGGTGGTAGATCTGTAGATAGTTCTGGTTCACAGGAGAAGTTTGGCAAAGATGCCCAGTGCCCCCTGATCTAGGAGCCTCACCCCAGGAGTTTGCCTGAGAGCTGGGCTGGTGCAGATGAAGAGAGCCCTGTTTTACTCCACCCTGCTCCTCGACGCAAGCCTCGCCCTGCATGCAATGGCACCAGCTGGAAACAACCTTGACTGCTGCCCTAGAGAAGGAGGGCCACATGATGGAGTGACCCAGCAGAGGGTGGCGCCCCTATTATGCCAGTGATCATGCTAGGTGCTGACTGGAGAAGAGAGGGATCAGTTGAAGGCAGGTGCCTGGAGGACAGCTGGACCAATAGGACAGTCACACGTGTTTAAACACAGGATGTGTGGAAGGGTACTCATGGAACTTAGAGGAAGCTTACGTGCTGGGGAGAGGAAATAAAGCTGAGACTTCTGTGATCTAAGTTAGGATTGCAATCAGCTGCTATTAAAATAAGCCAAACAAATAAGTTAGGAGACAGTGCGTAGTTAGATGCCAAAGAAACAGGAAAGACTCAGGGCAAAGACATTTAGCTTTGAAGCCAATGCCTAAAGGGTTTTCAGTCAGGCTCTTCTGGGTCAAGTCACAAAGAGGACTATTACCTGGTTAAATGAAGAGGATTCAAGGTCCCTAAGGTCTCCAGAATACAGCTTGGCCTGGGGTCACCTGGCTTAGATATCTCAGATTTCCTGCAGGTTCTTTTCTGTGGGCTCTGTCTTTTTCTCTGGAGAGAGGCTATATGCATATGTAAAGTATTGACAAAGAGCTTGGTACCTGGCACCCCACTGGAGAGGGCAATGGGGCTCCATTCCTGCCCAGGAGGCTTTGGCTGGGAGTGGGGCATCCTGATACAACCTCTATAACCTCTCCATCCTTCTCTGTCTAGGCCTGGGGAAGGCCTCAGTTCTGTTAAAGTCTCCACTGTCCACACTGAGATCTAGGGTGCAAGACATGCTAAGGCAGAAATTGATGCTAAATGTTCAACACAATGATTTGAGATTGGAAGTTAGGTCAGTGGTATAGCATGGACCTTGCATGTACAAAGACCAAGATTATAACCCTACCAGTGCTAAAATACAAATGAATTTTTAAAAAGAAAGAAGAAAGGGGGGAAAAAAAGAAAGGTGAAAAATCCTTGTCATATATAAACAAGGATAGACAGCCCTGAGGAAATGCTAAGGATTGCCGGACCCAGAGGCATAAGGAACCTCTATCCCTAAAGTCCTATTGATAAGCTTCCTCTTTGCTACCTCACTAATCACACCACTAAGTGCCCTTGTTCACGGCAGATGCTTGGCTTACTTCTGGCTTCAGCTGAGGTAGACTTTTCCTGACAGCACTTCACCTCGTCATCTTCTGTTGTCAGCAAGGTCTCCACAGCCCCAGAGGCCTACCCACAGACTGGGAAGGAGCTAATCTTCGTGGAGTGACCGTAGCCTAGCTTCTGGGGCACAGAAATGAAGATCGGTGGGTCAGGTGGGCTCCAGAAGTTCGGGAGTCATTTCTGGAAGGCTTTTTGGATATTCCTGAAGCCCAGTAGGATCAAGTCCCCATCGCCCAAAGCACCAACCTTGGCAGCACTCAAGGCTGGTGTTCCCTCTCCCCATTGGCTTCCAGAAGTCACCTCCCACTCAAACTACTTGCCTAAGCCCCTGGCTGAGCTTTTCTGGAAGCCATCGTTCTGTTTCTTTCAGGCAGGTCCTTTTAGGTGGTACTACTCTCAATTAACCATCCACATGACTCCCCTCAAGTTCATCTGTGGTTCATTTCCTTCCTGTACATAGCCCTGCCCTGGATGTGCCAGCGCACAAAGCCTCCATGCTGACACTTCTCTAGATGTTGCTGACTGTAACAAGATCTCAGCTCCCAGGTTCCCAGCAGACCCTTGACTTCCATGCAGGCCCCCCTAGCTTCTGTTCTCCCAGTTCCTAAGAAGCATCCTTCTTTGGCTGAATGGAAGGTCACCTGTCTCTGTCTTTGTCTCTCTGTCTCTCTCCCCGCTGCCCCTGGTTTTTCAAGACATGGTTTCTCTGTATAGCATTGGCTGCCCTGGAACTGTAGACCAGGCTGGCCTCTGCTTCAGAGGTCCATCTGCCTCTGCCTCAGAGTGCTGGGATTTAGGGCTTGCCACCACCACCAATATTGGCCAATATCTTTCAAGGAGCTGTCTTCAGATTGACTCTCATCCCTGACCTTCTCTCAGCAAAGGTAACAGCTACAACAGGCCTCTGTGTGTTAAGAAACTGCTCCAAAGCTGAGTGCATGCACACCTGTGGTCCAGCATCTGGGTGGCAGAGGCTGGAAGAAGGTGCTTTTCAGGTTTACAGTGGAGTACACAGACAAGGGAGAGACGGAGAGGGGGAAGGGGGGGAGAGAGGGAGAGGGAGAGAGAGAGAGAGAGAGAGAGAGAGAGAGAGAGAACAACCTGCTGCAGCACCAAGCACCTTGCACACCACCTCCCCTGGAGCTTGGGCTGGTGGGTTAATGCCACCTCTCTATCCAACAGGTGAGAAGACTGAGCCGTGGAAAGCTTGCAGCTCACTTGGACTTAGATCTTTGTGTCTGATATGTAAAGTGAACTTCAGAGACTATATTGCCTTAGGGTTTGGCTTTGATAAATAGACTTAAGTGTGGGCAATAACTTGGTGCCTCGACTCACTCATTCTGTTTATGTGGAGCCATTTTGGTGCACAGTTGGCACAGCTGGGACGGGAGCCAGACCAGTTGATTAATATATGTGGAACTGGGGTCCTGAAAGGCATTAGACTGCTCTGGACTGTGGGCTAAGCTGAAGAAGCCATAGGCTCACCTCTGACACAGCACTCGGTAGTTGTTACCAGAGCCTCAGGGCGTGTGCCATCACGTGTGTCTTTCTACTGTGAGCCCACCGTGGTGTGCTCTGGGAGTAGCCCACCTCCCAACAATGACTGCCATCATATTTGACACATTTTGGTACCTAGATTGTCTTCCTACCGTCGGCAAGGTTTGTTACTGTTATTTGGGACATCAACTTCCTGATACTTCTGTCTTGATGATGTGGGCATGACTGGTTACCCCCAAAGGGACCATACATTGCCAACTCTTTCTCACTAAGCATAGAACAAATGCCCCATGTCCGGTAGGTCTTTCACTTCAGCAAAGAGTTGTCACATGAGCATGAGATTCAGGGCAGTGGCTAGAGAGATAGCTCAAAGGTTAAGAGCACTGACTCTTCTTCCAAAGGTCCTGAGTTCAGTTCCCAGCAACCACATGGTGGTTGATGATGAAATCTGGTGCCCTCTTCTGGCTTTCAGGCACACATGCAGGCAGAATACTGTACATATAATAAATAAAAACAAATCTTTTGAGAGAGAGAGGGAGCAAGACACTCAGGGCAGGAATGGGACCACAGCTGAGGCCACATAATCTGGTACCCAGGGATGGTTTTGTTGGATTAAACATGGTCTTTCAGTATTTTCAAATCCCTTGTGTAGTAATTTGGATGTTTGATTTTTTTTTTTATAGAAAAAGAGTATACTATGCGTACCACCACAGACCTTTGTTCTGGTAGAGCCCAAGGCCCTGTGGTATGTGTGGCGTGGGTCTCCAGGCCTGGTACTCACATTCATCATGTTGCTAATCTGATTGTTGCCCAGTGATAGCACCTGCAGCTTCACCAGGGCATCTAGAGAGTCTATCTTGGAGATCCGGTTGTTGGACAAGCTCAGGTCCTCCAGGTTGACCAGGGTATCCAGCCCCTCAATTGTCTCGATGTTATTGTAGGACAAATCTGAAAAGGAGGAGGAGGACACTCTGAGGGTGTGCTGGCTAGTCTTATGTCAACTTGACACACATACTAGAATTGTCTGAAAGGAGGGAGACTTGAGAAAAGGCCGCCATAAGATCCAGGTGTGAGGTATTTTCTTAATTAGTGATTGATGTAGGAGGGTCCAGCTCACTGTAGGTGGTTCCACTGCTGGTGGTCCTGGGGTCTATAAGAAAGCAGGCTGAGCAAACCAGGGGGAATGCCAGGAAGCAGCGTCCCTCCATGCCCTCAGCTCCTGCCTCCGGGTTCCTGCCCTGTTTGAGTTCCTGTCATGCCTTCCTTCAGTGATGGAAAACAATGTGGAAGTGTGAGCCCAATCAACCTTTTTGCCCCAACCTTTGCTTTTTGGTCATGGTATTTTGTTGCAGCAATAGAAACCCTAAGACAGAGGGTCCTGAGGATACACTGCTTGGGTTAGAGGAGGGATGGTCCTGAAACAAAGCTATCAGGTTGCTTAGAGCTCTTGGGGGTGATACTTAGCTGAGGAGCTGACTCATTGTTCAGGGATCCCAGGAGCATTAGATGGACAATTTCCTGCAGCCTCCTGTCTGTCATTACCCAGTTCTGCCAGCTCCCCTCTGACTGGGAAGTCTTTTCAGCCCTGTCAGTTCTGGGATAAACAGGTTCCCTTGTAGGAGCCATGGCTTTACTCCAAGGGACAAATTGGCTTGCTGGCTTCTGGGTATTGGGTATTACTCAGAACTTGGGCTGTCCTTGGCACCTTACTGATTTCACCTCCTATAGAGACAGGTGATTCCTAACCATGCAGACAGACCCCAGAGACCAGAAACCAGCACTAAAGAGTACTAGGGTAGAGCAAACATGCCCTGAGGCCCACAGTCAGAAGACTCAGTTCTGTCTGCTTCTGCCACCCACAACTCTGTCTGGTTAGTCTGCCTCTTGGAGCCTCAGAAGCTGCCTCTGTGAAGTGGCTCCTTAAGCCCATTAGTGGTGTTACTGTGTCTCCCAATGCTAGCACAGACACAGCTGAGAGCACTTTGCAGACTGAGAGCTCTATTGATGGTCCCTGGAGGCCTGGCAAGATGGAGGTACATGTGTTTTGGGATGAGGTAGGAGTGGGGTTAGCCTAGCTCTGCAGATGCTTGGCTGTGCTTCTCTGAGCTTCATCCCCCTTTCTATCGATGGAGGATGGATAATAACAGCCACTGAGCGTCTCCTAGGACCATTGTGGGGCTAAATAAGATGTCTCAAAGGAGCGCTCAGCTTGTCCTCTTTTGTCCTTTAGATGTTCCCCTGTCCCTGAGCAGGTGGAGAAGCACCTAAGAAGCCAAGCTCCCAGTGACCTTGGCAGTGAAGCCAAAAGTATTAGGATCAGACAGCAGTTGATGAGGGAGCCTATGGCCCTCACTTAACGTGTTGTCACCTTCACTTGTTCATTGTTATGATGGGGATGGTGCGTGAAATGAGCAAATCAAGCAAGAGCAGGCCGCAGTCAGCACCTGGCTATGCACTGTGCTCATTATAATGGCCAGCTGTCCACCTGTGCCTATGTAAAATGCCAGTCTAGGGCTGCCCCTGTGTCCACCAGCCTGAGAGGCTGGCAGGTGGGTTGGAGTAGTCTGTCTGGTATGCAGCAGCACCTCTCTGTCATGCTTTGCTCAGCATAAGCCCCAGGCTTTTAGCAGACTGTCACTTTCTTGCTTCTAACAGACAGAGCATTTCTGCTGTGCCTGGGCTAATGACGGGCTGGCAGCCGAGTGTCGCTGCGATGATTCTGCGGGGAGGCGATGGATGTCCTTGGCAGCGGGCCGCCTTTAACACAGGCAGACACGGTGCCAGGCCTTACCCAGCCAGACCAGGTGTACGAGGTTTTCCAGGCCCTCGATCCGTTCTATGATGTTGTTGTTCAGCTGCAGCTTCCTCAGGTTCTCAAACTGCCAGAGGTTGTCTATGCGGAGGATATCTGAAACAACCAGAGTGCCCAGATTTGAGCCAGGCTGGGGCCTTGTGCCCGTGTCCTGGAAGACTGGAGTGTACACATATGGGCTCCACAACTCTCTGCCTTCCCTAGGGCACCCAGGGGAGGAGCGTGTGAATGTGGGACCACCAGCGAGCGCGGTTACCCAGGGCCGCTGGGACGGAGCAAGGAGATCTGGTGTGGATGGCTAGTCAAGTGTCTGTGTGGAGGTGACCTGGGCCTGCTCAGAGTAGGAGACTCACTCATACTGCTTAGGGGCTGGGCCTGGGCTCCCAAGGAAACCAGTGACAAGCGGGGGCCAGCATGGTGGGAGGGTCACTCAACTGGTTTTACTGGAGGGTCATTTGGTAACATTTATTGGAACATTCACCATCTGTGCCTTTTGTCCTGCAATTTTCTTCCTTCCTTTCTTCTTTTTTCTTGAGTTAGGGTCTCACTGTGTAGTCCTAACTGTCCTGTAACTCACTATGTAGACTACCCTGGCTTCAGACTTCAGAGATCCACCCGCCTCTGCCTTCCAAGGGCTGGGATTAAAAGGCATGCATCAACACACCAGCAAGACCTGAAATTTTCAAAAAAAAAATCTGTGTCCAGACCCAGTTTAGAAAGATCTCTAGATATGTGAGAGCAGAGAACAGCAGATGATCAGTTACACAACAGAAAGGTGGAGCCCAGACAGCTTGGCAGCAGAGAGACTACAGTCATGAGGACCCGCCCTGGCTGTGTAGCCATTCCTTCCCTGCACATGTCATATGGCCAGAGTTTGGTTTATGTTACTGGAAGCAACAAGCATTCCGAATAATACTTAAGTGTAAATAAGCCCATATTGAATATGTTAAGCTTAGAGGTCAGTAGAACAAATTCAGTGCCTCCTGGCTTCCCTGTAGCTCTGCTGTTATGTAATCCTTTAAAATATATTTGCTTTTATTCTCATTCCAAAACTGAAAAAAAAAAAATCTTCATTTTTATGTGTGTTTTGCCTGCATGTTTGTTGTGTGCAGTACCCTGTAGAGGCCAGAAGAGGGTGTCAAATCCCTGGAGCTGGAGTTACAGAGAGTTGTGAGCCACCTAAGACTTAAACCCAGGTTCTTGGGGAAAAAAGCCAGTGCTCTTAGCTGCTGAGCTATTGCCTAGCCCCCTGTATAGTTACAGGAGAGGGACGGAACACACACACATATAATATATATATATATATATATATATATTTATTTATACATGTTGTGTATATGTGTATACACACATATATACATACATATATGTGACTCTAAACATATGTGCATACGTGAGCACCTGCACACATGAAATACACACACACAAAGTTTATGTATTTGCATATCCACTCAGGGTACTTTGTGTATATGGCTTAGAGACAGAATGTGTGTGTGTACATGGTTTATTAGAAAGATTACAGGCTGTGGTCCAGCTAGCCTAGCAATGGCTGTCACACTCAGAAGAGGCAAGTGGATCTCTGTGAGTTTGAAGCCAGCCTGGCCTACATAGTGAGATGTTGTTTCAAAAAAGGAGAGAGAAACAAAAAAGGATGGACCAGTGGGTAAGGAGCTCGCTGCGGGGTCTGATGACCTGAGTTTAGTCTCAGAACCCCAAGGGAAAGATAAGGTCCTAGTGTCTAGTAGCTGTTCAGTCCACGAGGCTGCGTGTCTCAGCTGGTCTTCAGTACACACCCAAGTCCTGAAGAAGTGGGCTCTAATGCCAGTGAAGGAATGAACCTGCCAGTGAGAGTGAGAGCAAGAGAGCAGATAGAGTCAGCTTCCTTCTTCCGTGCCCTTTAAACAGGCTGCCAGCAGAAGGCGTGGCCCGGATTAGAGGTGCATCTCCCCACCTCAAGATCTGGATTAGAAGTGGGTCTCCCACTGCAAATGATTCAATTAAGAAAAAATCTCTCACAGGTGTGTCCGGCCATTTGGGTTTTAGTTCACTGTAGATGTAGCCAAGCTGACAACCTGCAACAGCCACCACACTCCCTTATTCCAAGACTTTAGTCTTAGGCCATTCTCACTTAAAGAAATGAAAGACGGTAGATGTGAGAGTTTTGTTTTTTTTTTTTTTAATACTTTTAAGAGCCTGGCATGGGGGTTCGCACCTGTATCAGGGGGCTGAAGCAGGACGATTGCAAGTCTAGCCTGAGATCCAGCTGAGACTGTTCTACAGGCTTGTAATCCTAACTGCTTGAGAGGCTAAACTAGGCGGTTAACTCGTTCAATGCCGGTCAGCTGAGTGGAAGCCTGTGTCAAGATGAAAAGTAATCGGAGAACGTGGGCGGGGTGGGGCGGGGTGGGGCGGGGGTGGGGAGGCCACTCTGTAAACCCACTCGGTGGTTTACAACCATCTGTAACTCCAGTTTCAGGAGACCAACACCACCTTCTGATCTCTGCAGGTACCGGGTGCTACAAGCCTGGAGATGTAGCTCAGTGCTAGAACACCTATGTAGTATGCCCAAGCCCCTAGCTTCAATCCCCAGTATAAAACAAAAAAACAAAACCAAAATTCTTCTGACAGCTCTAAGAGGCAGAGCCTGTTAGGGAGGCTTTGACCCCCTTGTTGGCCCCAGGAAAGCAGGATCCTCCATTCCATCCATTGCTTTCCCCCGGGGCTGGAATGGTACCTATTTACTCCATGTTCTCAGGCTGGGCGGCACAAGAATCTTTGTTAAGTCTGGTTGACACCAGATTTCCCAAACTGATTTTGTCTCCGTCCCCACGAGTTTCTGGGGTGGCGCTCAGTCCTGCCTAAGGCTCCTAGCCACTTCCTGCTTCTGGTTTGGATTTTCCTGGCATCTTCTGTGGCCCCGTGGTCTGAAAGGCTGAAGTCCAGCTCGGATTCACCCTTGGCTCTGGTGGCTTCCAGCCAAGCCACTTTAGGGAGGTGGCTCTTGCACACCTGTACCTGGCTTTCCCTTAGCCAACAACACATGGTGTGGAGAGGCCAAAATAGGCCAACCAACAAGGAGACTCAGCTCCAAATGAACTTTCCACCAAGCCGCTTTAATCTTTCACACAGCTACCAAGTCCATTTCTGTGACCACCACCTTGACAAGGCCATCATCATGGTTTCCTGGGTCTCAGTAACAGCCAGTCTCTAGGTTCCTGTTTTCCCTGTGCCCTTGCATCTAGCCAACAGGGTTCTGAGAAATCAAGTCCCACCCTATCCTGTTTCTACTCAGGATGCTTGGGGATCCCAACTCACTATAAAAGCCAAATGCATTTCATTGTCTGAGGCAATCACCTGCTGACAATATGACCTTCCCAGCCTGTCTCCACACTGGCTTCCTCAGCAGGCCTCTCAGGCTGGCTCTGGCCTACTCGCAGCTTTTCACATGTCCCCCCTCCCCCTCCCCCAGATCTCCATATGGTTCCCTTCCTCATATCCTTTAAGTATTGGACTCTCACCTTCTTGGCAAGGCTCTGGCCACTGTAGAAAACACTGTACCCAGCTCCAATTTCCCTTTTCTCTGTCCTTTGCTTTACTTCCCCCCACAGCACATACTACCTGTAACAATCTAATTTTCTGTCTTATTTGTCTCCCTCACATCAACTTCATAAAGGTAAGGTTCTTTGTCTTTCGGATGGTGCTGAGTCTGAATGCCTGGAGCAGCATCTGGCATCTCTTAGGCACTTGCTCAGTACTGGCAGAATGCCCATAAGATGGGGGAGGTGGGAAGGAAGTAGCCGATCCTCATCTATTCCTCCTATGGGGAAGCTGTGATTCCTGGAGGCCGTACCCAGGCCAGCCTACAGACTTCCCTAAGGCCGGGTCTACTGGCTCATGGCTGTCTCCAGTGCCTGGTATGGGGCTATGCATCTTTGTGGTTGACCAAATGCCTAGACAGCTGGGATCTAAGACAGAAGGTCACCTCACCTATTCAGAAAAGAGGGCTCAGGAGCCTAACCCACCTCTTTCTTCTTTCTCCTGCTCCTCTTTTTGGCATTTCTGGGATTAAGTTATAATAAGCGCTCTACCTCTGATGTGTTTTCTCCGTTCACATAAATGCATGCACACACCTTTACTTTTATTCTATATGCATGGGGTGTTTTGCCTGTACATGTCCGTGTACTACATGTCTACAGTGCCTGAGGAGGCCAGGAAGGGCATCAGATCCCTGGGAGCGAAGTTACAGATGGTTGTGAGCTGCCATGTGGGTGCTGGGAATTGAATCTGGGTCCTCTGGAAGAGCAGGCAGTGCTCTTAACCAATGAGCTATCTCTCCAACTATCTCCTACTCACTCCTTATATTTTTGAGATAGAGTCTCACTATGAAGCCCAGGCTAGCTTTGAACTGGTCTTCCTGCCTCTGCCTCAAGTACTGAGATATATACCAAGCTAAACTCTCTCCTTCCTCTTGCTCTTTCTGTCTTGGCTCACTGGGTCACACTTGCTAGCTTTCCAGCATTATCCAAGCACTGTGTACTTTTCTTCCCAGTCAGAACTTGTGACAGGAGCAACAGATGGGGACATTGAAACAGCAAATCTCTGCCTGTCCTGAGCCATATCTTCCACTGGGCTGCCCTGTCACACCCAAGGGACTTCCCTGCTTCAGGGTACTCTGTGCCCTTCCTCTTTGGACATCTACCTCTGAAACCATTTCCTCCAGCGCTGGCTCCACCTCTTTCTCCTTGTACTCCTACTCTGGCTCCATCAATGTGGGGGTCTCCTTCGTTCTGTGCATTAGGGACCCCTCCATTCCAAGGACTTCATTCCATATGAAGGACCCCCTTCCAAGCCAGTTTGGCATCATATGATGGAGAAAGTATGGTCTCTGGGGAACAGGTGATCCTATCATTTTTTTGTTCTTATTCAGAATCAGGAATATTGTGGACAAATGATGGAGCTACTGGACAAAATGGATACAGCACGGCCCCTGTTCCTGTGCCTGGTGGGCTCTCACACCAGTGAGACTGACCCCTGACTCAGTGTGGAATTGGGGGGCTTGAAATAGGGTGGAGAAAGTGAGGGAAGCCCTGTTCCACCCAGGCCACACTACTAGCACCCGGGATACATACTCTGGAAGTCCAGCTGCAGGGACAGGACATCTTTGAAGAGGATGCCCTCCTGCTTGGCTATCTGTCCAGCCTCTTCCTGGGGGCCTTGCTCCCCAACAGCTGCCTTGAGCATGTCATCGTCCATCACTTTTGGCTCCATCGAGTCAAATGACCGGCTCATCTTCTCTGAGAAGCTGGGTTCCTTTGGTTTGAGAACAGAATTGGGCTGTGTCTGTCATGGTGTCATGGCCTGTCAGGAGGCCACAGCTGCCCACTCCCATCCCTTGCCTGCTGTTCTTTGGGGGCAAATGCACTGCTGAAAGGCTGCCCCAGGCCTTCCCAGCAGCCAATTGTTTCCTCATGAGGGGTTCACTGTTTGACCTCACAACCACAGTTGGGTGCTTACTCAGGCCTACAGGGCTGGCACCCACACGGGTCTCCTCAGCCTATGCTCCTCACGTCCCCTTGAGATTCTGTAACCTCCTGTTTCTGTTTTGACCTAGGTCTGTTGGTTCAAGGCACTGACAGTGATCCTTGGTAGTGCCAGCCCACAGTGCCCTTCTGGGAGTATCTCATCTCCAGGAAGACAGTCATGCATGGAGGAGACACTGACTCAAGGTAGCCATTCATGTTCTCGCTTGAGAAATGGGAAGCTTGGGCTCTCAGGATGAGTGAACACATGAGCCAGCTTCTTGACTGGGGAGGACCTGTGCGGCTGGTGCTTGCAGGCACGTGGTTTGTAGAGAGCAGGATACACATACGGACACACGCAGCAGGTGTTTACTTGCTGGCTTCCTTAAGGCCAGGCCCTGTACTGTTTGTTCCCCTTTCTGTAATTTTGGGTTTCTTACATTAATTTCTCTGTTACTTAAGCCAAATCTGGTTTCGTTGCTAACGGCCCAAAGGCATCTGCTGAGGGACTACGGTGATGGCAGGGTCTGTGTGTTGGGTTAATTACACTTGACTGCTATGCTTGCCTGGGTAGATCTCAGCACTGGAGGGCTGGCTGCTCACGCCTCCTTGTGATGAACATTTCCAACTCCAGAAAGTCGGGGGCATGTGCTCCTGTCAGGCCACTGGAACTCTGTCTTCTGAACTGTCTGGGAGTTCATCCCTCCCCTCTTCTCCAACTTGCTTCTCATTTCCCTCCTTGCCTTCTACCTTTGATCATTGGTCTCTCTGACGCTCTGGTCCTTCCCATCTTGAGGGTGACTCTTCCCTCTGCCTTCTATTCTACAGGGCCAGAGCAACCTGAGATTACTCTGCCATGAATCCTGACCGTCTGTATTCCTTCTAATTGCCCTCTGTGTACCTTCTTTGGTACCAACCATCTGAATGCAGCACATACAAGTATTCACTTTCTATTCTGTCACCATCCCTGATCAAAGATTCCAATGTCAATAACTCTTGTGTGCCTTTCCTTCCATTCCTCCACTCCATGTTGTGTAGCCATTTCCTCTGAATTAAAACATTCCTCCCTGGAGGGAACCTGACTCATAAGACTCAAGAAGCTCACAAAGTTACAATACTAGGAGACTACTTAAGAGTTTATATAAGGCGGGGCATGGTGGCATAACTTTAATCTGAGCACGAGGGAGGGGGGCAGGGACAGTGACAGTGGCAGGGACAGGGGCAGAGGCAGGTGGCTGTGAGTTTGAGGCCAGCCTAGTTTATATAGTGAGTTCTAGGACAGCCAAGGCTATGTAGCAAGACCTTATCTCAAAGCAAAACAAACTAACGACAACAAAAACAAAACCTAGAGTTTATATAAGGAGTAACAGTTACTGAGAAAGAAAAGACTATCTATGATGGAGGGCCCGGTAAGTTAGGCTTAGAGCTTCAGGATGCAACCAACTGTCATGACTTGTCACCTGTAGTGGGGTTGGCTTTTCAGTGATAAGGTTGTCTTTGAGTCACTCATCCTCCTGGAAGTAATTGCGATGAGCTCGCTGGCCCACAAGCTATCCTTGGATGGAGTGGTTCCTTTGGCGTGCCATTGGTGCCTTATCTGGGGTTAATAGATGGCAATATCTCCCATGGTCCCTGCTCCTTCTCCATCTGTACCCCCTAGCCTTCGAAACCTCAGCCTTGTCTTCCTACTCTTTCCAGTCTGACCCTTCCTCCTCAGGGTGACTGACTGATTCAACTTCCCTGGACAGTTCTTGTGCTCATCAGCTTCCTAGTCTTCCTAAACAGTTTTCCTTAAAGTTTCTCATGACTTACCACCAACCTCAAAATTTTCATCTGGGGAAAATTTTAATGTGTTTCATCTGTCAGATGTTTTCTGAAAAGCACTTAGAGCTTTTTTTTTTAAAAGGTGTTGTGCTTTGGGAAATGACTCAATGCTGGTGTCAAAACTTTGACTGCTGTTTCATCAGGGCTCATTAACCGTGTGTGACAGGTCAAGCTAGCTTTCAGTCAAGCTCAGCAGGTTCTATGCAGTGTAGGACTGTTTGAAGGAACTTTGCTAAATGTTCACGCCCAGGGCAGGACTTTGATTTTGATTGGGTAATCAAATCAAAATCAACTTTACCAGCTTAAATCTTTGTCTTTTTCCTGTCAGGTGTATAACTTTTTCCTTCTACATATTTCTAAGACCTTCCGTTTAGTCTACACATCCATACTGAATAACTAACCCCTGCTATGAATGATCCAGACAGGTCTTCTGTTTCAGACATGAGTTAAAACATCATACTGATATTTACTTAAAAACAAGTTCGTGGGTATGGGGAACTATGAAAGCACATAGTAGGAACAGTTGGCCTGGCAATGGAAGATACTGTTTGAAGGATGAAAAGAAAAGAAAGTATGAAGGGGGAAGAGCACAGTGAGGACCCCAAGCAAGAAAGCAGAAAGGGTCTGTTTTGCATTTCTACCCTATAATAGCTGGGGCACTCTTAGGCTTCTAAGGTAGAGATGGATCACGTGGTAGTTTTTAAAAAGCTCATTATAGCTGTTGTGGCAGGAATTACAAAAGGGGTGAGGAGAGCCGGGAGCAGTGGTGAATGCCTTTAATCCCAGATGCAGGCAGAGCTCTATGAGTTTGGGGGCTGGCTTGGTCTACCTAGTATGTTCCATGTCAGCTAAAGCTACACAGAGACACTGCGCCAAAGGAAGTAAAGGAAGGAAGGAGTGACCAGAGTGGTTGTAATATGGGGGTCTCCAGGAACTTAGTTTCTGTGTAGTACTAATCATCCCCAGTATGAGACAGAATCTAGCTTGGAAGGTTATGCCCAAGGTAATGATTGACACAAATGTTAGAAAGAGGAGTAGTGGGGAGAGCTTAATAGAAATGGAAGCTGAAGTAAATTGCCCTCCAGAAGAACTTTGGCAGAAGAGTTAAAAGTTCATGGACACCGATGAGGAGCCTTGAAGTGGGAGAGCCCTAGAGGAGGTGGCATCAGGGTCTATGTGCCCAGAAGAAAGACAAACCTTTCAATTCCATTAGCTCCCTCAGATCCAGAGAACAAAGGGAGTTTCTGACTCATACAGGGTTTTTTTGGGGGGGAGGGGGTGGGTAGCAGTGGTGGCTCTTAGTTCCATACCATGTGACCTGGCCTGACCTAGCCTATTTGACCCCTGGCATGGTGGGTGGCCTAGACAGGAGACTAAAGTTGTAATTCAAGTTTGTCTTGACCCAGGTATCAAGGAGAGCAAGACCTGCTCACAGCTGTAAGAAGGGAAAGAGACTTTGGGAGAGGTACAAGCTTACAGCAGCTCTCTACAGCCAACCTAGAAAAAGAATACTGAAGGGATATGGCCTGCTTTCTGTTTCATACTTGAATTAAATAAATAATCTCAACATTTACCTACAAACATTGACAAGTTAGTGGATGTGCAGAACTATGAAAGCACATAATAGGGATCTTTGTAACAGTAAGGCTTTTGTAGACTGACCAATATGCCGATTTTCCAAAAGCCATGGCCTCTTGTCTAATGCAGAACCCATTTTCCTAAACATGACTCTTGTAAGCAGCATACTAGGAACAAGCCACTGTCACAGCTCATGTTTATGACAGTTTTTCCCCTATAGGACAAGGCCCAAAGAACCATCCCTTATGGGGATTGTATCAATAATTTATCCAAATTATATCAGCCAGTTTGACTTGCCTGATGATAGTGTCCTTGGTGAAGACCAGCGGTAGGATGTGGAGAAGCAGCAGAAAGCTTTACCTACAAATCAACCAGGTAGCCTCTGTGCAGGGGTAAAACAAAACAAAACAAAACAAAACAAAACAAAACAAAACAACAAACCACCCACGTTTTCCTGGGAAACAACAACATGGCTCCACTGGACCTGAAACACTATATAGACCCTATGGGCCACAAAAGTAGGAGAATAAAAGCAAATGCTGACTGAGTACTTTTTACTCTCCGTGCACACAACTTATTTAATTACATGTCAGCTCTGGGAGCTATTAAAAAAAAAAGAAGGGTATCTTAGTGCCCTTACTTCCCGGATAGAAAGCGAGGCTTGAGCAAGCAAAGTGTGTCCAATTTCAGTCACAGAGTGAATTCCCGACAGAGACTGATCTAGAACACTGGCATCTGTATTCTCCTCCCAAGCACTCATACAGCACCGGCTGAAGTAACTTGCTGCACATCAGGAGGATAGATGTAACAGCCAAGTTCTAGAAGGAGTTATCAGTGGATGGGGCACCTCCCTGTCTGTGAAACAGAGCAAGCCAGAAAACTGGCAGATGGACCCTCTTCCTACTTGCTTTTGCTGGCTGAAGAATCAATACGAGATTTTCTTCTTCAAGGGCCGGGTAGAGTCTCAGTACAAGTGTAAAATGACATGTGTTCTCATTTTACAGATGAGAAGGGCCAGATCAGAGTCCTCAGAGAAGAGTTACAGGACAGACTTCAGTCATGCAGCCTCTGCTCTTGGAGTCGTTCTGGAGCCCAGACTCTTGCTTCTTACCTCTCTTTGCAATAGATGCTTCGCTTGGTTGCCGGGGAGCCAAGCACCGCCGCTTGGTTGCTAAGAGGAAGTCAGGCAATAAATATCCTGGGTGAAAGTTGGTGTGTCACGTGACCGTATTTTTGGGCGGGGAAACGCTTCTAACACCAACCAGACTTGAAGAAAACAAACGTCTCTCCAATCAGCACCGTCAATGCGCAGCAACTTCTAGTTACGTTTTTTTTTTTTTTCTTTCTGCCCGCCTATTTAAGTGACTGACACACTTTTTACCCAGTCATAGGAGAGATTCTCTAGACTGACCAACAGGCTAATGAATCAAAAAGAACAGCTACTCGTGTGGAGGCGGGTTGTGGGGGGGGGGGGTGCCGCTACGGCTGACGGGGACCCCGGTGACTTAGCTTGCACCGTTGCCCAATCGGACGCCGCGGGGTGGGTGGGACTTCACCGAGAGTGGCGTGCCGTCCAATCGGAGGCGGGCTGGGTAGACGCTGCCCAATAGAAATGTACTCGGAGGGCGAGGTCAGGCCGGCGCTCGGCGCTCCCGAGGGTGGGGCGGGGGCAAGTGTCAGTCAGGGCAGAGCGCGGCGCGGGCAGCGGAGAGCCGTGGCACACAGGCGTCCGGGCCGGAACGAGGCCCGCCGAGATGGAGTTCCTGCTGGGCAATCCGTTCAGCACCCCCGTAGGGCAGTGTCTGGGTAAGGCCGCGCGTGGGGCAGGCGTCGAGTGAGCCACAGAGCGGCTGGCCGGGCTGGTGAGGTCCGGGGGGCCTCCTGCCGGCACCGGTAGCACCTCACGTGTGGGTTGGGCTTCTGCCAATAAGCCGTGTCATCTCAAAGGTGGACTGGGCATCCTTGTCACGAGGCCTCTGCCTGACGCTGGTGCCACCTCGCTCCCCTGAGGTGCAACTTGGACTTGGAGAGGCTCTCTGCATCCATGCCCATCAGGGCCCAGCTTTTCAAGTCTTTCCCCAGAAGTAGTGTCCACGCTGGTCTTCTTACCCTTGGGTATTGGGAGATGTCATCTGCTCCCAGGGCCTCTGTTTCCCAGAGCCTTTGTGGGATGTCGCTTCTTTCTTCCATCCTTGTCCCTGCTCGTTGGTACCAATGGTTCTGAGGCTGGGCACCTGCCCAGAAAATGCCCCATGCTGCACGACTTCTAATTTGAGCTGCAACTCGCCAGGCTGTAGGAGGGACTGGAATGGGGGAGGCGCTCCGGGAAGGTGACTGTCATGGCAGGGGGATGGCACAGCTACAGAGCCTCCTAGGAAAGAAGGGAGGCCGCGCTGCCTTTTGATAAGCACTCCACTGGAACCCGGAAACTTGAACTCCAGTGACTTTGCCAGGGACTCTCCTCTTGACCTTGTGCCCTTTATGTTTTGACGTCTTCTTGTCTCTCACACGAGGCGTTTTGAGATAAGCTGCCGTGGGACTTCTCACTTTCTGAAGTTTTTCATCTTCTTTGTTGATATTCAGTGTCTCCTTACATCGACTCTTGTTCTTCAATTATATTATGTTAAATGGTAGCAAAGTACGCAGACCACCTGTCAGTACTATAAGGAGCTAGAAATGGGCCCCATGCCGAACGAGGAAGAGCACAGGCAAAGATATAAGAATGTGGCCACTGTGAAGTTTCCGTACTGAAAAAGCCACTTGCGCGCTGGAGCATAGTTCAATGGTAGAGCATTAGCTTAGCACACACAAAATCCTAGATTTGATCTCCAGCACTGCAAGTAATAAATAATAAACAAGCAATTTGGCCTTTCACCCAAGGCAGGAGCTCATGCCAATGAATCAGTCAAAAGTGCTGATTAGTTTCTTTTAAAACTGCCTTGGGGTTGGAGAGCTGGCTCAGTGTTTAAGAGCGCTGGCTGGCTGTGGATTCAGGTTCCGTTCCCAGCACCCGCAGTCAGGCTCACAGCCAGCTGTAACTTCAGTCCCAGGGGATTGGTTGCCCTCTTCTGGCATCTTTTATATACGTGGCATGTAAATGGTGCACAAACAAGGCAGGCAAACAAAAACACCCACATACATAAAATTTTTAAAAATTAAAGCTGGGTCTGCAGGTTGGTTGAAATTATCTTTTATGAACTGGAATCTGTACGGTCGTTGTGGGTCTGACCAGTTCTGGCAGTAGAGATTTGCATATTTTCTACTTTGCATATGAATTTATGGCCTACTTTTCTGTCTTCGGAGGGTCTGTGAACTAACGGAGGCTTCTTTTGTTGGTTAATTGATATTTAGGGGCATTTTGTTACTTTTAGATAACAGTGTATTTTTTAAGTGATTATGGATACTGGGACCTGAAAGTCTTTTCCCACTTGTATGACACTTTGTTCTCTGATGTCCACTTGAGTCTCTCTCTCTCTCTGTCTCTGTCTCTCTCTCTCTCCATATATACATATGTGTGTAGATATGTGTGTTATGTATGTATATACTTGAATATGAAGTATTTCAATTTCACGTGTTTGTTTTGCCTTCATGTATGTCTGTATACCACTTGCAGTCCTTGTGCCCACAGAGGCCAGAAGAGGGTGTCAGATCCCCCGGAACTGGAGTTACAGGCAGTTGTGAGCTGCCATGTGGGTGCTGGGAATCAAGCCGGGGTCCTCTGGAAGAGCACCAGGGCTCTTAACCACAGAATCACCCACCCCTCCAGCCTCCCCTCTCTTTTTGAAGAGGCTTTATTTTATTTATGTATGTATGTGCGTGTGTCTTCATGAGTGTATATACACATGTGTATGTGGGTGCCTGTGGAGGAAGAAGAGGGCATTGGATCCTTTGGAGGAAAGTTACAGGCATTTGTGATCTGGCTGATGTGGGTGCTGGGATCCAAGCTCCGGTTCTCATGACTGAGCAGCAAGTGCTCTTAACCACTGAGTCATCGCTCCAGCCCTGACTGTCTCTTCCAAGTCTCACTCTCCTTTCTTCTTACTCATTTCCTTTTCTGTTTTGCCCTTATCTTCAAGTGTTCTTTTACTGTAGCCCAAACTCACTTCTCAAGCCAGTGTTGAGTTCAAGCCAGTGAACTTGATGGTCTTGTGGGGTTAGAGGATGGAAGGGCAGAATGTAGAAAGCTCTCTCTCTCTCTCTCTCTCTCTCTCTCTCTCTCTCTCACACACATACATATATATATATATATACATATATGTATGTATATATATATATAGTGTGTATGTTGTATAATTGAAATATATTTCAATTTTATGTGTTTGTTTTGCCTTCATGTACACCTGTACACCACGTGCATTCCCTGTACCTACAGAGATATAAGGGATGTAGGGGTATTTGAATGGACATAAATAAGTAAATGTGTTAGATGTGCCCTGAGTTGAATGACCTTGGCTTGGCACCTCAGAAGATTGTGTAAGCCTTCTAAGCCTGAGAGTGATTGAGAGAAAAGGAGGGAAGAATGAGGAGAAACCTTTTTTAGAGTTCTTGAAGGGAATGATGTCTACCAGCACTTGGTATCTTCTCTAGAACACTGTAGAGTCTCAGTGAATTGAGCCCTCTTTCTGTTCATAACAGAATAATTAAGTCAGACTTGGGCTTTCTGTCAGCAGAGGCTATGTGATATGACTGGTTTATGGTCTGGTTTAGATGCACTATTGCTTATAAAAGATATTTGAGGGACTGGATAGATGGTTCTTTTGTTTGTTTGTGTGCTTGTTTGTTTGTTGTTGTTTTTCTGAGACAGGGTTTCTCTGTGTAGCCTTGGCTGTCCTGGACTCACTTTGTAGACCAGGCTGACCTAAACTCACAGAGATCCTCCTGCCTCTGCCTCCCACATGCTGGGATTAAAGGAGTGTGGCACCGTGCCCCACTGGAAGATGGTTCTTAAAATAGCACTTGTTGTTCTTGCAGTGCTAATAAGTTCACAAGGCAGCTCACGGCCATCTTTAACTGGAGTTACGGGGGATCTGACACCATTTTTTTCCTTTGTGGCATGCATGTGGTACATATGTATACATACAGGCAAGCACACACACATATAATAAACAAATAAATATTAAGAAAAAGAAATTTGATCATGGAGATGATGAAGAGTCCCTGTTGCTAGATAGCCAATAGTCAGCAGGTTGGCCTTAGTCATTTTAGTTTATAAAAATGATAAATTGACAGGTTGAAATTTTAATGGATATTCTATAGTATTGTGGCAAAGAGTAAAGGTGGGTTTTGGTACTGTGATTTTTAAAAAGTAGGTACTTATGCTGGGAATGGTGGTGCATGCTAGTAATCCTAGGAGGAGGTGGAGCCAGGAAGATCAGGAGTTCAAGGCCAGCCTCAGCTGCATGGAGAGTTTGAGACTATCGTGGGTTACATAAGACCCTTTATCCCAACCATCAGCAGCAACAAAAAGTATGGGAAGAGGGTATACAGAAATAGCAACCACTAATGCTTAAAATAGCAGCTGAGGGACTGGAGAGATGGGTCAGCAATTAAAAGTACTGGCTGCTTTTTCTGAGGATCCAGGTTTGATTTCTAGCACCTGCATGGCAGCTTACAGCCATCTGTTAATTCCAGTCTCAAGAACTCTGAGACTTCTGGCTCTGTGGACTGTGAGCAAGCATGCCTGTGATAACGCAGACATATGTGTAGGCAAACACCCATACACATAAAAATAATAAGTAGATAAATCTCTAAAACAGATGTAATAGCAGCTGCAGGGCTGGAGAGATGGCTCAGAGGTCAAGAGCACCTATTGTTCTTGAAGATGACCCAGGATCAGATACCAGTGCCCAGATGGTGGCTCACAATTGCCTGTAATTCTAATTCCAGGGTACCCAACGTCCTCTTCTCATCTCCACGGGCTTCATGCATGCTTGTGGTACACATACATGCACTCAGGTGCACACACGTGCGCATAAAATAAAAATAGATATTTAAAACAGTAGCTAAAAGCAGTTCTCTGAGGATCATTTGATTTTTTTCAGCTGTTTTGTGATAAGTTGTCCTACCTACTTTAGAGATGAGGAAACTGAGGCTCTGAGGAGTGAAATGAACGCTTCCCAGTAGATGAGAGAGCCAGGGTCTCTGGTCCTGGGGTTTAGGTTGGGGAAAAACCTAGAGCTTCCTAGGACTGAAAACGAGATGTAGGAGTTAAAAAAGATATCAGAAGAGGGTGGTGGACAGGGGTGGGTGTGTCCTCTCGGTCTAAGGCACTCTGCAGGCCGGGAGGAGGCTATGGTGGCCCTTGGGGACAACTGAGTGAGCAGGGAGAAAGGAGAGGATGTGGGTTTATCTGATCAGCAGACTGAGTGGAAGAGGGAGGTGGCTGTGGGGAATGTGTTTGGTAGGGCTGGATGACAAGAGGAGGGCCTGCTCTGGGTGGGCAGTATCAAGATGGCTGTTTCTGTGCCAGGGTTTGAAGTCAGTGCTAAATGTGATTTTCATTAATTGGCTTCAACTTTTAATTTCTAGACGTTATATTCCCACCCATTAAGTACTATTAGCTGCGCATGCCTCGTACATAAGTGCCTTGGTCATTTTTGAGCACCTGTAAGTCCCAGGCCTCAGGAATACAGGTATTTGTGGGGTTATGCTTGGACTCAGGGCATTACAAGTGCTAGGCAAGTGTGAATGTGCAAATAATAAATAAAGGAGCCATTAGGAGAGAAAACATCCTCACTATACTATACATGTCCTGGGCTGGAGTGACTGGAGGAAAAATTATTGAAGACTTCTAATGTGGCGCTGTTTGGTTCAATACTAAGTCTGTCCCTTGCGCAAAACAGTCTGCTATAGCTCCTTGTGCATTTCATGTGTGGATCTTTTGTTCTGGAAGCTACTCATGACTTGACTTAGTTTGGAGCCTAAGAAATGTGGAAGTTAAATGGATTCAAGGTATGGCTGCATAATGTCCACCTTCTATTGCTCAGGGTTGGGTGAAGTTGAATGCCAGGTATCAGGAGTTCCCCAGGTCAGGTCCATGGTGTTCTGCAGATGCCCGCCCATTTCCCTTGCTTTGGCTAGAAATGTTTTCAGATATTCATTTCAATTTAAAGATCATCCCCCCCCCCCACAAATTACGTCAGCCACAGATGATCAGTCACAGCGTTTGTGTTTGGAGATGGGGTGGTGTTGGCCATGAAGTACTTCCCAGTGTCCTGTGAATGGGAGATGATGAAGTCTGGCCTGGCTATGTATACCAAGGATAATTAGTTGTCCCTCTGAGTGTTGTAACAGTTGGCAGTTGTGCAAAGCCCTTTGACTTTATCATTTTCTTTAGTCCTTACAATCAATCGTGTAAGATGCAGGAGAGGAGACTGAAAGGAGCTCACAGTGTCTCACTGTGAGACTTAAAATTCCCAAGCAATAGCAATATGCAGACTGCACAGAATATCATCGAAGCCTCAGAACATGGAATTATTTGAGTCTCATCATTTATGTTTGACCTAAAGAAAAGTCCAGGCTCTGGGAAACAAGAGACTTGAGCAGGCCAGCGGCAGAGTGAAGCTTGAAATCGCTCCTGGTTAGTGTTCACTTGGCACTTCCCCATGCCACTTCTTGGCTCAGAACGCATCATTCATCAGCATCCGAACCAGGAAGGCCTGCTAGGCTGGAATGCTGGGCCCCATGCAGAGTCTCTGAGGCAGGCTCTAGAACTGTGCATTTCTAATCAGCTCCCTACACATGCTGCCGCTCTCACCAGCACACTTCGAGAACAGTTGCTGTGGATGGAATGTTTGGCTTCTTTTCATCTTTTTTTTTTTTTTTTTTAATCTTTCTTCAGACAATAAGAATGGACTTTGGGGGACTATCTTTCGAGGGTGATTATTTGATTATTTCCAGTTCATTTACTAGGACAGTCAGTGGCTTTATATTGCTCACCTGAACATGTCCAGCCAAGGTCGTTCAGTCAAACAAGGAACTTGGACAGGTCCCTAGATCATATTTCGCAGAAGGTGATTGGGTAAGATTGGACAGGTTAATGAAGTAAGAGAATAAAGGAGAAGAGGAAATATTAATAAGAGTAGCTAAACATTTAAATGGCTTCTTGCATCTTAAAATCATTTAATTTTCACAGCAGTGGTATAAAGAGATACTGTTATCTCTGATTTGCAGATGGGAACCATCAAGGCAGCACAAAGATGTGTTAACCTACTTAGAGTCACATGGCTAGAGTTGGAGTCTAAACCCAGCACCCTGCATCCAGGAGCTGCCCTGGGCAGTTACAGAAAGATCATTCTCTCTTAGCATCAAAGCCCCACCTGTGCAGAATGAAAAAGCTGGGTCTACTAGGAAATTAGCTACTTCAAGATCAGGGGTAGAGACACTCCCATGAACCTCCATTAGAGGTGAAAAGGACAGGTCAGTGGGACTGGGACAAAATCTGGGGTTCTGAGATTTACCCTTCATTGCCTGGACAAGTTATAAAACAGCAGGCTGGAAAGACACAGGTGGGCTAGAGGCTATTTCTCTTCTGCCTTTTAATTGTGCAAGAGCAGGGTCCCTGGGAGAGCCATGACCTGGGGCACATTTGGGGCAGTGCACATTCTCATATAACTGTCCTTTTGAAAAACCATAAAGAAAATAGGAAAAACAGAAAAATTCAAAAGAGAATACAATTTCCAAACAAGAATAAACTTTCTTACAAATTCCTTGAGATTTTTCCTATTTTTATCTTTGTTTTACTCCTCAGAAAGCAACATCTTATAGCCTCTCAGCATGTTTCCTGTGCTTAGTTAGTACCTTTTGACTTTAGATTTGGGATTCTCAGAGAGAGGGAGGGATAAATGCAGTCCTTTGAAGAGTATCACATGAGGGATGTTGATAAATCTTGGCTTGGCAGATAAATCAACTAGAACATTTTGACTGACCCAGTAGTCTGGAAGTATGTAATAGCATTCAAGTTTGGGGTGTTGGGCCAGCTTGACTTTTTATTTTTTATTTTTAGATTTTATTATTTATTTTTATGTGTGTGTAGGGAGTGTGTTTTGCTTGCATATATGCCTGTGCATGCAGTGTCCAGGGGAGGCAGAAGGCTCATCAGATCCCTGGAACTGAAGTTACAGATGCTGGGAACCAAACCCATGTCCTCCGGAAGACGAGTAGGTGATCTTAACTGCTGAACTTCCTCTCTAGCTATGCCCCCACTTGGTTTAAATTTTTAAAATTTATCTTATGTATGTGTGTGTATGAGTGTGGTTGCGTGTGAGCCAGAGTGCTTAGGTAGAGGCCAGAGGACAATGCCTGGGAGTCAGTTCTCTCTTGTCATCTTGTGGGATCCAGGAATTGGTCTTTGGTCCTCAGGCCGTTGTGCAAAGTGCCTTTACCCACTGAGCCATCTCTCTGGCCCTTACTATGTTTAGAAAAGAGGATTCATACAAGCTAGTTTCAGAGTTGGCCCCTATTTAATGTTCCTTTCTCCTGACAAAAGATTCTCTTTGATATTCTCCATCTGAACATCAAGCCTGCCACCTCCATCTTCAAGCAGCCCTCTGAGAGCCTCCTCGTGTTTGTGGCACAACTCTACCTTCCAACTGTGCTGTTACTGCCAGTAGAAAAGCAAAATGCATTATCGTAGCCCAGTTTTTCTCATGCACCTTTTGGACTACTGTTTTATGACTGTGTCCAGTCATTTTCTGTTTTTAAAACATCTTGGTAAAGTGCGTATAACACAATTTATATGCATGTGACACTATTTTTATGCATGTGTTTGTGTATGGAGACCAGAGGACAACCTCAGGAGTCATCCTCAGGACTGGCGAGGTCTCTCATTGGTTTGAAACTCACAAATTAGGCTAGACTGGCTTCCACAGTGCTTCTTTCTTTCTCTCTCTCTCTCTTTAAAACAGTGTTTCACTGTGTGGCTCTGGCAGGCCTAGAACTCACTATGTAGACAAGGCTGGCTTGTAGCTCAGAGATCTGTCTGCCTCTGCCTCTTGAGTGCTGGGGCTAAAGGGATCAGGCTTAGATCCTTACATGACTGAGTTGTTCCTTAGTCCCACCTCTAACCATTATACGGTAGAGTGGTACTGGTGCTCAGGGGAGTGTCACCACCATCCATCACTGACCACTTTATTTCACAAATCTGAAAGACCGTCTCCTGGGCTTCCTCCCCAGTACCGGCCACTGCCATTCTGCTTCAGACACTATAACCTTAACTCTCTAGGACTTTCATCTGAAGAGCATTCCAGGATTTGTCCTTTTGTGTCTGTTTCACTTGGCATGGTTTCTTAGAGGTTCATGTGCTAGAGCATGTCAAATCTTCTTTCCTTTTAAAGGCTTTGTTATATTCCATTGTGTGTGCATACTATTTTTATCTGTGCATCCTCTGTCGGACATTCAAGTTACTTCTGCTTCTTGGCTGTTGTTAATAATGCTACTATGAACATGAGTATGCAAGTATCTGTTCATGTCTTTGTTTTAAATTTGTTTGGCTATATACCCAGAGGTGAAATTGCTAGGTCACATGGTAATTCATTTCTACCTTTAACTTGTGATGGTGCTGGGGACATTGGACTCAGGACTGAACATGTGCCAGGTGAGTGCCTTATCACTGAGCTGCACCCCCAGCCCCACTTCTAGTTCTTGCGGCACTTCACCTCCGCCAGCAGAGCGCAAACTCAGCCCCATGTCTTTCTCAACAACTGTTTCTCAGTTTTGTTGCTTTCCTTTATAATGCCAGTGACTGGGTGAGGCGTGCTCTCTCATTGCAGTCTTTGTTCTTTCCCCTTCCTTCCTTCCTTCCTTCCTTCCTTCCTTCCTTCCTTCCTTCCTTCCTTCCTTCCTTCCTTCCTTCTTTCTTTTTCTTTTTACTTTTTACAGTGCTGTGAATAGTTGAACATAAGGCCTCATAAATGCAAGGCAGTTGCTCTGACATTGAGCTATATCCCTGGCCTCTAATTGTGGTTTTGATATGTTTCCCTAATGGTTGATGATGCTGAACATCTTTGCATGTCCTATTGTCTTCCTCTTGGAGAAATAACTGCTCAAGTTCTTTACCTAATTTTTGAGTTGTTGATTTTGTTCAGTTTAGGAGTTTTCTGTGTAGTCTGCGTATTACTCCCAAGCAGCAAATGTTTGCCCCACTCTGTAGGATGCCTTTCCACTTTTCTACCACTGTCCTTCAGAGAACAGATTTTCATTCCAGTTTCTCTGTCTGTCGCTGCTTTTGTCTTTGGTGCCATGCTCTGATTTTTTTCAGTTCAGTCTAAGGGTAAAACACTTGGTGTTATGAGAACTAGCTTGACTCCTCTCCAGATTCTGGGTTAAGTACCTTTTTAAAAAAGTAAAAGTTCCTTTTCCCTGTTTTGGGGTCTGGGACAAGGTCTCATTTTAGCCCTGGCTGGCCTAGAACTATGTAGACTAGGAACTCACAGAGATCCACCTGCCTCTGCCAAGCGCTGGGTTTACAGGCCTGTGTCACCATGCCCAGGTTTTTTTTTTTTTTTCGTGTGTGTTAGATATTCATATCAACAGGTTTCTTTATGATGTGTCATACAGTAGGTAATGTATTTTGATTGTATTTACTCCCCATTGTCCTCTTGTTTTGCTAGCACTCTTTGCTTCGCTCTTCCCAGTTGGCCTCCCTTTTACTTTTGTGGTGTTTTTGTTTCTGTGAACCATTGAGTTTAATTAGGTTACTTAATAAAGCATAGGTAACTTACTTGTGTCTGCACCCCTGAAAACAGTCTCTTCCTCTTCCAACAACCTTTTACTGCCTATAATTACTCAAAAAGGGATGGGACCTGGTGAGCCCCTCCCCCGTAAACTCCCAGGGAGGAGCAGGCATCCTGAGTCCCTCCACTTTCATGGTAGAATGTTGCTGGGTCCAGTCTTTTATAGGTAATCACAGCTGCTGTGACTTTAAGAGAAGGTAAAGGCGAGTGACACCGAATATGACAGCGTGGGTTCAGTCCTCGGGACCGCACGATGGAAATACAGAACTAACTGCTGCAAGTTGTCCTTTAACCTCCACATACATGCCATGGCAACTGTATGCACATTCAGGAGCTCTCTCTCTCATGAAATAAATTTTTTTAAAAAGTGTGCAATAGCCATATCATACCTGGAAGACAGTATTAGACAGTACTGTACCCCATTCTTTAGCTCTTAAGATCTTGCTGTTCCTTCATCCTTGAGGTCCTCTGAGACTTGGAGAGGAGGGTATAGATATCCTATACATAGGAACGCTCTTATCATTATATGAATGTTCAACAATCACTTATTTTCAGCACTCTGACCAGTTAGGAGTCTTTGAAATAACTGTAGCCCACTGCAGAGTGAAGCTTCTCTGACCAGAGCATTAATCAGTAGTGATAAATGTTAAGTAGTCAGAAAAAAAAAGTCAAGTAGTTAGAAGGCAATTTGACTGGCATATCATGTCTCTGTAACAAAACAAGAGTTTCACCAATAGGGCCTGTGCCTTGGTATCCACAGGCTTTTGGCTTTCCTCTTGTGGAACAGACTTTAGTCTAATCAGAAAACGGTTCATTTCCCCTGTAACAGCCATAGTACTATTGTACCAGTGGGTATCTCCTGCTGGAAGGTTAGTAGTGTAGTATTCTGGGTCCATAGTTGAGTAAGACAATTATTGGTAACAATTCTCCACCTCACTTAGCCTGCATAGCACATTCTGGTACTTGAAAAGCTAGCCGTCAGGGAAGACGCTTTTAGTTCAGTTCTGCCTTGGTTACTTTATGCTCTGCCACAAACTCATCTGGTGCCTTCAGCAATAGGATTTTATTATATAGTTCTGGTAACCAATAGCAGTGGCAATAGCCAGAATTGGTTGGGAGGCCTCTGAGACCTCCTTGTCCAACAACTTTCAGGGAAGTAGTCCAGCCCACCACTGGGATTTTTATTTAATAACGTTATGGCTTCTAAAATGGCTTTATCCATCCATGTAAGAGAATCCTGTTTATATTTAGATATTTATTTTGTGTGTGATTTATATGTGTGTATGTTTAGGGGGGATATGCTTGCCCATGCTTGCACATGAGGCTAAAGGTGAATCTCTGGTGGCTTCCTCTAGTACTTTCCACCTTATTTTTTATTACATTTGTTTATTATATGTAGAAGTGTGTGAGTGCATGCACCATTGCACACGTGGAAAGGTTGGAAATAGGTTGTGGGAGCTGGTTCTCCTTTTCTGCCATGTGAGTCCTGGGGGTTGGACTCAGGTCATCAGACTTGGGAGCAGCAAGCACCCTTACCTGCTGAGCCGTCTTACTAGTCCAGCCACCTTATTTTTTGAGACAAGTTCTCTCGCTGAACTTGGTACTCCCCATTTTGGCCGCAGTGGCTGGGCGATCTTAGCATTTGCCTGTCTCTGTCTCAGGGTTAGGCCTAAAAGTGTGCACTGTCACACCAAGCTTTAAACTTTATTTATTTATTTAGGTTTTTCGAGGCAGGGTTTCTCTGTAGCCTTGTCTGTCCTGGACTCACTTTGTAGACCAGGCTAGCCTCAAAATCACAAAGATCCACCTACCTCTTGCCTCCTGAGTGCTGGGATTACAGACATGCACCACCATGCCCAGCTCAAACTTTATTTTTTAATTATCAGATTTTCTTGTGGCTTTTGTATTTAGTAGGTTGACTCTTTTCTACTTCTCTCTTTTTCCCCATCTCCCTGCTACGCTTCTCTGCTTCAACTTTTCTACCCCCAGTACCTCCTGTCTCCAAAGAAGTGCTTTTTTTTTTTTTTTAATTTTGCTGATAGAAACTGTGCCATGGAGCTATGTCCTCAGCTATTGTCTGGCTGAATACCTCACAAATGTAATTTCCTTTAATTCTCACAAAATTGTAGGTAGGTATTATCATTCATATACATAGTTATTGTTTGTTTTTAAGAGACGTGGACTTGATATGTTACTCAGGGTGACTTCCAAACCCTGGGCTCAAGTGACCCTCTCAAACTAGCTACCTAAGTAGCAGAGACTGGCATGACTCATGTTTTATTGCCTAAGGATCCTAGGCTTAGAACTGAAGAACCATCCTGAAGGTCCTAAACCAGAAACTCAGAGAATCACAGGGTTCCAGATAAAAGAGCCCTAGCCTTCTTTGGCCTGTCATTTGTGTAGGGGAAACAGGCCCAGAGAGGGTAGGCCTGTGCCAGAGTAGAGACTTGACCTAGGACCCCAAACTCTGTGCCCCTGACTCCTAAACTGCATAGCTCAGTGATTCTCTGTCAGTTGAGTTGGATGGCTATCTTCATGACTTCCATGGCTGGAAATCTAGGAAAAGTGTCTTAATCTAGATAGGTTCTTGCGCCGTTAGTGAATCACCCTTTTCTTCGCATAGGACTCTATGAGTAAGCCTCCCTCCCACAAGCTTTCTGATGAGCCTCCCTGAGGCTCCAAGGTTGTGGGGTCTGCTCTCTGAATTTGCCAAGGAACTGTGGTTGTGGATGATTGAGGGAAGGAACTTAGGCAGACACAGCAGTGCAAGCCTGACTTTTCACACAGGTGCCATCTGCTGTTTCAACCACTAGTGAAGTGGGTGGTATGTTAAAAATTCTCTTTGGGGTTTTATTTTTAAATTAAGTGCAATAGAGAATAACTCACTGTAGCCTAGACTAGTCTGGAACTCACTGTAGCTCAGGTTGGCCTTCGACTAACACAATCTCTTTGCCTAAGACCCAGGAGTGCTGAGATTGTAAGTGTGAGCCAGCACACCCAGCTTGAGAGAAAGATTTCATCTCCGAAAATTGGGCTGTGAATCTTTGAGAGCTGGTGACAAGAACAGGGATGTGTACTAGCAATACTATTGAGGCCTTTTTTTTTTTCTTTCTGTTCCTCCAGAGAGAAATCATATCATTCTGGCTGATCATTAGTCAAAATAAAGAACTGTGGCCTTGGAAATTGTTCCTGGGGAGTCTGAATGCTGAATTTGTTAGTGCTTTCCAGAGAGACTCAGAAACTTCTGAAAATTTTCTTTTTTAAGATTCTTTTTTTTAAAATGTATATGAGTGTTTTGCCTGTGTATGTGTATATATATGCATGTGTGTGTGTTTCACAGGCATGCCTGGAGCCTGCAGAGGTCAGATGAGGACTTTAATGTTCTGGACCTGGAGTTGCAGGTGGTTGAGTACTATGTATGTCCTACGAGAGCAAATGATCTTAACCACTGAACCACCCCTCCACCCCCAACTTTGGAAATTCCTAAACCAGCAACTCAGAATCACAAGGTTCCAGATAAAAGAGCCCTAGCTTCCCTTGGCCTAACTCTCATTTGTGTAGGGAACAGGCCCAGAGAGGGGAGGCCTTTGCTGTTTTTTACCCTCACAAATACTTCTGACAACAAAATGTGGAATTTCCCCCGATACCAACTGGGAGTCCTATAATTCTGTTTGGTTTTAACACTGCTTGGAGTGGGTGCAGACCCCACTGGGAGGGGTTGATTCCTGCACGACTGTACCGCCTCATACACGAGTGAGCCTTGGTAACTCCCTCTGTGCTTCCGAGGAGCCAGCTGCGAGTTAGGATCTCTTACAACACCTTCCTTCTGTTCGATAGTTTGCCATAACAGCTTATAGAACTCAGCACATTCTACTCCCACTGATGTAAAGGATTCACCCCATGAACAGCCAAGTGGAACAGCCCATAGTCCAAGAAAAGGAGGAAGACTACGAGGCTTCTCTGCCTTGCTGTGCCTACCATCTCTCAGGATCCCTGCACATTCCAGTCTGTGCTCTCACAGCCCATCACTTAGGGGTCTGTGGAGGCGTCAGCAGGGTAGCTGTGGTTGAGTGCACATTATTCCCCCTGGCTTGCTCGGCTTTAGAGCTGCAGCCTTTGAGTGGGGTGGGGTTGTTATGGACTGAAAGTCCCAGCCTTCTAAACCTGCCTTGGTCTTTGTGGTGATTAGCTGTCCTGCTGTCTCAGGGTCGCAGGGTCCCCTACTACCAGTCATCTTTTCCAGGCTGGGCATGGCTTCACATGCCTTTAATACCAGTCCTTGGAAGGTAGAGGCTGTCAGATTTTTATGAGTTCAGGGCACAGCCTGGTCTACCTAAGGAGCAACCAGCGCTACACAGTGAGGCCCTGTCTCAGAAAACAAAACAAAACAAAACAAAACAAAACAAAACACCCTCCCGCAAAGAAAGTGCAAAACAAAAGACACCACTCCAGACTGTGCCAGGGATCTGAACAAAGGCAGTACGTGTTTCTCATGCCATGGTAGGAGCCTTCCCATGGTCCCACACTGAGTCGGTTTTATGACACCCACAGGGCTTTCTGTTTACCCACAGTTCTTGTCACTCATTGGCTATTTTTATGGTAGAGAAGCTCAATGAGGTAGTATCCAGATGCCATTTAGTACAGGGGCCCTTGACTCACCCTCATGGAGGTAAATACATTTTACTGTTTGAAAGTTAATCTCCTGATTTAGACTGGTTGGTAGGAAGAACAGCTTATCCCCAGGTTTGGTGGCTTAAATGAATTCGGTCCCCAAATCACCTTTAGCTTCTGTTTTATTGGCTTTTTCTGGCACTCATTTCAAACTACACCTCAGACTGGGACCTGGGAAGTGTGGGATTGGCCAGCACCTGTCACGCCTTTGCTGTGTGACTTTGGGCAGGTCATGTCCTACTTGTTAGATATTTGAACAACAGGTTCTTCAGACTCATTCCCAGCTCTTCAACTCCAGGAACAAATTTTATAACATAAAAAGTGGCTTTTAGTTTGTCTTGAGACTTTTATCCCTCCGTAGGAGTACTCTTAAGAATCCAGTTTATATGTGCATGCACATATTCATATACTTCGTACGTTTATCTATGCCTGTGTGTATAATAAATTGATCTGTGTATGTTATGTGTATAATAAATATTGTATATTTTCTTTCTGACATTTTCATTGAGATATGGTTTCCTTTTTTTTTTTTTTTTCCCAGAGAGGGTCTTAGGTATGATTTTCTAACAGGCAATGCAATATACAAATCTTAGTTGTTGCAATCTTGACAACTGCATGAGTTTTGTAGTTTACACCCTGCCAAGACACAGAGTATCAACTTCATTCAAGAAAGTTATTATTATTATTATTATTATTTTTGTCGTGCCCCTTTCCAGGCAGGCTTCCTGTCAGCACGCCTACAGAGGCAGGCACTGGCCTTGTCTGTCCCTTAGGTGAGTGTTGCCTGTCTGGAAGTATAGTTAAATGGAGTCACGTGGTGTGTGCTGTTTTGTGCTTCATCCTAGTGATACTCTGATGAGGTTTTCTGCTGTCTTCTGGCCCTGAGAAATCCTATACCTGTGTGATATTTCCACCACCTGCTACCCTGAAAGGTCATGAAGTTTGGCTTCCTTCCAGTTTCCCTGAGCTGCTATGGCTGAGAAGCAAGGGCCCTCTGCCAGGGGCCCACCATATTGTCTGCTGAATGTGCTGGAAAGAACAGTTTGATTTCCAGACTCTAGGTTGAGTTTGTTTCTATAATTGTTGGTGTCACAGTCTTCTCTCTTGCCAGCTGAGCACATTCGATCCGCCAGCAGACAAGACTAACTCTGACACCTGAAAATGTCACTTGTAATGGCACGTTTCTAAAAAGATGTCCACGGGATGCATTCGTTTCAGTTTCATGTACACACAAGACAGATTGCTCCAGGGGTGAGCAATGTCAGAAGAAGGGAGGTGAGGAGGGCGAGAATCGTGCTGAATTAGGGTGCCTCTTATCTGCAGGCTTTGCTGTTGCTGTTTGTTTGTTTGTCTTTAGAGTGCCCTTAACATTTCTTTCATCTTGGTTTTGACCTTCTCTGGCTTAGTCTAGCCCTGATCTGCCTGACCAGTTGCTCTTAGCTGGCTTCCTTCTCTGTTCTCGTTCCCTTTCTATATTGTGTGCCCCATATGTGGGACAGACCTGCTGGAAACCTCCCGGGGCTCCCATCTTCTGAACCACTTATAAACCGAGCCTGCTGTAGGAGGCCCTCACCCACTGGGCTCCCTTCTGTCTCTTCCCTTGCAAGCATGCTGCCATTCCCGGGCTCTCCCTGGTTGTGCATAGCATGTTATGGCTCCCGTGTAGGTCTCACTCACTTGAAGTTTAGATCCGTAACTCCTTCTAGGTCTATTTAGGGTCTTATGCTGACAAAAAATCCTAATCTGCAGTGATAAGGCTCTTTATATGTATTTGGTAAATATTTAAGTGTGGTCATTAGCCTTTAGTTCTGGAATAGTGTTGAGAGTGGCCTCTCCCTATCTTCTCTGTGAAAAATAGGCCAGAGGGAAGGACTAGGGATTTACCCTCACTGGTGCACTGGTGGGAGGGGGAGAGGAGGCATGTTTATTCCTTTGGGTATTGAAGTATTGCAGGAAGCTGGCTGTCCTTCATTGTGGTGCTCAGTGGGTTGTAGGCTCCAGCTTATGTGTTTGGAACCAAGTCTGTTTCTTGTTTTGCAGCTTTTTCTCTGGAAGTTTTAAGGAGGTGGTCCTAAAAGTGGGCTGTGTAATTTTATCTTTCTTGGGACTTTCTTAGGATCAAATAACCCAGCAGGATTGAAGTCCAGTGTGGCCCACGGCACAGCCTGCTGGTGTCATTCACCTCCTGTGGAGGTGTGTATGGGGCAGGTCAGTGAGATCCATGCGGACTGCTCTGCCCCATCCGTATGCATGCTACCTAGCACAGGACCCAGGTAAATTGAGGACTCCCCGCCAAGGAGCCAGCTGCTTTATGGGGACTGTGGTCCTCTGTTCTCTCAGGGCTGAGAAAGTGGCATGGGAGACTGTCTCTAGCACCTTTTGGAAAGATAGTTAAAAATCAAGTGTGTCTTCCTTGACGGAGTCACACTCAGTGCACAGAGCACCTCTCTAGACGTGGTTTTATTTTGGCAAACCATACATCCAAATAACATAATATTGTCACCACAACCATTTTAAACATAGAATTCAATGGTGGTAAGTACAATAACATTTAATGTCCTGTACAGCCATTACAGCCATTCATTTCCAGAAGCTTTTTCAAATTTTTCCCAGCAGAAATTGTGTGTCCGTTAAACACTGGCTCTTCCCCATGCTCCCAAGCAACTATCATTCTACATTCTGGCTATGAGTCTGACTGCTCAAGAGCCTCATATAAATGAAACTATACAGTATTTATCTTTTAAAACCAACCTAATGCACTTGTTATATCTTCAGGGCTCATCCGTGTTAGAGTACATGTCAGTTTTGTTTTGTTTTTGTTTTTGTTTTTGAGACAAGGACTCACCGTGTATCCCTGGCTATCCTGGAACTCTTTGTAGACCAGGCTGGCCTCAAACTCATAGAGATCCTCCTGCCTCTGTCTCTGAGTTCTGGGATTAAAATTGTGTGCTACCACAGCCATTTTTTTCCCTTCTTTTTGAATGCTGAATAATATTCCATTTTATGGACAGACTACATTCTGTAATAACTTACCTATGGATGGACATGGGCTAATTATGCCTTTTGACTATTTTGAGTTAGTACCATTATGAATAGGGGTGCACAAATATCTTGTCTTAGTTAGGATTATTGTTGCTGTGATGAAACACCATGACCAAAACCAAGTTGGTGGGGGGGGGGGGAAAGGCTGGTTTGGCTTATATTTTCACATTGTAGTTCATCATTAAAGGAAGTCAGGGCAGGTTCTCAAACAGGGAAGGAACCTGGAGGCAAGAGCTGGTCAGAGCATGTCAGAGGACATGCAGGGGTGCTGCTTACGGGATTGCTTCCTCTAGTTTGCTTGGCCTGTTTTCTTTGAGACAGGGTTTCTCTGTGTAGCCTTGGCTGTCCTAGACTTTGTAGACCAGGCTGGCCTCAAACCCACAGAGATCTGCCTGCCTCTGCCTCCCTGAGTTCTGGGATTACAGGCATGTGTCACCACACCTGGCTTGGGCCCGTTTCCTTATAGAACCCAGGATTACTAGTCCAGAAATGGCACCACCCAAATGGTTCCAGCTCTTCCCCATTAATCAGTAATTAAGAAAATACCTTACATGCTTGCCTACAGTCTGATGTTAGGGAGGCATTTGCTTTTAATTTTAAAAATTAATTATTTATTATTGTTATTATTATTTTGATACATATTTACATTTGCTTGTAGGACCAAATAAAATATCGCTTTTTTACCTTTCACTTTTTAACAGAAGAGAAAATGATTGACTTATTTCTTGAGAGGGGAGGCAGTTTCTTAATTGAGGTTCCGTCTTCTCAGAGATGACTTTAGCTTGTGTCAGTTTGATGTAAAACTATCCATCGCACATCTATTTGAATTGTTGCTTTTGATGCCTTTGGGTACATAGCCAGAAATAGAATTGCTGGGTAAAATGGTAAGCCAACTTTTATTTTTCTCTAACTTTTAATTTCTTTTTAACTTTTAAAAATCTGTGTGTGTGTGTATGTGTGTGTGTGTGTGTGCGCGCCTGTGTGCCTACTGGTCTGCATGAGTACCACATACATGTGTAATTTCTTTTTTTTTTTTAAACAAAAATTTAACATTTTATTCCCCCCCCCCAGGAATTATCAACATCTTAGACCCAGATCACATTTGGCAAGTAGAATAAGGTACCTGATGTTATCCTGAGGTACTAATTGTGTGAGTGACGTATGACAACACTTAGAGAAGAGACAGCAGTTTCTGAATAAGCAGTAGAGAGCGCAGCAGAACTTGTTCTAAGTGCGTGAGCTTAAACCCAAATATCGTGGAAAATATTAATGCTATTGCTAGTTAGGAAAAATAGCTGACTGCCTTGGCACTGAAGCACTTGAGTTTCAAGTCAGCATGTAAGAACACAGGACATCTTGGGGTGAAGAACAGCTTCTTTATTACCTCTTGGCACATCGCAGGCTTTAGGGGGCTCCCGTGATTAGCTGTGTTCCGAGAGTTGTGAAAACATCCCGTCTCCAGGAAATGAAAGGGTTTCCCTCTAAGGTTTATGCAGGTTCTTATCCCCTCAGTTTAACCGTGTTCTCTCGCAGGTTCCACCAGGCATTTATATTTTACATTTTAAGATGTATGCATTTAAAATTAGAATTAATTTTTCAAATATTGAACATCGCTAGCTATTTATACATTAAGACCTACCAGCCATTTTTTTGCTTTTTTTTTTTTTTTTTTTTGTTTTTCAAGTCTGCATAACCCTGGCTGTCCTGGAACGCTCTGTGGAGACTAGCCTAGCCTTGAACTCAGAGATCTGCCTGCCTCTGCCTCCCAAGTGCTGGGATTAGAAATATGTGCTAACATGCCTAGCTTGCCAGCCAACTATTAATTTCTTGGGGCGCCTCTATACTGTTTTCCAAAGCAGCCATTCTGTTTTCAGTTTATACCAAAAGTGCCCAAGGGGTCTCCTATTTCTTCACGCCTTCTCTGACATTGTTTTTTTTCTGGTTTTGTTGATAATAGCTGTGTTAATGAGTGTGAGGGCTGTTTACATACCTGTAGGGGTATAGTATGAAACACCTACATAGAACCAAAATTAAGGATGTGTATCTGGACGAGGGCAGAGCATCAGAACCATTGGCAAAAAGTTTTGTCTTGCAGCATTCCGTATTTCCTGGGATGGTATTGTATGGTGGCTGTGACAAAAACCTGTTTTCTTGAAATAGATGCTAGCCAGCTGGTGTTGTAGATTTAGAAGCAAGACAGAACTAAGAGACTTGTGAGATCATTTGTGGTTATGTGACAGAGCAGAAATTACAGCACTTAGTTAGGTTGGTAGCACTGAAAATCTTAACTTTCAGTGATTTCATGCCTCCTGTGGGGCAGCTCCTAGCCCTGGATACCCAGTCAAGCAGGTACCCAGGGGAACAGGATGAGGGACAAGCCTTTGTCACAGGACCCTGAGTGCCTTGCTTGGGGCTGAGTTTAGGAGTTTGCACTGAGAGATTTTCAGAAGCACATTATTTCAGTGTCCAGGGTGAGTCTGTGATAGAAAAGGCCAATGGGAGGCTCAGGAAAGGTGGTTAGTCTAGTGAGGGTGGTGTGGAGGGAGGAACATTCCTGAGGGGCTTGGGCCTAGTGTTGAAAGATAAGCAGAAGTTGACTAGAGAGGGATAAGACAGTTTGGCGGAGGAAAAAAGATGTGCTTCAGTTTTTTACTGAAATCACTGACTGATGTTCCTGTGTGAGAGAACATTTCTAGATATCTTCAGCTGTAAGTCTTTAAAGACTTAAACTTTAACTCAGGGTGCTGGTTATGATATGATTCCTGGCTCAGTGCTATGGCCTTTTAAGCCTGCTAGACATTTCAAAGCACTTTGTTTGTCCTGTGTTCAGTTTACATGACATACAAATGTCATATGACATAAACCCATTCTCGTTTTTAAAAAAGTTAGACCATATAGGAGCCTCATGAGTAAGTCCATTACCCATTTCACTGTACTCCAGCAGGTAATGCCTGGCAGCTACTTATCAAATGGTCATTTACCCCTGAGGTTCCTTTTATATAAATTGAAGCCCATGTAGGCATCATTTTATAGCCTGTACTTGCCATGATATTACATGTTTTTTGAGATCTTGTCATGGCAGCTTGTTTAGATCCACTATGTGCATGGCAATCTACAGACTAGATATTCAGTTATACAGACATTCACCTTCTGCTAGGCGGTGGCTTTGAGTCCTGAATCAACATACCTCTGTACCTTTTAAATTTTCTCTTGTTTAGGCTCTATGTGAGACTCTGGGAGCATTTCATACTCTGATAGACATGGCTACATTGCACCCCCCAAAAGCTGTTGTGAATTAACCTCTGACCCACCGAATCCCAGAATGCCTGTTCACTTCCTATCCTCTGCAGCATGGGTGCCATGTATTTGCCCACTGGTCTGATGTATGTAGTGGTTCTGGAGCCACACTGTCTAATAGAACACCATCTCTGACATCTCTGTTAAAGCTTGGACATCCCTTTCTGAGATCTGGCCCATGCTAAAGACAGTACCTGGCTCAGTCGGGCTCCAGAATCTAGAGGCACCTTCTGCTATGGTTTGAATGCAGTTGTTATGTATCCCTCCCAAGGCTTCATGGGTTAATGTTCAGTCCCTATTATGAGGTATTAAGCTGGGGGAAATTTACTCTAATTGTTGTTTGGAAGGGGCACCTTTAGGAGGTGTTTAGGGTTAGATAAGATGGAGTTCATGACTGAACCCTGGGGTATTCATAAGAAGTGGGAGAGACCAGAAGAGATGCACATTGATATACAGGCTTTTCCTGTTCCTTGCATGTGACTATCCTGTTCTTCCCTGGGATCCTTGCCTGCAAAAGGCTGGAACTAGAGGTAGCCTACTGACCTTCGACTGCTAGAATTATGAGCTATAACAAACTTCTTTATAATGCAACCAGTCTATAATATTGTGTTATTGGCATCAGAAACCGGACCCACATATTATGCTCTAGAACTTTCTCCATAGAAGTGAAGATGAAATGACCTCTCCTTCCTGCTAGGTCCTTCTAGCCCATGGGGCCCCAGAATAAGCCCCTGATTTATTCTCTCTCCCTTCCCTGTCCTCCCAGGCATTGTCTGAGAGTTTCCCTTCATCCTTAGGGACATTTTCAGAGCTCCCCTTGTTTATGAGCTACCTATGCATATATTTTTCTACACTGATTCTTTGTTTTTGTTTTTTGAGACAGGTTCTTACAGTGTATGTCTGGCTGGCCTGGGACTCTCTATAGAGACCAGGCTGGCTCTGAATTTGTGGAGATTTGCTTTTGCCTCCCAAGTGCTGGGATTAAAAGTATGTATCACCATGCTCAGCCTCATTTTTTTTTTTTTTAATTTGGGAAAATTTACTTACAAAGGACTTTTATTTTCTTCATGTGGCATTATTTAAAATAACATTAAAATAATAAAAAGGCAGGCTCAGAGTTGCTCACCACAGAACCTGATGACATGAGTTCAATCCCTGGATCCCATGGTAGGAAAACTAATTCCCTTGATTCGTTCTCTGACCTTCACATGCTTGCTGTGCACATCTGTGCTAACAAACACACACAGGCACAAGCTCATGCGTGTGTGGGCCTATGCATGCACACACACATATCAATAATAAATTATAATAATTTAGAAGAGTAGAGGTAGACACTAATAAGTCTTACAGTGCTTACCTATCAAGTTCAAAGCCCTGGTTTTATTTATGACCACTCACACAAAATAATAATAAGTAAAAGCAGTAAAATCAAAGAAGAACGATTTTTGTTGGGTCCCATTGCTACCTGAGGCCCCAGTTGAGGCTCTTTCCCAACTAGAAGAAAGAACTTGCTGAAAGTGGTGGCCTACTTGGTGTCCTAGTACTAAGTTGGAACAGGCGGGGGTAAAAAACAAGTTCAATATTCTTCATCACTGCCACCCTACCCTACCCAGCCTTGCCAGATCTACAGCCACTGTATGGGAACCCTCTTCTAATTCCTGATAACCTTAGATTGTGCATCATTTCAGGGCATACCACTGTCCCCTTGGCCTTTGCTTCCTTTCTGCCCAGGGTGGCTCTCTTTCTGTCTGCTCTTCCTGTGAGGCAAGGTTCAGCCGCTACACTTAGAGAAAATGCCACCTTATCCTAGAGCCACTGGGCCCCCGTCTCCCTGACACAATTGCTCCCTGTACACCTTTTTTTTTTTTTTTTCCTAATTTTAGCCCATCTTAACACAGATCAAATTAAAGTAGGAGAGGGTGGGGTGTTTCTGGGAGACTCTGAGCTTCTAGAAGGGCCACTTTTTCATATTTATTCTCCTGACCCAGTTGAGAGGGCCTAGAGCAGGCTCTTGTCAAGTGAAGTCTAAGGTATGTGTCCCCTGTTGTGGCCCTGGGCTCAGTTCTGCTGGATGCTTGGAGATGCTATGGTTAGTGTGATCCCAGGCCGTGCTGTCACTGGGAAACTGCTTTCCCAACAAGGGCTCTGTAGCTGCTGCTCTCTACTCTCGAAGAAGGAAGATGGGCACCCTGAGCAGGAGCAGCTGTCCCGGACAGAAGGGACATGTGTGCGTAAACAGTAATGGGCTATGAGAAGTAAAGTGTCCTTCAGGCCCTCTGGTGTCCTTGGTTTTTTAACTTGCTTTTGTTGCTAGGCTCCTGCTCCCCACTCACATGGTCTGTTCCTCCCATGACCTCCCCTGGCTTTCTGGCCCTTGCTCTGTACTCCATGTTTTGGCCCTGCCTACCATCCACTGTGAATAGGCGTGGCCCTGGCTTATACCTTCCCTAGATAGAATCGATATGACCACAGAGCATGGGTCATACTGGGTAAGGAAAAGTAAATACTCCCTGTCTTTTCTGTGAGAGTATTGTCTCAGTGCTAGAGGTGTGAGCTGAAGACAGAGCAGAGGACTGTCACAGGCTGTGCCCTGGCATCACTTCTACTCTGAGATAGGGGTGCTTTTTCTGGTTTGCATAGAAGCGTCACACAGGCTCATGATGGCATTGGAGAACCATCAGCTGAGCTCTGTACTCATCCCAAGTAGGAGCACATTTTTGCCTAGGTATGGAGAGCACCAAAATGTTCAGGCCTCAGTGAAAGATCAGTAAATGGAATTTTGTTCACTTGTCTTTTGACAGTAAAGTGCCCAGACTAGAGTACATAATGAAAAATGGATAGAGTGTCATTGTGTAGTTATTTAATGTCTCTGAGTTTCCTTTCCCTCAATTATGACTAATATGCATCTCAGGATTATTTAAAGCTCAAACTGGATAATACCTGAGTTATTGCATGTTTTTTTCTTACGTCAGAAGTGTTTTTGAACTGAATGAATTCTAAATTTAGACTGTACCAGATATATTCTAGATTACACTATTAGTCTTTTTTTGTTTGTTTTGGTATTTTGAGACAGGGTTTCTCTTTGTAGCCCTGGCTGTCCTGGAACTTGCTTTGTAGACCAGGCTGGCCTTTAACTTACAGAGATCTGCCTACCTCTGATTCCCAAATGCCAGGATTAAAGGTGTGTGCCACCAGCACCTGACACTATAAGTCTTTTAAAATTAAAATAAAGCTGAGATATGTGTTTATGCAGGCACACAGTGTATGGGTTCACATCACATATGAAAGCCAAAGGTCTACATGAAATGATGTCTTAGGGTTTCTGTTGCTGTGGTAAAACACCATGACCAAAAGCAACTTGGGAGGAAAGGATTTATTTCAGCTTGTAGTTCATTGTTCAGGGACTCAGCAGGAACTCGAGGCAGGAACACTGGAGGCAGGAACACTGGAGGCAGGAACACTGGAGGCAGGAACTGAAGCAGAGGCCATGGAGGAACACTGCTTCCTGGCTTGCTCCCCACGGCTTGTTCAGCCTACTTCCTTATACACCAAGGACACCTATCCAGGGATTGTACTACCCGCAGTGGGCTGGGCCCGCTCACATTAGTCAGTAAGGAAATGTCCCACAGGCTTGTCCATAGCTTGTCTGGTGGGAGCATTTTCTCAGCCAAGGGTCTCTCTTCCTAGATAACTTCAGCTTGTGTCAAGTTGACAAAAAAAAAAAAAGAAAAGAAGAAGAAGGAGGAGGAGGAGGAGGAGGGGGAGAAGGAGAAGGAGAAGGAAGGAGAAGAAGCAAACAAAAATTAACCAGGACAGGGGTCTTCCTCATTTGCTCTCTACCTTATTTCTTGAAACGGGATCTCACTGAACCTGACTCATCAGCAAGCCCCAGGGAGTCTTCTGATTCTGTGTCGTCAGTGCTAGAATTATAGGGCTGCACTCATGTGCCAGGCTTCTCACATGACTACTGGGGACCTGAGTTCAGATCCTCATGCTTGCCTGGCAGGCACTTTACCAACTGAACCATCCCCTGATCCCCAGTTTTACTTTATTTTTTTGAAGCAGAGTCTCATATAGCTCAGGCTGGCCTCAACCTCATGGTACAGGCCAGCCCTTGAAATCCTGATTCTCCTGCCACTGTCTCCCAAACAGATTATAGGCATGCCAGGCTTTACCCAGCTCAAAGATTTTTTTTTAATTGTTGTCTTCATTTATCCTAATGATTTGATCCTCATGCTACAAAAATAGTGAAAGGTAAATCACAGGGTTGGAGAGACAGCTCAGCAGTTAACAGCACTGGCTGCTCTTTCAGAGGACCTGGGTTCAATTTCAAAGCATCCACATGGTGACATACAACCATCTGAAACTCTAGTTTCAGGGCATCTGATACCCTGCTCCAGCCTGTGTGGGCACCAGGCATACATGTGGTGCACAGATATGCTTTCAGGAGAATACAGGTACATACAGAATACTTTTCTAAACATTTAAAGAAAGGTCAATTACAGTGGGTTGTACTTTCTATAAAGAAAAGCTTTGAGATTAGACAGTATTTTTTACCTTCAGTGTATGCCTTGCAAATCCTTGGCCAACACTTTGTCATTGAGCCCTATCCCAGCCCAGAAAAATGCTCTTTGAATCCTAGCTCTGCTAACCTGTTGAGCCTAAGCTCAGCAGAAGCCTACCTTGGTACTGCGGACATAATTTGATTGTTAGAGGTGTGCCCTTGCACAAACCCCTTGGTTCTATCCCGGTCACTGCAGGAAATCTGGCATATGGGAACAAGCCTGTGCTTCTGGCACTCAGGAGGTAGAGGCAGAAGGACTGACGTTTAAGGCCATCCTCTGCTATTTCACAAGTTTGAGGCCAGCCTAGGTACTATGAGATCCTGCCTTACAGAAGAAAAGAAAATTCTGCTTTTAAGAATAGTGTTGAGGGGCTGTAGAGGTGGGTCAGTGGTTAAGAGCATTTGCTGTTTTTGCAGAGGACTGGAATTCAGTTCCTGTCTCCCTTCAGGTGGCTTAAGACCACATGTAACTCATCTACAGGAGTTGTCCTCCTCTGACTTCTATGGGAACCCACACTTACTTGTATGTACCCACAGACAGACAGACAGACAGACAGACACACACACACACACAAGCACACACCTAAAACTAAAGTACATCTTTTAAAGTAGCATGAAATGAGATGTTTGCTACACTGCCATAATTAACTACCACACACTGGGTGGCTTTGACAGAACTCTATGGATAGAACTCTATGGATAGAAGTTCTTCTTATCTAGATTTGTGTTGAGTTCCTTATGTTCCTTGATGAAGATTGTATTTAATGTTTGGGATTACATGGAGGGGAAGTAGAATTTATTATTAAGCACCTTCCTAATTTCTAAGCACTTTCTGTTAAAATTAGACCAGCATGGTAGGTGACATTTAGAGAGTAAAACCATCCTGCTGATGCCTCTGGGCCTACAGTTCTATCGTAGGGTCAATAATTCATCAGCAGCAAAGGCCAGGCTTGACTTGGTGTTAGCAAAGGACTGTGCTTCTTTTCTGCTTTTTACTATGGTACTGGGGTTGAACCCAGGGCACACACTTTACCACTGAGCTACACCCTTAGCCCCAAGATTATATTTTAAATTTGTAAGGTTCAGGATAGGAAGGAAACAAGACAAAAGAGTTGATTAAACATTACATAGTGAGCCATGCGTAGTTGTTCAAATCTTTAATCCCAGCACTCAAGAGGCAGAGGCAGGTGGACAAAAAAAAAAAAAAAAAAAAAAAAAAAAATTACACAGGTAAGATATGTTCAGTGAAAGAAACCAGACACAAAAGACCACATGTTGTCTGATTGCAGTTGTATAAAATGTTCAGAACGGAAACATGTATGTAGGGAGAAAGCAGGTTAAGTTGTATGTGCCTGTGAAGAAATGGGACTGCAAAGTCACTCCCAGCGGGGTCCACACTTCTTTCTGGGATGATAAAACATCCTGGAGTTTGAGATTGGGATGTATAGCCCTGGTAGAATGTGCTCGAATTCTAGGTGCCATCTCTAGCACTGCGGAAATAGCCTGAGTTAATTATACTAAATCTCCTGGAGATTGTGCCTTTCAGGTGACTGAATTTTATAGTATATGGATTATATCGCAACAAAGCAGTTATAAAAATTGAACTGTGTGATGACAAGCTTGTGTGAGTAACTTCTTTTGAACTTTGTTCCTCAGGTTTTGTTCTTTAAGAACTTGTTTCCGTTTAAGTTTTGAGATAGTATCTTGTTACATAGTCAGGCTAGCCTGGTACTCTGTGTAGCCTATGTAAGCCTTAAGCTCAAGATTTTTTTGTGTGTGTGTTCTTTAAATTTTCTTTTCTTTCTTTCCTTTTTTTTAAAGCTTTATTTATTTCATATTTATGCAGTATTCTGTCTGCATGTATTCCTATATGCCAAAAGAGGGCACCAGATCTCACTATAGATAGTTATGAGCCACTGTGTGGTTGCTGGGAATTGAACTCAGGACCTTTGGAAGAGCAGCCAGTGCTCTTAACCTCCAAGCCATCTTTCCAGCTCTCTCAAATTTTCAGTAATTATTTTAATGGGGAAAAAAACAGTCCTACATTTCACTAAGATTACTTAGGGTACAGTTTTGTAAACAAAGAAATGTCATTGAAATGCCAAGAGGTCACGTTTGCTTTTAAAATTGACTTGATTAAAAGAAATTACTAAAATGTGCAGGCCACCAATAGGAAATGAGTATGTATGTGTTACTTATAATCATTTAAGAGAACCTGTCTCCTTGTCGGGGGCAGACCTGTGTTCTGCATTGATCCTTCTTTTTGTTATTCGATGGAGTCTGCAGACACCGCGCCTTGAAATCCATGTGAGTGCTCATTCAGAGAATTGCTGGTTCCATGTGTGACCTGTTTCCAATCCAATGCCAGGAGATTTCCGAACCATATATATTTTTAATGTACACTAAATAATTTATTAAGGTTGTTCGTGCTTACCTCACTTCCAACTTGCCTTTTTCTTCTTCCTTTTTAACCTCATAGAGCCTTATAGCAATCTGTTTCCTGGCTAATGTGTAACCCCATGGAGTCTATAGCAATCTGTTCCCTGGCTAATGACCACATAAAGTCATCTCAGAAAGGGAAGACGAAGACTTTCACGTTACCTTTGCCAGTTTGTGCTTTCAGTCCACCCTTTGGTATTTGCAAAGGTCAGATGAGCTATTTCTGTATCCATGGCCCTGATTAATGGGAAATCCTGCATTCTTATTGGTCCCCAAGGATGAAGGATTGGTGTGGCGGTGGCAGGCAGCATCTGCTGGAATGTCAGAGCACAGTGTTGGGATTTGGATGAGCCATAAGGAGGTGGTGCTCCCCTGACGCTAGCCCATGAGTTTTCCTCGTCCACAGCCGTGCAGATGTCTCCACAAGCGTTTGTTCTCCTCCATTAAGCCATGTTGCTAGGAATTTAATGTGGAAAGTACAAGTTACCCCTTCCCTAAGAGGACTGTGGACTGTTTGTTTGCTTCCTGCTTCTCTGAGCCTTTTAAGCTTCTCTGTGAGTCAGCTGCTTGTATTTAGCTCCTCACCCCTCCTTGTAGATGTTAGTCTTTTCCAACTTAAATAAAAATTGCTGTGTTGGCATGGAGATTTTAACAGGAGAACAGGCGCTTTGTGCACTGGGGAGAGTAGCGGAATAACATGGGACTCACTTCCCACCCAAGAGCAGATGGCCCACATTCATTCATCTTCTGACCTTTCTTTGCTTCTGAGACACCAAATCTCGGATCCCAGGGATCATAAATATTCTTTAGGTTTGCAGCCTTAGAGATGAAGAGAGCAGCAAGCTGTGGGCGTCATTCTCTACTTGTTAAAACATTTTCCACGACCAAGTCAGACTCGTGTTGTGTAGAGTGGACTTTATGTACACCTGAAGGACACCACAACAAGGCTGTCTTGGCCAAGGTCAAGAAGGAGCCTTCTGCTCAGCAATGCAGCCTTGCCTGTCCAGTTACTTGGCAGCTTTCCCAAGCAGCTGCTTCTAGACACCATGATGATGGGCACAGACCCTTTCTGCCTGCCCAGGGGGTCTCCTTATTAATGTCTTCAATGGTGACAAAGCCACCTGGTGTTAGTTACCTTGTCTATTGCCTCTCCTCTCCTGAGCACCTGCTTGCTCATCAGGAGGCAGATGAACAAGTGCAGCATGGGGTGCTCCGAGAACAGGCGTCACTGAGCTAGACAGAGGGAGGATGCCTACACAAAGGGGTGATCTGAGCTAGTCCTCTGAAGGAGTCTACCAGGAGCCATGTGTGCATGCACGTCAGTGTGTGCATGTGTAAGAGAGTATATTTAAAAAGGCCCATGTGTGGGGTTATTTTTGTAGAAGTGAGGCTGGTTAGAGACAATCATTCTGAAGATCAGGAGAGTTAAGTGGAACGCTCTGGAAGGTTTTGTTTGTTTGTATTGTTTTTGTTGTTTGTTCATTTTTTTTTTGTTTGAGGCAGGGTCTCACTATGTAGCTCTGGTTGTTCTGGAACTCACTGTGTAGGCCTGGCTGACCTAGAGCTGACAGAAGCCTGCCTTTGCCTCCCAAGTGCTAGGCTTAAAAGAGTAAGCTATGCCCAGCTGCCCTGGAAGGTCTTTAATTTTTTTATATGTCTATGAATGTTTTGTTTGCATGTATGTCTGTGCACCCCATGCGGGTCTTGTGCCCACAGAAGCCGATAGAAGGGCTCAGCTTCCCTGGAACTGGAGTTACAGGCGGTTGTGAGCCACCATGTGGATGCTGAAAACTGAACCCAGGTTCTCTGGAATAGTAGCCAGTGCTCTTAATTGCTGAGCTATCTCTCTAGCCTCCCTGAGATTTTTGTTGTTGTTTTCAAATCTTTTCTTCTTCCTTTTCTTGTTTGTCTGCCTTCCTTCCTTCCTTCCTTCTTCCTTCTTCCTTCCTTCTTTCCTTTCCTTTTAATGTATTTAGGATCTAAAGCAAATGCTCTCTACATCCACAGGCCAGGGGTGATATGGAAGGTAGTCTAGAGGAGAGAGATAGGCTAAACTAATGGCACCCCTCCTTTTGGCAGTGATAGCGGGAGTCCTGCAGGCAGCTCAGCCTGCGCATTCAGACTCCTTCCCCCTTTCTTCTCAGCCCCACACTCTCCCTAGATCCTTACATCCTTCCCACTCCCAAGTCGTGTTACCTTCCTGAGGCCTGTCCTGGCTTTCTAGGCAGCAGGGCTCAGCCCTCCCCACATGCTATTATCAAGCTGTTCAGTTACCATTTTGCTCCCAGCTCCCTGGATGAGATTAGCCACACTGGGTTCAGTAAGACAAGAAAGAAGGAACAGCACCTTAAAGTGACTTTTATAGTGGCTTAGAGGGGACTGGGGATGGGGTCAGAGGACACCCAGTTTGAGACCCCTAAGAATAAGAAAAAAGTTTCTCTTTAAAGTGAAACTTTTCATACTCTTAAGCTGAATTGATTTTTTTGTTTCTGCTCTTTCGTTTGTTTGTTTTTATTTTGTTTTTCAAGACAGGGTTTCTCTGTGTAGCCTTGGCTGTCCTGGACTCACTTTGTAGACCAGGGAGACCTCAAACTCACAGATATCCACGTCCCTCTGCCTCCCTGAGTGCTGGGATTAAAGGCATGCGTCACCACTGCCTGGCTTGTTTCTGCTTTTTATGTTCTTGTTATGGAAAGTTTCAGGCATGAGCACGAGCAGGGAAGACAGGCTATGGCGTGATTGTGCATTCCGATCCAGCTGGTCTCATGCAGCCAGCCCAGTTATGCATTATTTTGAGGTTCATCCTCCCTCCTACCCTGCAGTATTTTGAGGCAAATTTCAGGCATCATGTAATTTTACCCACAAATGCTAACATACATGTCTAAAGTATGGGCTTTTGTCTAAGGTCTCATTCTCATTCTGTCAGAGGCCCAGGCTTCCAGCCGTGGTGGTTAATCTTACCCGTCACTTGACTGGATTTGGAGTTGCCTTGCCTCTAGATTGAGAGATTGAGGTGAGGGGGATAGCGCACTGTGGATGTGGGTAGGACCACCATGTGGCTGGGGTCTCAGACTGAGTAAGGGGGAAGGAAACGGGGGGGGTGACCTCTCTGCCTTCTGACTGTGGGTGCAGGAGGACCAGTTGTTGCCTTACATTCCTGCTGCCACAAGAGAGTTGTGCTTCCTACCTATCCACCGCGATGGAATACACTTAAAATGTGAGTCAAAATAAACCTTTCTTTTCCTGAGTTCCTGTGGTATGTGGCCACGGCAGCAAGGCAAGTAACTTGCACATCCCATGCCAGCACTGTGAGTAAAGCTGCCACCTCCTCTGCTGGGATTCTCACATATGTAAGGCTCTGGGCTGATATCCAGTCTCCAAACCAAACCAACCCTACAGCCTTCAGAGCAGATGAGTCCACGTCCCGTTTTCAACCCTAACACTTACCAATACTCTGTGTCTTTTGGAACATGTTACCTCAGTCTGTAAACCTGGGGACATAATCACTGCCTTACAGTGTTATGGTAAGATTTCAATGAACAGTTTCTGCATTGGCACATGATAAGCTCTGAGTACCTGTCTTTTCACAGCCCTGCACATCATTGTTACCTGTATTTACACATGAAATGACTGAGGCTTAAAACCAAGGTGAATGAACACTCCTGAGGTCTTGGGGCTAATAAATTGGAAAGCCAGTCCATTTGAGCCTTTGTCTGACTGACCTGGAGATCCTGGGCCTCTATTACTGCTGTAGTTTATTGAACCTTGTTGCTTGGTCTTGTGAGAAAGAACATGCTGATCTTGGGTCAGGCAAACAGGGTGGTCTGGCCCTTGCCTGGATTTACTGTTTTAGGCCTATGCTGTTTTGTTACAAGCTTGGGATCCCAGGGACAAATTTCCTTAAGACTCTTCCTTCCATGTCTCCTTCCTTCATCCTGTCTCATTTTAGGAGCTTGTTGGACTTGTTAGCACCTGAAATAGAAGTAAAGAGGGCAGAATGAGGAAGAAAAAAAAAAGCCAAATGCAAAAACTTCACATCAGCTCTTCTTTGCTGTTCTTGAGGAAAAGAGGCCATCACTGATGGAATTTTGTTTTCTATTCAGTCTAGGTGGTGAGGATTGACAGTGATTACCCATCTGCACTGTAACACTGCTAGGGATGGACAATGTGAAGATGATGCGTCAGAAGCCCAGGTCCCACCTGCTGTGTGGATTTCCTGTTCTGCTGCACTGCCGCTTGTAGTGAGCAGATTGGAGGCCCACAGGGAGGTACAAGAACTAGTCATGGCTGTAATCTGCTGCTTTAGACTCCCAGTCCTAAAAGATCCAGTTCACTGTGGACCATTCTGCTGGCTTTTCTTGTGTGCTTCATTCTCAGAGCTGTGAGGTTCCTAGTTTTGTAAATAGGGATGCTGCTGAGTAGTTACAAGAGTTGTAGCCAGTTCTCTTCCTGTGCCCTACAAAAGGTGCTGGAGCTTACTCCTCAGTGGCATCCTGTCCATGTGAAACACAGAATTGCCAAGTTGGAACGGGGCTGGGAGGCTCTCCCCAAGGTACCCAGGCACAGGAAGCCTTGCTTCTGAAACCGCTTTTATCTGACTGTTTACTGCAGAGATGGCCTCCTCTGTGGGTTTGGGATGCCTTTAATGTCATCCCGGTCAGCCACCTTCGGTGGTATAGCTTTCCCCAAATAAGGCAGGGGAGCAGATTTAAGTCAAAGACTGCGAATCCCAGATGTGCAGTTCTTACAAGTGTAACTTACAAGCTCCATGGCAGAGCTTCCCTTTTGGGTAGAAACACAAAACCGGTCCCTCACTGCAAGATGACAGCCTGACTTTCTTGGGATCCAGCCAAGCAAACAATTTGAGATGACCCCCACACTTAACTAGCTAACACTTTGGGCTGTAATCCAAAATCATTATGGAATACTGTTAAAACTGTTCCCTCTGAAACCCTCTGGCTATTTATTTGAATTAGTGAGGTTACTCCAATGACAGCCGTGGAGACCAGTCTGTAATTAGGAGAAGTTGCCTTGAACTTCACAGGAATGGCATTTCTCGGCATCTTGAGTGCCCCTCTCTTGTAGTTCTTTCAGCATTCCTTTATTCTTGCCCCTTGTTCAGCATCATCGCTCATTTCTCTTCATGAGAACCTCTTCCCAGCTCTGTAATCATTGAGGTCTCCTCTGCTGCGACTATGGGGGACTGGTCTGAAATCCAAGCTCTGTCTCTTACCAGGGGTGTGAATTTTTGGTAGTTAGTTCTTTTTCCTGAATCTGGTTTTCTCATTTATTAAAATGGGTCCTTGGAAAGGGTTAGTTTAGATGAAAGCTGCATACAAAGGGGTTATCTGCATACCATGGTCTTAATGTGTTTAATGTGACTGTTTTCATCCTGTTACTGAGTAGCTGTGTTACAACTTATAGGTAAGGGCTCTGGCAAAGAAGCCAGGCAGATAAGGGTGCACATTCATGTATGTGTGAGTGTGTGTGTGTGGCGGGGGGAGTTAGTCATATCATCTTCCCTGTGTGAGAAAAGCAACACTAAAAAGTTTCTACCTTAGTCTTGTGGCAAAGACTACAAAAAGAGGTGAGACATCTAGGATATTTTAAGAATTTAATGAAGGAGGCTAGAGAGATGAATCAGCCATTACTTCTGGCTCTACTGACCCATGTGTGACCTATACACACAGATACATACAATATACATAAATAAAAAGAATGATCTTTTAAAAAGGACTCAGTCAGGATCTGTTGATGTTGACTCATGACTACTGAAATTCGTCCTTGTGTGTTTAAATGTGGGGGTGTGGAAGTGGAGTCTGGCGAGGTCGGCAGTGTCCTGAGCCTCAGGGTCTCTTCTAGAGTGCACTGTCACATTTTGAATGCCTGTCCTAGCCTCCTTTGTTGCCTCTCCTGTTAGTCACTTATGGCATAGAACATGCTAGTCAGGCACAGGATTGTTGTCAGTCCAATGAGGAATGCAGCTTTGGACTGCTGCAGTGAAATCAAAGACCCCAGTGTCTCAGAGGTAGAAGCGCTATGGTTGCCGAGGGCAGCAGCAGCCCTTCTAGGGCACCCTGCCAGGTGGCTCCTAGCCCAGCTTTGTGTATTCCAGGGATGAGAGCTCCTCACTGCCCACAGCACATCCACTACTCCTCTCAAGAGAGGGGCCTTTCTTAATTTTATTTGAAGCCTGTCTCCTCATTTTATTCCTCCAGTCGTTGGTGCTCTTTCCACTGTACTGCAGAGCATGAAGGACAACAGAAGGGAGTGATCTTGACAGTGTACCTGGAGCGAGCCTCCCAGAGCCGACCTGCACTGTAGTGAAACCTAGTCAACCATGTGGCACTCACTGCCTTTGTGTGAAGACAGCAGCAGAGACATTTCTGAATGTGGCAGAAACTGAGCACAATTATTTATTACGCAGTGTCAAATTTAGGCGGGCTGCTGTGACATGCAGGAGGCCTTTGCAGGAGCTTGCAACCTTTCTCCATGGCCCTCGCCATATAGCTCTCTCTGATGTCCTTTGTTAGGGCCCTGCATGTGAGCACTGCATTATTTAGTACCGTTTATCCTAGTGCTCTCTCATTCCTACAGTCTGCAGGGAGAGACTGTAACATATGCGCCACGTGTCAATGCTGGGCAGTTTGTCAGCCTCGGGAAGCTGTTAGGCAGCCAAGGGCTGGTAATGTCAGCGGGTAGTTCAGAGCCTTAAGACATAGAGTTCTTAATCAGCAGGAAAGACTCTCCCCCCTGTAATGACACAGGCAAGTAGGAAAGAACCTTTGTTTCATCTACACCCGTCCATACTTACTGGATCCCCTGATCTGAGCACAAGGTGACTAGTGAGAAGCGTTGAATGCAGCAGTCTATTCATCCAGGTGGATAATGACATACAGGGCTTCCATTTCCATCTCTTACCAAAGATTAAAGTAAAACTGTCCTTATTCCTTGCATGGGATTATAGCAAAGTGGTTGGTATGGGGAAATGGATTTGCTTTGGGATGAGAGGTCATGTCGAATGGCCTGTGTTGGGGCAGGCTGTTAACTCTGGAGGCAGCTCTCTTCTTTGTTTTTTAAAGCTCCATGAATTTTGAAAGCCTCCACCTTCCTTTCTGCCGCCTAGATTTTGTTACAAATGATGTAGGACAGGGAGCTGAGTAGGACATCATGGGAGGTCGGCACTGAGGGGCACAAGAGTCCGGGGCAGTTCTGACTTCTCACAGTAGGAGGCAAGATGGAAGAACTGAAGAGTTGAGCCTCCCTACCTGACTTTCATTTATTTATTCATTCTTTCTTTCATTCATTATTTTTGTTTTTTGAGACACGGTTTCTCTGTGTAGCCTTGACTGCTCTGGAACTTGCTCTGTAGACCAGGCTGGCCTCTAACGCAGAGATCCACCTGCCTCTGCTTATCCAGTGCTGGAATTAAAGGCATGTGCCACCGCTTGACTCCTTTTTTTTTTTTTTTTTTTTTGAGACAAGGTTTTGTGGTGTAGCCTTGTAGCCCTGGCTGGCTATATAGACAGATACAAGGATTAAATCACAAGTACTAGAATTAAAGATGTCGCTACTGTGTTACCACACCCAGCTCTTGTGTATGTGTAAGTATAATGGTGCTGCTTATCAAGTCTAGGGCTTCATATGTACTAGGTAAATACTCTAACACTGAGCTACACCCCAGCCCCATGGGCAGGTGCTCCTGTTCCCTCCCTCGCTCCCTCTCTCCCTCCATCCCTAATCCCCCCATGTATGTATGTATGTGTGTGTATATATATATTCTTTGGGAATTTCATACATGCATATATTTTGATCGTATTAACCTCTTCTCCCCAACTCTTCCCTGATCCACTGCCACCCTACCATCCTCCTTCCCAACTTCATGCTTTTTTTAAATTTTTTTATAACCTAACGACGCCAATTTGTGCTGCCCTGTAGTCATGGGTGTGGGGCCATCGCTGGAACACTGAGGGACCACACCCTTAGAAAAACTGGCTCTCCTTCTCATTGCCATTCTCTGTCAATGACTCTTCAGCCAGGCGTGGGGGCTTTTGAGCACCTTCCCCCATGGAGAAAAGTTGTGCAGAGCTTGTGCACGCAGCTGTAACTGCTGGGGGTTGGTGAGTGCGGCTGTCCTGTCATGACCAGATACTGTTTCACCCCAGCCTTCCCCAGCTTTTGGCTGGTGTAGTCTTCTCCCCTGACTCTGGGCTCTTAAACCTCAAAACTTGAAAGCATGAAGAAATATAGAGAAGTAGAGCAGATATCATCCTCTACTACCTGTGGCCATTCCTGTAAATGCCTTGGCCTGAGATTTCCTTCTTGCATCGTTGCTGCAGCTTTAGTTATGGAGCTGATACTGTAAATGGGTTGTGCCGTTGTGGGTTATGCTCCCATTTAACATGGCAACTGATGGAGTAATCAGCATCTCAGGTCTTAAACCTTTTTGAGTTTTAGATTACTTATAAATAGGGCCTCTATGTAACTCCGGCTGGTCTCAAATTCAAAATCCATTGGCCTCAGCCTCCTGAGTACTGGGATTATAAGTGCACCACTACTCTTAGATAAATATACCCACTTTTATAAAACTTGATTTTTTTTTTTTTAATTTGGAAACAGGATGCTGCCTTTTTGGAAACAGGATGTCAACAGGTAGTTTAGGCAGCTCTTGAACTTGTAACCTTCCTGTCTCAGCTTCCCAAGTGGCCAGGCGTGCAACCTGCGTCACACTGTGCAGTATACTAACTGGTAAGGTTTTTGCTCTCGGGGGGGGGGGGGAATCAATTTGCTTTAATATTTGCTCAGCCTTTACCATCACGCAGTCTCATCTGCCCTAGGCTGGAGTGGGGTGCTAGTCTATAAAGAAGGCTGGGAAAGACTTTCTACAACGTTTTGAGGATACATTCCAAAGCTGTTAAATGTTAACCAGGCTGGAGGCAGGTGAGGACTGTTGTAGATTCGCAGATAGAAGGGACTGCAGGGAGCTGACAGGGCCTGCGGACGGAGTGGGCTTGCACTAATAGCAGTGGGAAATCACAGAGGCTCTGTGCAGGCCAGAAGCGTGACCAGATTTGTATTCTGGAAAGGTCACTCTAGCAGTAAAGAAGGTGGTTTGGGCATGACAGGAAGGATGACCTCCCTCCTGGGACACCGGTTAGGACTGTTGCACAGACAGGCTGTACCAGCAGTGAATCCACTGCTTCGATTTGCTTCTTTGTTAGGAAAAGGTACATTTCACTTGCATTTCTATTTTTTAAATTCCTGCTGAGGTTGGATAGTCTCATGTTGATCTGCCATACTGTTTGCTTGTGTGGGGCTTGCCTCCTATTTATAGGAGTCCTTTTATACAGAAGGACTCTATCATCACAGGCTGTAGAAATCGTGGTGTCCTATTATAATTCAGTTTAATGTCAGAGCTCGTAGACTTACAGGAAAAGTAGGTGATTGGTCCTGAGCCCTTGAGACCAGTTTGAGGCTCCCAGGCACATCATCATCTCTCCTCTCTGGCCCTTTAAGCCGCCTCCAGAAACACCATGGCCAAGGCCTTGGAAAGCACAGATCAACAAGCTTGGACTTGCTAGCTGGAATGAGCTTCTAAGAGGGGACATAAAGAAGGTCACTCTTCTGTCATTCAGGTTTGGAAGAAGAGGCTCAGGGTGTGCCAGACTCAGTTAACTTGGGGGAACCGTACTGACAAGGGGCAGTTTTGTTACAGATAAAGGTTGGTTAAGGCTGTAGCTGGTACAGGTTCCAAGCATTTGTAGAGTGGGAGGATGTGGAGCAACCTTCCCGCGCCAAACTTCCTGCTCAGCTGCCACTCCACAGTTAGCAACAGCCACGTGTGCATCATGCCCATCAGCATATTATGTAGTTTACTAGTCAGAAAGCTCCACGGCCTTCTGAGGTAGCTTCAGACAGGGGCTTGCCAAGAGTATATTAACTCTTCAAAACTTTTCTTTTTGTTGAGTTTTATTTCTTTTTATTTTATGAATATAGATGTTTTGCCTGCATGTTTGTCTGTGCACCACATGTGTGCGTTGCCTGCAGAGGCCAGAAGAGGGCATTGGATCATCTGTAACTGGAGTTACAGACGGTTGTTAGCTGCCATGTTGGCCCTGGGAACTGAAACCCAGCCCTTTGCAAGAGTGGCCAATGCTCCTAACCATTGAGCCATCCCTCCTGCCCCTAGGAAACTTTTCTTAAGCTGGCTGCTTGCCATGCTATGGGGTTTGGTGCATTTTTGGTTGCTCTCAGAAGGTTTTATATGTAGTGCATACAGTGTCCTGAGTTCCCCCCTAATTGCTGTGTGTAACACAGTGGCTGAGTAAGAAATCCACTGGCCCTGAACAGCATGTCCATCAGGAAACCACAGGGGCCTTGAGCCTGTGCTTTATTCTGGACTGTTACTCCTTGTTAAATCAAGGTTGTTTCAGATGTCAAAACATTACCATTCCAGTCAGCAGCCTTGCCAGGGTGTCCTACATATGTAATCACACACTTGCTTTGGCTGCAGCTCTTTTTTGCACAAAGGCCAGATGTGAGCCACACCATAGAGTTGGATGAATCTGACACACCAAAGGTCTTCTAAAACTATTCTGTTATTTCTGATGACTAGATAGGCTGGCAAGTTATGAATCTATATATATATATTATATTATTATATAATATATTATAATATATATATAATAGAGATGGGAATAGAGATGGGGGCCGGAGAGATGGCTCCCAGAGGTCCTGGGTTTGATTTCCAGAATCCACAGAGCATCTCATGATTATCTGTAACTCCAATTCCAGTGGATTCAATGCCCTCTTCTGGTCTCCTTGGGCACTGCAGACATACATGTAGGAGAAAAAAAATTCGTACACATAAGATAGTAAAATATTTTTTAAATTTATGGATATGTCTCAAAAAGAGACAGATTTTTCTCTTTTGAGATGAAGTTTTATTACCTTTCCTAGTTGGTCTCTAGTTCCTCGCTCGTGTTCTTCCTATCTCAGAGCCCTGAATAGCTAGCTGTGCTTACAGATGTAAGGAGCCTGTGTGCCAAGTGTTAAGAGTGCTTGTTGCTCTTCCAGAGTACTTGGGTTCTGTTCCCAGCATTCACATGGCAGCTCACAGCCATCTGTAACTCCAGTTCCAGAGGATGCAACAGCCTCCTCTGGCCTCCATGGGACGAGGCACGCACATGGGACACATACATACAGCAGGCAAACACTCAGACACATAAAAATAAAATAAATCCTTTTGTAAAGTAAAAAAAACAAAGAAGAATCAGTCGTAAGTTGCTTATGTCTTATCCCACTAGGTTTTAGCACCTTTCGAGGTTGCCTTCCAGGCTTTTCCCTTTGCACAGGTATACCTTTCATGTATTAAACTCTGTGAACTCTTTTTTACTTTCATGCACACTTGCTTACTCTGACTTCACCCCCTGGCCCCAACACGGTAGCCAGATATGTCTAGAATGACACAGCACTCTAGGGAGTGAGACGATGCTGCTGTCCCCATCAGAGTCTCATGCCCGAGCTGTGCTCTGGGCCTAGGCCACTCACATTCCTTAAATACTAGGGCATCATTCTTTGAAAGATGGATTTTGATTTCTAAAATGAGCTGATAATTTTCCATATCCCATGTTGTCTCCCATTTGCAGCCCAACTTGAGGTATGGCTGTAACAGCAGATTAGATTTTCTAGGGAAAGGAAAGAAGATGAGAGTAAATATTCATGAGTCACTTAATCATGAATTACAGCTACACTAAGCTGAACTCTAGGGCCATGTAGAAACCTCTGTGTAAATATGGCAGTAGTTCTCCAAATGGTGCTTAAGGGTCATTAGAACTTCCTGAGGAGTTTCTTTAAAATGTGCGCGAAGCCGGGACTGATGGAGAAGGAACACCATTGATAACGAAGTCTTTCTCTGTAATCAAAGTGAAACTGCTCAGCAGGTGCTCAATGACCATTCCTCATTTATTGCTTACCTCCTTAGTTTTCTTTCTGTTGCAGAGACCACGGAGACAGGCTGCTTCCTCGGGCTTGCTCAGCTCTCCTTCTTATATGTAACCTAGGTCCGCTTGCCCAGGGATAGCGCTGCCCAAGTGGGATGGGCCCTCTCATATCAATTAGCAATCAAGAAAATGTCCCAGAGCGGTGTCCCACAGAATGCCCACAGGCCAGTCTGATGGAGGCAGTTCCTCAGTCTAAGCTCCTTATACCCAGGTGGCTCTCGTGTGTGTCAAGCACTAACCACTTATTGATAGAACCTTGCTCTTGTTTGGAGTGGCTCTTGCCCAGCTAAAACACTCCCTTCTCTGGGCTCCCTTGTAGCTCAGAGTAGTGTAAGCTCTGGTCTGTAAGCTAAAGGCAGAAGCTCCTAGGGAGCACTGCTTCATTAACGGACATTCCTTCAGCTTTTGTACCCTTTCCCTACACATTTCACAAGCTTTCTGGTCACTACTACTGTCTTGCAGCCTCAGGCTAGTGACTGCAGTCATATAGTTTTCAAGTCACTGTACCTGAAATGCTACCTGCTTCAAGATTTCTTCTTGTTCCACAAGAAAAATAAACCTCCATCTGCTTAAGCAAATGTTAGTTTTTAATTGCTTGCAGCTGAATGCAATCATAACTGATAAGGTAATGTTTTAATATTTTACAAGGGAGAAATATATTTACATATTGTGTAATTAAAAATGAAAAATAATTTAAATCCCCACTGATTTCTGTGCCCCACATCAGATGCACTGAAATAGATTCTTTGGGCTCAGGATGCACATATCTACATTTTAAAACCCCTCAGGCAATTCTGGTACACAAGGAAGTGGGAGAATCATTTTCAAACTCATTAATAGTATGAGTTCCATTTTACAGATTGAATCACAGTAATAACACTCTGTGTCAATACACATATAGGGGTGTGTGTGTGTGTGTGTGTGTGTGTTTGGATTGGAGGGCTAAGGATGAAACCCAGGGTCTTGAGCATTCTAGGCACGCATGCTACTACTGAGCTACACTCTTTATTTCCAGTATCCCAGTATTTTAAGTGAGGTTTGACTCTGGACCTATCTTGTTCCAAAGTACACCCTTCTTTGCTTCCTTACCCAAGGAAAGCTGGCTTTCTGCTCAGTACAGCCACACAACTTCTAAAAGGCTCTTCCAAAATGGAAGGTCCTGTCTCTGTGCAGCAGACTGATACCACTGTCCAAGGACCGCATCACTGCCGGTTCCCATCCCGGGGGATGAATAAGGACCGCATCACTGGTGTGTCTTACGGGGGCGGAGGGCGAGCAAGGACCGCATCACTGGTGCCTCTTACCCCGGGGGGTGGCTGAACAAGGACCGCATCACTGCCAGCTTTCATGCAGGGGGTGAGCAAAGACCGCATCACTGGTGCGTCTTATCTCAGTGTGTGTGTGTGTGGGGGGCGGTGAACAAGAACAGCATCACTGCTGGTTCTCACCCGGGGGATGAACAAGGACCGCATCACTGGCGCGTCTTACCTGAGGGGGGATGAACAAGGACTATATCACTGGTGCGTCTTACCTGAGCGGGGATGAACAAGGACCACTTCACCAGGCATGAACACTGCATACTCTCCTAAGTTCTTGGTTTCCATTTCAAGTTTTAAAACAAAAATTTATTGAAATGTTGTTTTCTCCATAGACTTTCTTAGATTTAGTAACTTAAAAATGACTGTAGAGGGCTGGGTGGTGGTGGTGCATGCCTTTAAACCTCAGCATGTAGGAGGCAGAGGCAGGCAGTGAGTTCGAGGCCAGCCTGGTTAAGTAAGTAGTACTCATGGTTAGACCAGATCAGCCATCAAGGACTGATAGATTTTTTTTATTCTTTTTAATTAATTTTTATTATTTTCATACAGGCTACAGCTGTCAGATGCCACCTACAGCTGGAGTTCCAGGTGGCTGTGAGCTGCCTGACGTGGGTGCTGGGAACTAAACTCAGGTCCTCTGGAGGATGGACATGTACTTAACAGCTGAACCTCTCAAGCCCAGCAGCAGCGCACATTTTTCTTTTTTGTTTTTTGAGACAGAGTCTATCTATTTAATGCTGGCTGTCCTGGAACTCGCTATGTAGACCAAGCTGGCCTCAGACTTTCAGGAATGGCCCTGCCTCTGCTACCCCAGTGCTGGGGTTAAAGGTGTGTGCTATCACACCTGGCTTATAGTTACTCATTTATCAAGGAATAATAAATGAGCAAAACAACAAATAATAGGTTCAGGTGGATCTCTATGTGACTGAGACCAGTCTACATCGTGAGTTCCAGGTCTGCCAGGGCTACACAGTGAGACTCTGTTTCGGAAACAAAATAAAACAGAAAAGCCGTAATTCCAGCACTCAGGAGGCTGGAAAAAGAGGATCCTTAGTTCCAGACTAGCTTGGGTTACACATCAAGACCTTACTTCAAAAACTAAAATAAAATTATTTGTGTGTATGTGAATGATGCCAGTACATTTCAGTGTTAAGAAAAGGAACTTCCTGAGTATTCATGGAATGCCTTTTATTCTACCATTAATTAGAAAGTAAGGATTGTGAAACTCATTCTTTCCCATTTGCCTCAGCTACCAGAAACCCAGGAAGCCTAATTAAATGACAGCTGTCCTACTCTCTGGTTCTTGGGAAGAAGTTTCTTCTTTTGTTTCATGTGGCTTGCAGTCATCTTTATTTTATTTGCATTGGAAATAAATGATTATTTAAAAACAACCTTAAGTTGTTTTTCAGTATGATACATCCATGTACCATCACAGAGAGAGACAGGAAGGGTGAGACCAGGGAAGCGATGCCGCAACACTTGCTCAGAACATTTTCCTGGCACATTGAGGAGCTGCTTGCAAGATATTGAGAAAGATGTGTTATCTCCGATAAGTGATAGAATCAGTTGGTCCAGAACCCCACGAGCCTCTGAGTATTATTGGGAAGGGCATGGTGGGTATATGTTGGCAGGAGGTGGTGCTCCTGAGGTTCTCTTCCCCCTGCCAAAGTCACTATATATGCCCGGACTCCGTTTTGATCACTCTTGCAAGTCTTTGATTTGTTGGTTTCCTAGCACTGCCTCAATCAGTTTGGGGAGGGGTGTTGTCATTAGGAGAATGAGGTGAGTAAAGCTTGTATGTTCACAGGTCTGGCACGTTGAAGCTCAGCAGAATGACTGCATGATGGGTAAAATGGTAACACTCTTGTCTGTCAGGGCCTGAGGAGAACAGCATGGGCTCCTATCAGAGCATCCAATGAGGCCCACACTCCTGCCTTCCTGGTGTGCAGGCATGGACTCTGCAGCTGTCTGTGCTGGGGATCTTAGCCAGTGCACAGAACTGAGCTTTCCCTAGAGAGCTGCTGCTCATCAAGGTAAAACTTGATGCTGTTTGTGGACATCCGTATTGTTTTTAACATTCATGTTAGTAGCTACAGTGGTTTGATTTGGGGGAAGAATCTTTTGAGAAGATGTGTGGAATTGTGTGCAAGAAAAGTCTGGAAAAGTCTGACCAGATTCTCAAACATCTTATTTAAGAAGAGTTAGGCGCTCATGCTCTGAAAATGACTGTCTGAATTTCTTCCTAGCATCTTAAAATATATCAGCCCTCTCTTGCTCAAAACATAAAGAAGGATGGAGAGACTTTCGAGTAACTAGAAACTAGAGTAACTAGGAACTAGAGACCATGGCATTGGAAGGCCTGGGACTGTCTGCTGTTGCTCACAGAAGCCCCTTATGCCCCAGTGCAGTCTAACATCTTCCCCACACAGACCTAAGAGTGGCCAGGGTCCTGGCGGTCCTCTTGTCCTTACTTTTCACCACTGTGTCACTGTGTCTGCTGAGGAAAGGCCTGTTCTATGGCTGTACTTGGGGAGCAAGTTATTAGGAGGCACAGCAGTGAGACTTGTTTGCTTGCAAAGCAAATGAGAGTTTTCTCCGTGGCCCAGCTAGGGTCTGGACAGGAAGTCTGGCTGGCTTTGTTTTGCCTTCCTGGCTTCACAAACCCACAGTGACAGCAGCACTTTGTGAATCAGTACTAGAGCATTGTTCTCTGACTACCACCAAAGAATGCTTTTCCTGAATGGTTCCTGTGGGTGTGAGCTCTGACGGAGGAATGCCCTGAGCAGAGACAGTAGCTCTTTATATTCTTCTTTGGTCAGACATCATTGAATACCTACTGTGTGCAGGTAGAATTTACTGTCTGCCAGGGGAGGCGGGTCTATGGAGTGACATGTGAACTGTAGCGAGTAAGCAAGCCCATCAGAGGGCTCCCAGAGGTGCACAATTAATTCAGCAAGTGCACCTGTGGGGGTGGCCCCTCACTAATAGGAGGCCACTGAGCTGAGTGTTAAAGGGAGAATGTGGCTTCTGCAGTCCCCTGTGACCCTTTCCATTATGGAAGCGTGCATTTTTACCTTGTTATTAGTATGCATATAATATTTCATGCTGCTGCCTTTCTGTTTAGCATTCCGCTGCTGATTTCCACTTAGCAACTAGGCCAAAGTATTTATCATTTTTAAAAGCTACATAGCATTTTTGCCTTGTTGATGTACCCTCATTGCATAGCCATCCTTTCATTTGTTGGGAAAAGCAGGCTTTTTCTTAACTATGCGTCCTTGAAGTTGGCTCTTCCTCTCCCCATTTTCTTTCTTCCTTAGTAATCTATAGCTGGGCTAAAGTTATATTTTATGCTTTCTCCTTGATTTTTTTCTTTTTTTATTATGGAAATTCCAAATACATACACAAGGAAGATGATTATAATGATCCCCACATATTAATCATTGAGACTCAGTAATAATCAGTTCACGGTTATTATCACACCAAAAATAAGTTAGTTATAACTCTTCTTTTTTCATGGTACTAAAAATGGAACCAGGGTCCTCACACACCCTAGGCTTCCACCAAGCTGTGTCTCCAGTCTGTTATAATTGATCCTATTAGGAAATACCTGGTTATCCAAATGAAAGCCAACAGTTCCCAGTGTTTCTTTGGTCAATCTCATGAGGCCAGACTGCTTTTTGTTCCAGTGTGTTCTCCAGGGAAGTTTTGCTTGGCCTGTCAGTTAGTGGTTGGGAATGTTTTTATCAAGAAAGGATCTGTCTGCCTGCAGGGCCTGGCCTCCAAAGGAATGGAGAGGAGGAAGAGGGAGAGAGTTACTGCTCTTTACTCCCATGGGAAACTTGGCTGTACCACCCTTTTCACATACCAGCTTTAACTGACAGTGTGTGGGGGTAAAACAATGTCAGGCTCTCCCCTTGAGCCCACCCCACTAAATCATGCTGCGTCAGGCTGTCATTTTCACCACTGAGAAAGGCTACGTGGATATTAAATTTCTTTTTCTACAGTAAAAATTCCAGAAAGCTAGGAAAGTGCCTACTCCCTACTGTATTTGGTCATTCTGTTTGCATGTTTCCCTTGGCAAGCTTTGTTCCGGATTGTTCAAGGTGACCCAGTTAGAACTACTGTTTAAAGTCACTCTGGCCTCCGTAAGTTATGCAACCTGTGAGGGATTAAGTCTACTACCTCCGCATATCATACAAGGGAGTGCATGCTTGCATGGAGTCTCAGTATGTAAAAGTGGTCACATTTTAAGTATAATTTCTCCTGTTTGTTCCATGTTGATATTTCTGATTTTTCAGTGGTGGTGGGTAGAAACAACTTCCTAAATGGTCCACAGCCTTTTGTATTTATTATCTCAGACTGACTCTCAGTTTGGGCCTCTTGGATTAAGCAGTAGTTAGCCAGGGTCCTGGGTGACCTCCTCTGGGACAAGGATTGTTAGCAGGGAGGCTGGTCAGGATGAAGAGCCTTTGAGAGACTGGGGTTTGGCAACTATCCTTAGAGAAGAGTCAGTACATTCAGGAAAAAGTTTGCTTGTGCTCAGGCCAGCCCAGGGCTTGTGCCTTTCTGTCTCTGTTCTGTTCTGCTCTCTTCTCTTCTCTCTTTCTTTTTTTTTTTTCTGTTTATGAAGAACTTCATTCTTCCAGTGCATAAAAGAGTTTAACTTCAAGGAGTATTACAAATGTAAAAAGAATGTGCTGCTTCCACCATTCAAAATAATTGCAATTAATTAGGTTTTTGTTTCTTCATCTGCCTTGCTAGTTCTGATGGAAAAGTTAAGTAACTGGTTTTTCACCTGAGGCCCTAGGTCACTACCGAATGTGTGTATTGTGTACCCACACGCAGCACCAGCCTTTTCTTTCTGTACAAGCTTGCCATTTTATCTCTGGTTCTTTTGCAGTGTAATATCGCTTAAAGAAAAACTTCTACTTTTCTTTCATTTTATAACAGGTGTTCCCGGGAGTGGTGGTGCATGTCTTTAATCCTAGCACTGGGAAGGCAGAGACAGCTTGATCTCTGTGAGTTTGAGGCTAGCCTGGTCTACATAGCTAGCTCCAGGTCAGCCAAAACGACATAGCGAGACTATGTTTCAGAAAGAAAACAAAAAACCAAAAACCAAAAAAACTTCCCTTAGAACAAAAACAAAGCAACAAAAGATTGTTTGCCTCTAAATAAAGTACTTCTACACATTGATTGTTTTCACTTTTTTCCATTTCTCTGCCAAGCATTTTCCATATGCATTCTTTAAAACGTTAGTTTAGACTGTGTTTTTTTTAACATTATATGCTATTTCTCTCTAGTTTTTCTAGGCACTTATAATGGCTGTATAATATCCAACTGAGTCACTAAGGCATCATTTACTTAACCATTAGTTTTCTGTTGGAGAGGTTTTTAACATATATTTATTTATTGTTTTATGTGTCTATGTGTGTTCTTGAGAGTGTGTATGTGAGCTCCATGGATGCAGGTGCCCACAGAGGCCAGAAGAAGGATGGACTCCCTGGACTTGGAGTCGCAGATGGTTGTCAGCCACCCAGTATGGGTGCTGGGAACCAAACCTAGGTCGTCTGCAAGAGCGGCAATTGCTCTTAACCACTGAGCCATTCTCTTCAACCCCTGTGCGAGAAATTTTAAGAATTTTAAATAATACTACATTGATTATGTTCCTGGTAGTTTTTTTATTTTCAATCGCTTGATATTAAAATATAATTCTTGTTCACTTACTTAAAGTATATATACAGTTCAGTGAGTTTTTGTATATCCTGAGTTATACAATCATTTCTATAGTCAGAAGAACATTTCCATCATTCCATGGCCATTAGCAGCCACTCCCTACTTTTCCCAACTTTCAGAGTCCTAGGCAATTGGTGACTTGTTTTCTGCCTCTGTAGATTACAAAATTACAACTGAAGCCAAGTGTAGTGGCACATCCCTATCATCCCAGTACTCGGGAGGATAAAGTGCTCATGGGTGCCAGAAGAGGAACTGAAACTAGAGGCCCGTGGAACGAGAGTTATGGTGATTGTGAGCCATTCAGCGTGGGTGCTGGGGACTGACTCCAAGTCCTCTATCAGAGCAAAGTCCTCTATCAGAGCAACCTTAGCTGCTCCCTATAATTGCATAAACACAGTATGTCCTTTTCTGACTGGTTTACTTCACTTAACATAGTACCCGCAAGGTTCAGCCATGCTGTAGCACAAATCAGAATGCTATTTCCTTTTGGAGTGGGGTCTCACTTTGTATCTCAGGGCAGTCGTGAAGCCCTTGGTCTTCCTGTACCAACCTCTGAGTGCTGGGATTACAGGTGTGCACCACCACACCTGGCTTCCATGTCTTTTTAGTGCTGAATGAGGTTCTTCTGTATGGGTGTACCACATTTGTTTCTGTTCTGCCCATGTTTTGGACTTCTGGGTTTATACTTTCTGGTAATTGTAGCTAATGCAGCTGTCTCAGAGTTACTGTTGCTGTGATGAATCACCATAACCAAAAGCAAGATGGAGAAGAAAGTTTATTTGGTTTATGCTTCATATCAGTGTTCATCATCAAAAGATGTCAGGACAGGAGCTCAAGCAGGGCAGGAACCTAGAGGCAGGAGCTGATGCAGACAGAGATCATGGAGGAATGCTGCTTCCTCAGAATACTTTCTTATGGAACCCAGGATCACCTGACCAGGGATGGTACCACCCACAGAGGGCTGGGCCCTCCCCCATCAGTCGATAATTAGGAAAATACCTTACAGCAGTATCATATGGAGACATTTTCTCAACTGAGGTTTTCTTCTCTTGAATGACTCTAGCCTGTGTTAAGCTGACATCAAATTAGCCACCCTGAACGCTGATGAGCAAATTTATGTACAGAAAATGCTTTCATTTCCCTTGGGTGCATCATTAAGAGTAGGACTGCAGAATTGTTCATGGCTCTTTTCTTTGGTGTATTTGTTTCTATTTTGAATCTTAACGAGATTATTAGGTCAAAAAATAAGAGCCTTTTATGGCTTCAAAATTTTTGTGTGTTAATTTTTAAAAGCCAAAACCCACCTCCTCTTCTGGCATATTCATTGATACCTGTTGCGCAGATTATTTTGCCAAAGTTGAGAAATGTGTATTACTTTAACAGAGCATAACATGGTTCACTATGACTTTCCAAGAATTGGGCAATATTCTGTTCAAGATACATGCTAATTTCAGTGTACATGTTTAGTTTCTCTGTTCTGACTTGGATTCTTTTATTATTGACTGCTCTTCTTCTGTAGATGAGGCCTCTGAATGAATAACATTTGAACTACTATCTGAGTCTTACCTGGATGGGTTGCTTTTGGTGATGCCACAGGGGCCTCTGAGTACTGCAGATGCTGTGACAGTGGCGCGGCGCTCTTCTGCATCCAGTTCTGCAGAGCAGCTCTTTGTAGGAGTTAGAATGCCCTGGCACCAGTGAGCATGGCAGGCGTGAGCCCTGCTAACTTCTCGAAGGCTTTCTCCTTGCTTGGAATTTCATAATGGCTCTTTGAGGCAGAAAGTAAATCTTCCTTTTCAGTTTTGTTCATGGTGATGCTTGTGGCCCCTGGTTGCCTCGTAGCGTTGGTTAGTCCCTGGCCAGCAGAGCACAGTGAAGGCTTCTTTGCCCACTCCCTTGGTGGGAGTCTGGGCAGCTACCCTGTCTTTCATTGGAGGCTACACTGAAAGCCTTGGAGACATCACAGCCTTTTTCTCTTGAATTCATCTTTCCTCAAATCCAGTCCCTCCAGACAGAAAGTGTGGCTCATTGGAGCTCAGTTGCAGGGTGCTTGTCTAAGACATTCAGTATCTTGGTTATAATTCCCAGCCTCCCCGGCCCTCAGATCCACCTGCATTCATAACATCTGTAATAGTCCAAAAGTTGATATATCTCCATATTGTGGAATATTTGGGACAAAGGCTCAATGGTGGTATGCTTGACTAGCTTGTGTTGATCCCTAGCCCTCTCTCTCTCTCCCCCCCCAAACACAATAATTGCGGTTCATATTTATTGCACCCTGCTGTATTCCTTGTTTCATATTTGTATCACTAGTTCGCTTGCTGTACTCTGAGGCGGTTTTCCTATTATGCCCACCTTTCGATGACTAGCCTGAGTTGGCAAGTGTATGAGATGTGCCCTGCTTCACAGTGAGCCCAGCTACTTCCGGTCTATCCGATTAAAAACCATGCCCTCACCAGTGTGCAGACCCGCACTAAGTGTGCGCACCTCACCAAGCAGTGATGATGTCCCTGCTTCTGTACCTGTCCTGAAGGGAACAGAAGTATTCTCAAGAGACATTTGTACCTCTCCCTTTGGCTATCAGGAATATGAAGCTGGGGAAAGAAAAGGCCTCCTCTGCCAGCTAGAGGAAGAACTTGGCACTCAGGAAGAGATTTCACACAGCTCTGATAACTTGTCAGACCACTCTGCAGAAAATAAGCCAAGACACAGTGGGCAAGATCACACCTTGATAAGGACTGCTTAGCTGAGTGTACCTTCTGCTCTCTATTTAGGCCGAAGCCTCTGTTAGGACTGTGCAGATGGGCTTGAGGGGGTATCGTTGGACCTTTTATTGGTTCCTCTTCCCAGTGTCGCCACACTGAATAAATCTCCTTTCTCTGCTTTTCATTATTATTTATCTCTATAATTGGCCTATTGAGGATCACTGGATGAGACTGGCTTGAGAGAGCTGCTGGGGCCCAGCTCTGACCCTAACTCCAGTTAACACTTCCTGCTCGCAATCCGTATTTTGGTACAGCCCCCAAGCTGTTCCCAGAATGATTTGTCACAGCACTCCTATCGAAAAGCCCCAGACTACAGAAAGTGAAAGGACTCTTACAAGTTGGCCCTCACTTTGCCTCTCGGACAACTCTGCCCTGACCCACCAACCCCTCATTCTCCCACCTGTCCCCACCTTCTTTGTCCTCCAAATTCCTGCTCTTCCGCCTTTATATGTACCTCCTCTCCCTCTATCGTTGCAAATCATTCTTCATCTTTCAGACTGTTGGACTACTTTGGGGCATACCCTATGCTAACATTTGTCCCTAGTGTCCTAGCTGTCTGCTTGTAGGTTTATGATCTGGCTAAACTCCTTAAGGGCCTAGGCTCCACCTTGCTGTTCCCATTAGCCTAACAGTGCCTGGCAGGGAGAGGCCTCTCAGTTTCATGTGTTTTGTTGGTTTGTTGTGTGGTGCTGGGATGAACGCAGGGCCTTGTCAGGAAAGCACTATAACACTGGACTCTACACTAGCCCTTTAGCTCATGTTTCAGACTTAAACCAGAAAGTCTCTGTGTAGCCATTCATATATTCCTTCCCCAAGGATTAGTAATGTTCACTCCCCTGAGTGGAGACTGTAATTAGGATATCTGGTGCCCACTGGGCACATGGGTGAGGTACATAGGCCTGAGAGAGATTCTGAGGGAGAAGTTGGTAGCCAAGCACTCTGCAGGGGAAAGAGGAGAAGTGGAAAAGATGTTTGGGATGTCCCTCACTCCCATGCCAAGCTATCTGCTAGAGTTAAGCCAGAGCTCTACCTGAGCAGAGGTCTCATGTTTTCTCAGTCAACAGCAGAGAGCAGCCATCAACCTTCTGCTGGCCTGCTGGCTTCTTCTGGTGGTAGCTGGTGGCTGTGATGGTGGCCACAGTATGTTTCCATCCCAGCCCTCCCCAGTTCCTTTCTGTACTCATTTTCTCCACACATAACATATTCCGTTAAGAACAAAGAAAGGAACACATCAGACCCGTGACTCCGCACCTGGAGAGCATACCCCACACACATTTTAAATCTGCGGATTCCCCTTAAGGGAATTCCAGCTATAAAAGAACTTGGGTCAGCAGCCTTGGGCCTGTGTGGCTAACAAGCTCCTATTTTCTCTGTTGTTGGGCTGGCCTGAAGGGCTTCTTTGTTTGGGGTAGGGGTGAATGTGATGCCCTAATGAGGCCCTGTGGAATCCTGGCTCACACACAGCAGCCTGCGGGATGGAACTCTCTAGGCAGAAAGCAAGTTGGTGAGTTTGTGGGTTTGTCAGGCTTTAAAGAACACAGAACAGTGTTAAAAGGGTGAAAACTAACTGGAATATTGGATTCTGGGTTGGATTCAGCACAAAAATACAGAGTAAAGGCTGAAGAAATCCGAGTAGTATCTGGAGTTTAGCTTCTAGTACTACACTGTGTTCGCTTTTTAAGTTTTGACAGATGCACAATGATTATGTAACATGCTGACGTGGGAGGAAACTGAGATGGAAATTTGGGACTGTTGGTGCAACTTTTTCAGTAAATCTAAAATTACTTTAAGATAGGAATGTTATTAATAAGGAAGAAAGGACAAGGTCAGCCCAGCATGTCCTTCTGCACCTCTCCCCCTTGTTCTTGAGCCCTCATCTGCAGAATCAGGAAGCTGCTGTGGGCCGGCACTCCAGGCAGTCTGTTCCTTTGCCACTGCTGTTCTTTGTTTGGGCACAGGTTAGGTTACATGACCAGGTCCACCAGGAGGATGTGGGCCGTGTGGTCAAGCTCCTGTCTCCTGCCGGCCACCAAGGGAGAGGTGACTTCTTAGGCTTCACTTTCTTCACTCATTAGAAACTGCAAACCTGACTGGAAAGGACAGGGAGGGTAAAACAGCTGGTGCTGGTGGAAAAGCTGATGGGAGAGCTGAGGACGGGCCCTGCGATCACACAGTTGCTCAGCGTGGCGCAGGCTCCAGGTTCCATCCTGTGGCCATACTGGAGGCTGTGTGCCTGGTAAGCGGTAATTTTCATCCTCTCTTCTCTTCTAATATTTAAAGGGACGGGTGTACATTCCTTGAAGATTTCAATGGCAAGCTTTGAGAGCAAGGGGTGGGGGAGGGAGTGTCTAGTTTTAGGGACTAACGGCAACACTGTACCCTCTCTCCCACCTCCTGCCCACTTCCAAGGGCTGTGAAGTACAGCTCTTTTTCCTAGCTGGTTCTAAGTCCTCTAGGGGGTTCCATATTTAGATTCATTAAATAAAACTGTGCTGTTGTTGCTCCTTCACCCAAAAGATGAAACAAGCTTCTTCCTGCTAAGGGAGGCTTCTTCCTGCTAAGGGAGCCTTTTATGCCTTCCATCATGAGCCCTTCTGGCTCAGAAACCCAGAAACAGGAAAAAATGTGTCTGAGAGCTCCCGGTCTGGCGAACTGTTTACCTGTAGGTGGCAGTAGTGATACGTGAGTGCTGAAGGAGGTAGAGAGGAAATGGTGCTGGCAGGGAGAACCCCTTTCGGATAACAATAGTAACAGAAGCATCAGCCCATAGTTTGGCTGTGGAGGAGCAGTTCTTTGGGAGTGGAGGCTCTGGCAGGTGTTTTCTCTATAGTATTTAGTTTCCCTTCAGGCAACTGTGTGAAAGGAATCTGTTGTTACCGTATTTTACAGATGTGGGAAAGGTCTGGTGACTACCCTGGGTTATCCCAGTCATGGAGAAGACCAAAACAGCAGAGTCTGAGCTCACTGCTGTCCAAGGCTGCCACTGTGATGCACAAATGAAGTGCATTTCATATGCCCTGACCTCACTGAGTGCCTGCCACCCAGGGACCTCTGCAGAAGTTCCTTCAGTACTTCACTTCAAAGGGCCTGGGCAGTCTCCCCAGAGGAGGGGATGAGAAGAGAATGTAAGATAGGCTTTCTATGTAGCCCAAGCTGATCTTGAACTTGTGATGCCTCTGCCTAAACCTCCCAGTGCTGGGATTATAGGTATGTGCCACAATGTCCAGCAAGATCAGCCACCTAGAGACACTCAAGTTCAAGTCTAGGTAGGGGGCAGAGTATGTACTCATGGCTAGCAGAAAAGGTAGAACTTCTTAGAACACAGAGTTGCCTGGAAAGCTCCATGGCTGTCCCGTGAAGTGCTGTGGTCCAGCAGAAGACCTCTAGTGAGGTGGGGCTCTGTAGTGGCTAGGCTGGAGCAAGGCCCTTCATCAATGGTGAGCCTCAGATCCCATTGTGGTTGCTGTGTTCACCTCCAGCAGAGACTCTGCTATTCTGTGGAATAGAGCTCACCTGAGCCCTCTGATTTGTGTGTTCTCGTGGGATGGTTGTGTTTTGTGAATTCTGTGTAGGCAAAGGATGCTTGCTCTTACTACTATTCAACAAAGAATTGGAAATACTAGCCAGGACAGTTAAGGAAGAAAAGGAGACAGAAACATCCAAATGGGAAAGAAAGAGTTAAATGCTAGGTTCACAGCTGTTGGAAGTTCAGAAACCCTGACATGGCTGCCATCAATGCACAGAAGACTGATTTTCTCAAAGGGTCTTTCTCTGAGCTTTCTGTGAGGTGTTAATGAGTCCAAAGGGACTATCCTTCAGAGTGGTCCATCACACCCATAGGCTTGGGGCCTTTCCTGTCATCTCTGTCAGAGAGCCCAAGGGTGGCAGGGATAGGTTACTGAGGAGGCTGACGACTGGAGGAAGATAAATTGTGAAGACCGGAAGCCCAGCCTTCGATTTTCTTGGAGGAGAGCAGGATTTTTCCAGCAGTGGGGATTCTTTATAATCAGATGAGTCTACAAGTGGACTTTTAACCAAGTAGCGCTTGATTGGTCATTTGAAAACACCTCAGTGATGAACTTTTTTTTTTTTTCCGAGACAGAGTTTCTGTGTATGGCCGCTTGGATGTCTTGGACTCCCTTTGTAGATGAGGCTGGCCTTTAACTCACAGAGATCTGCCTGCCTCTGTCTGCAGAGCTGGGATTAAAGGCGTGCACCACCACGCCAGGCTAACAGTAAACTTTTAAATCTCAAGAAAATACTGAAAAGCTTTTGAATTGTTGTAGCTAGTAAATTGGATTTCATTGTGTCACATATTTTTAAATTTTATTTATTTGTGGGAAAGGGCTGAGGACAACTTAGGAGTCTGTTCCCTCTTAGCATGTGGGTCCTCAAGCTTGTTAGCAAGCACTTTTACCCAATGAGCCATCTTGCCAGCCCTCTGTCACATATATTTAAGAAAAATACAGTGCCAAGTGTGTTCCTCCTCTGCCAGCAACGTCAGTGCTCTTGGGGCTATTTCTTATTAACAGAATTTTTGAAATGTGATTTATTTGACTATTAATAGTTTTTCAATAAAGAATAAAACAACTGTGCATGTGTGTGTGTGTGTGTATGTGTGTGTGTGTGTGTGTGTGTGTGTGTGAACATGGGCATGTGTATGCCACACTGTGCATGTAGAGGTCAGAGGGCAATTTTCAGGAGTTGGTTTTCTCCTGCCATCTTGTTGAGGCAGATTCTCATTTCTGTCACACTGAATAGTCCAGCTGGCCCGCGGGCTTTGAGCTTCTGGCAACTCTGTGTCTACCTCCTGTCCCACTGCAGGAATGCTAGCCCTGAAATGACACTCTGTGGGGGCCTGGGAGGGCTGTATACTGTGAACTGCAGAATATTGCTTCAAGAAGCCAGGTATGGTTGTTTGCACAGATGCTCAAGAGGCTGGGAAAGGGAGGGCTGCTGGAGCTGGAAGTTGTGTGCTTGGTAAGCAGGATTTTTCATCATCTCTTCTGTTTTTCTATTTAAAGGGATGAGTGTGCAGTCCTTGAAGATTTCAGTCAGTAGCTTTGAGGGTAAGAGGCTGCTGTGGGGACTAGCAACAGCATCGCCTCTCCCTCCTCTTACTTCCAAGGGCTAGGAAGTACAGCTCTTCTTCCCAGCTGGTTCTAAACACTCTAGAGGTTTAAATATTTAGATTCATAAATAAAATTGTGCTGTTGCTGCTCCTTCACCTTACAGATGAACCAAGCCAAGTCTAGGGGCTTCTTCCTGCTAAGGGAGCTCTTTGTAGAGTTGCTTGGATGTGCCTAAGCAGCATGTCAAGACTGTCTCAGGACATCTAGACAAACATACCAAGAGCACATGCACAGGCGCATACTGCTGAAAGAAATTAAAGACAACAAGTAAATGGACAGATAATTTTTATTAAATGGAGGGGAAGACAGTATTAAGATGCTAATGATGGGGTGCTGGAGAGATGGCCTAGTGGCTAAGGGCATTGGCTACTCTCAACTGGTTCAATTCCCAGCACCCACATGGCAGCTTAGAACTGTCTGTAACTCTAGTTCCAGGGGATCTGATACCCTCACACAGACATACATGTAGGCAAAACACCAGTGCACATAAAATTAAATTTAAAAAGATATTAATGCTGCCCAAAATGATTTATAGAGGTGGTGAAATCACTATCAATATGCCACTCTCATTTTTTTATAAAATAAAAACATCTAACCTAAAGTTCTCATGACCTCTGAAGGAACCTGCAAGTAGCCAAAACAACCTGAAGAACAAAGTTGGAAGATGCACATTTCATGGTTTCAAAATACTATAAAGTAAGAGAATCAAGTAGTGTAATTCTGATCAAAAGGCTGACATGCAGACCATTGGCAGAATAAAGCAAGGAGCCCAGAAACAAGCCCTCTCATATATGCTCAATACATTTTCAACAAGGTGCCAAAATCCTTTAGTCAGGGAAGAACCATGATCTTTACTAAGGATGCTGGAGAGAGAATGGAAACACACACACACGCACACACAAAATAATAAATTTAGGCTTTTATCTTATACCATATACAGAAATACTCCAAATAGATTAAATTTCTAGGCAAAAGAGTATAAACTATAAGTCTTAGAATAAAACAGGGGAAAAATCATATTAATTTAACAAGTATTTGTTGGGTATGACACCAAAAATACAAAAGAAAAAAAATAAGTGTGGCTTTATTAAAATGAAAACAGTTTTGGTTGAGTGTGGTAGTGTAGATGCTATAGAATCCTAACACTCAGGTAGGAGTTAGGGGGTCCTAAGTCCTTAGTCATTCTGTGCTGTATAGTGAGATCCTCTCTCAAAGAACAAAAACGACTTTTATGTGTTAAAGAACATTTTCAAAAGAATGAAAACCCAACCTACAAAACTGGAGGAAATACTTACAAGGAATATATTTGATAGTGAATTAATCTTTAGAATATGTAAAGAAACTCCAAAACCAAACCACAGGGCGGGGGGGGGGGGAGCCAAACTACCCAATTAAAAAAAAATGGGCAAAGAACTTTAATAGAGGCTTCTCCAAAGAAGATGCAAAAATGGCTGGTAACTATGTGTTCACATGAGCAGATGTTCAACATCACCATTCGCCAGGGAAATGCAAATCTAAACACACGATTCTACTTCACATTTGCAAGGCCAGGATTACATGACTGAACTCAGTTTGGCTTCAAAGGCTTCGATATTTTCTCTATGTTGTTCCATCTGGTAACAAAACCCAAGTTTGGATGTGGTGTTGTTCATCTTAGAAAAATTCTGAAGCTGCCCCATTCTACCTTAGTTTACGAGAAAGGGCTCATCACCACTTTTTTAAAAAAGTTTCCTATAATTCACACTTCTACTGTGCTAGGCTTTTTTTTTTTTTCTTTTGTTTTTGTTTATTTGGCAGCTTGGCACAAGCTAGGGTCATCTGGAGAGGAGGGAACTCATAGGTTCAGGCATTTTCTTGACTAATGATTGATGAGGGAGGGCTAGTTCACTGTGTGGGCCAGGTATAAGAAAGCAGGCTGAGCAAGCCATGAGAAGCAAACCAATGATCTGGTTTTTTTCATGGCTTCTGCTTCAGTTCCTGCCTCTAGGTTCCTGCCTTGAGTTTCTGTCCTGACTTCCTCAGTGTGGCCTGAGAGATATAAACTGAAATAAACCTTTTCTTCCCTATGTTGCTTTTGGTCGCTGTGTTTTATCACAGCAATAGAAACGTAACTAAGGCATGTCCTGCCACTCCCATGATAGATAAATGGCCTAAGAAAAATGACATAAGTAGGACGTATCTTTGTTTTTTTAATGTGTCCTTATTTTTTTTACATGACACTTGTTATTTTTTTAACCTATAATTAGAATTTGCACATCCAAATCAAAAGCTCTGTGCTTACAAGCACACTTGCAAGGATTTATAGCTAGTTCCTAAAACATTTGCACAGCTGCATTCACTGGACCAAAAAGAGTAATTGTTTTAGTTATTACCATTTTTTCCAAAAAGAATATTTCCATCTTTTCGCTCTCTTTTTTCACTGTGTGTGGTACCAATAGCATCTTCACCCCCAGGCAAAGCAGAGTCACTCACAAATACTGGGACTCTGACCTTCTTATGGTAGAACTATATAGGGTTTGAGACAGTCTTAACCAGAGTCCACGGAAGGCACAAGTGTGGTAGGCACAGAGGCAGGCAATGTTGGATCCTTGTATATAAGATGAGGGATGGATGAAAAAGTACTTTAGTATCAGTAAGATTAAGAGCCAGACGGGCCCGTCTGGTGCTGTCTGCACTGCTCTACTCATATCATGTATGAAGGAAAAAGAGTTCAAGGCCAGGAAGTAGGAGCTTTGGGCTTGTCAAGGGAATCAGAGCCTTGTAGGAAGGCAGCTGGGGCAGTGAGTACCATGCTGGTAAGGACAGGCAGAGCTTATACAAGAAAGAGTGATATGAAGCCCACATCATGTTGAGCTAGAGAAGCAGACATTGAGGGCAGAGGCTCTGGAGAGGTACAGGCCTCAGTCCCAGTGTAGCTCAGGGCTCTTCAGAGGCAGAATAAGATCAGTTCACAAAGCCTCACCATAAAGTGATCTGAGTATCCAGTCCCAGCTCTTCCTGCCACACTGGCTGACTCTGAACACCTTCTTTGAAGGTGCCCTTCCCCGCACCTCACTGTGGGCTCACACACAGAAGAGGCTCATCTGTGGCTTTGCCCCTGCAGCTGCCTGAGCTCGCCTGCCTGAGCCTGCACTTTTGACCTTCCCAAGGCAGCCAGGCCAGGAGAGAGGCCACCTGGGCAGGCGCTTCAGTGCCTCCCAGAACTTGGACTATACTCACCAAGGCTGCTCTTTGGTGAAGCCACAGAGGACACAGACTTGGGAGGCTTTATAGAGGAAATACTAAATCAGTGAAACATTATTTCTAAGTTTGGTTTAGCAGCAGAATCCATTAACCTTGTGCCCACCCTCTCTCTTCCTGTAATAATACCAGCAAGGGGTTCAAAGGCATGGCAACTTATGCTCAGGGTCAGCACGTTTATTCAGTTACTGGGGTTTTGAGTTTTCCAGCTGAATGATACTCTCACTTTGATTATAAGGAACCAACCCCAAAAGAATCCTTTTTTGATTCCTGCTTCTTTGGAAAGCCACACCTGCTGAAGCCAGAGGAGAGAATCAAGGCTGACAATGCAGCTCAATCAATTCTTATTTTACTTTTTCATAAAAGAATTTCTATCAAATGGGAACAAAGTTGTGTCTGGCTGATTCTGGGATTGAGGCCACTCAATGTGGCCTCCCTTATTTAGTCTGGTCTCCAGGCTAGAGGAGAGCAAAGTTCATTTCTTTTGACACGTAAATTATCAAATCCTAAAATAAAACTTGGTACAATGGTAGAAAGCAGTCCTCCAGGGAGCAATGGATAAATCCTTCGTGCCAGCCACGAGCTGGGATGGATAAACACTAACACAACAGTGACTGTGGTTGTGAAATGTTGAAGTCCCTGAAGCTGTGCTAATGGCCAGGAGCTGGAATGAACAGAATGAAGCAATCAGATACATACCCCACCCTAGCATCCTAATATTGTTGCCATAGAATTTGCTTCATTCAGAAAGGACTACTTCCAACCTGGTGTTGGAGCTGGGCCAGGATTCCCTCACGCCTTGACCCCGACAGCAGTGTTCATACTCTCTGGAGCATGGTTTTCTTGCCTACCCACCCCTCCCATGCTTGCAGTCCTAAGGCAGCCCTGCTGAGAGGAGCTCACAGTGGGTTGGTTTCTTGGCTGCCATATCTACACTTGGATGCTAAATATACAGACTTCAGAGGCGCCAGCACTAGAAGGCAAAAGAGCACTGGTTTAGCATTTTGCATTCAGCGACATTCTTTTGGTGAGTCTGGAGAAGAAAACAGCCAAATTATCTCCCCAGTCAGCAAGTGTGGGCAGTAGCCCAGAGTTATCAGAACAAAGAAATAGCATTCAGGGTGCTCCAGGCCAAGCTGAAGAAAGAAGAAAATGGGGGTTTGATGGGTAGGAAACTCATTGGGTAATGGGTCAGTAATATGCAATGAACTTTCTGGATTACTGATACTTCAGTGCGGCAGGGATAGCCTCTTTGAAGCAAGTATTCCACACAGCCATTACTGCCTCCTGCTTCAGCTTCATGACGTTCTCTGTGAATGTTCACCGTAGAAGTTCCATTTCTGTTGAAGAGTCAAGAGGGCAAACTTTAACTTCTTAGTCCTGCTTTCTGGGCTGTCTTTTTATACAACCCCTTCTCTTAAAAGGAAGAAAACAGAGCCAGAAGAAGGTTCACAAAGTGGCAGGCTGCAGGCTACAACACAGTCCTTTCTACAGCTTGAAGGCAAAGTAAAGCCCCATGATCCAAACCCCATTCTCTCAAGATTGACAAGAGTCTGAGATATGCCGCATACTGTTTTGGAAGCTAAGGAAAGAGAGATAATTAAGACAGCCACAGTGACAGTCCAGCCGGGGTGCTAACAGAGGGTGCCACACACTCTAGGAGGTTTAACACCTGTACTCTAGTGCCAAGGAGTTTCGGAGGAGGATGCGTACGTCCCTCACCACACAGTATCAGTCTCTGCATACAGGGCAATGAGATTGCTCTCCTAAGGAAAGTGCCAGGTCAGCCTCTCACTGCCCAGCTATAGAGCACCAGCCCAGGGTGCAGTCTACAACACTAATCTTTAACCTTGGCCATACCTCTGTATTACCATGAGGCTTCCCAGAATGGTTTTTCAGAAAGGCTGAGGACTGCCATTAATCAGATCAGAATCTCTGGGTATATGTGTTCTAGACCCTCCCCAGAATGGTCATGTGTGTAAACAATGCTGAGGACTACTAACTTAGAGGAGAGAATGTGAATCTAGGCCTTCATCAGATGTAAATGGGTTACGTACCTCCCAAGTGCTAGACTTTAGTGATGTAGTGATGGGAAAATCTGAAGTGAAAGAGGTAACAGCAGAGAAATCTCAAGTATTGCAAAGAGAATCAGCACTTAAAGGAAGACATTTATTGTGGGTAGGAAACACAGAGGTTGTGCAGCACACAGGGAAAAAAGACCCTCTGCAATGCAGAGCAGAGACTTGGAAAGCAAAAAATTGAGGACTGGGCTTTTTAAAGCTTCTGAAGAGTTTTTTCTCTTCTACTTTATGGTTGGTCAGTTTGAAGACAAATAGGATGGTTGATTTGGTCTGCAACTGTTGTGTGACATGTCCTGATCTGGTCTTGAACTGTATGACAAGCCCTGATTTGGCCTTGAACTTGTTGAGACAGTCTACCAACAGGGGCCTGCTAGTGAGAGACAAAAGCTGCCAGGTTTTTATCACAAGTCAAAAGGGCGAGGGAGAAGCTGGGCACCTTGGAAGTTCACCACCCTTACCCTCTCCCTATCTGCCTGCCTACCGGGGAGTCTGTCTAACTCCTGGTCTTTCATTAGGAAAAGGTGAAAGAGACACAGTCCCTGCCATCATGGGGCTCACAGCCCAGGGGAAAAAGGCATCAAGTGACCCAGAGTCCACCTCTAATCCTGAGCCCACTGAGTCTTATGTTCCCTGTGATCTTCACTTCTCTGTTCTCTCCAACCAGAGAGTCCATTGTGCTATCTATACTTTTTCTTCTTTTCTGAGTGGTTTGAAATATATCCGTGTGTGTGTGTGTGTTTGGGTATGAATATGTGTTTCAGTGTACAAATTCCCACGGAGGACAGAAAAGGGTACTGGATCTTCCGAAGTAGGAGTTGTGAGCTGCCTGACCTGGGTATTGGGAACCAAACTTGGGGCCTCTGGAAAAGCAGTGAGTGCTGTGTGTTAGTCACTGTTTTATGGCTGTGAAGAGACCATGACCAGGGCAACTCTTGTTAAAGAAGGCATTTAATCAGGGGCTTGCTTACAGCTTCAGGGGTTTAGTCCATTGTCAGTGGTGGGGGACATCATGGACAGTTCTGCTCTGAGTAGGAGCATACACATGCCTTTATAAAAAGAGGCACCCAAAACAGAATTTAAGGATTTTTTTTTTTTTGGATCCACAATACTGTTTCTGTACGGTACAATTTTCTATCTGTACTATTTTACATTCTCAATAAAGAAGAAGGGTTCCAGGTTCTCCACATCTTTATCAAGTTAATTATTTTATGTTTTAAAAATAATAGCCAGGATGAAGAGATGGCCCAGTGGTTGCTAAGAGCACTGGCTGCCCTTCCAGAGGACCAGAGTTCAGTTCCCAGCACCCGAGTGGCAGCTAACAGCCATCTGTAACTCCAGTGGAAAGGGATCCAGTGCCCTCTTCTGGCCTCCACAGGCACTGCATGCATGTGGTACACAGACATACATGGAGGCAAAGCATTTAGAAACAAATATATGTATATGTGTATGTGTATACATATGTAATATATTTTCTACTGCAAATATATTTGATCATCTATTTGCTATATAATCATTGTATAATATTATATAATAATATAAATATATTTATGTTTCTTCTTGGGAAAAATGCCAATTTGGAGTCTTTCCCAGTTTTTTTCATTGTTGTTTTTCAGATTCTGTAGCTCAAGCTGGCATTAAACTCGTGATTCCCTTGCTTCTACCTCCATAGGATTATAGGCATCTACCATGATGTCTGCCAACCTTTCTCTTTCATTCATTCATATATGTATTTGTTGTTTTTGTTGAGTTGCAAGGTCCCTTATATTCTAGACATTTATGTTTTATCATGTGTCTGATTTTTCAAAGACTTTCTTCCATTCTAGAGGCTGCCTTTTTATTCTGTTGTCTATGTTTTTAGTGCATGGTGGGGGCAGGGTTTGGTGGTGCTGAGTTCAACTGCCTGTGGAAGGCAGTTAACCTGCCACTCAGTTCTAGCCCCAAAAGTTTTTAATTTTGACTCATCCAGTACCTGTATTTTTCCATAATGGGTACCTATGCATTAGTGTTAGGACCATGTCAGATCATGTGTCATGGAGCTTCCTCTGCTTTCTCCTAACAGTTGTACAGTTTTCAACACTTGTGTTCACATCTTTAGTCAATTTAGAGTTAATATAGTATAAGAAAAGTGTACAACTTCATCTTTTTGCATATGGAAAGCCATTTAAAAACCATCATTTTATTATGTTTTGCCTGCATGTGTGTTTGTGTACCGTGTGTGTGCCTCATGCCCAGGGAAGCCAGAGGAGGCCATCCGATACCCTGGAACTGGAATTATAGATGGCTGTGATCCATCGTGTGGGTACTGGGAATGGAACCTGGGTTCTCTGGAAGAGCAGCCACTGCCCTTAACCATCTTTTCTGCAGCCCTGAGGACCATTTTTTCAATATCGGGATTGTCCTTTCTCCACTAAGTGATCAAAAGGTCGATTACAGATCAGGGCCTCAACACCTCGTGTTTCAGCTATTGAGCTTTGCATCACTGTGACAGGTGGTGTCAGTTCAAGGTCAATCAGCTCTGTCCAAAAGCAAATATGTGGGTGAGCAAAACGGCTCCCTGTGGCATCCAGAAAGCAAAGAGTTCCCCAAATCCTCTTCCAAACCATGTTCCTCCCAGTGGCACCAGAGGCTGGTAACCAAGCTCTTAGCCTCTGATTTCTGTAGGGTGGGGACAACTAAGATCCAAACCATGACACCATATCTTACTGAATTGTCTCTTCTTCTTTCTTATCTTCTGAGATGCAGTTTTAACTACTGCAGTTGATTTTTCATAAGTATAGCAGCAGATATCTATAGAGGACAAGCCGTGTGCCAGACTGTATTCTAAGGGTTTATACATATTAAGCTACTTAATTTTTCTGATGGGATGTATGCTATAGTTTTAACTAGGTTTGGCGCCTCAGGTTAATTAACTTTCCCAAAGTCATATGACTAGTAGGGCCTGTATTTTAGCTTGGTGGCTTGGCTCTGGAATCTGTGGGCTCTAGTACCTCAGGCCTCCTGGCTATGGGATTTGGAGACTAGACAATCTTGGCCCCTGAGCTGCATGCTTCTTGGATGTTCCCTTGTGAAAGCAGTAGTCCCAGAAGTGGTGGTTCCAGTTTCTTTCCATTTCCTTCCGGGCCCCATATTCCAGGAGAAATGTAAAGCAGTTTCTTTCTAATTTCACAGAGAAGGCAACGGATGGCTCCCTGCAGAGCGAGGACTGGACACTGAACATGGAGATCTGTGATATCATCAATGAGACGGAGGAAGGGTATGTTTTCCTGGGAAACTTCTCGGGTGACATGCATAGCTTGTCAGTGCTCAGTGTGGCGGGTTCACCTCTGGTGAGGTTTTTGGGTTTTTTTTTTAACTTATTATTATTTTCAGTCTGTTTGATGTGACATTAGTGAGCTAAAATTTGGTAATTTGTCTTTTCCCACCGATGCTCCCCTGCATCCCCATAGCAGTGTTCCAGTTTGAGGAGTGACGCGTCTCCATCATCTGCTCTGAACCATGAGTAGAAATGTATGTCATTTACCTCTCCTCAGAGCCTGCTTCCTTGTTGAAGACACGGGAGCTATCCGTACCCTGGGATGCTTTCCAGGGTGTCATGGAAGTAGGCCAGAGTGTAATCATCAGACAAAGGAGTGACAGAGGGACACCCATGGCTCAGAGCAGCTGAGCATGTCTGGAGTGGGCGGACTCAACCTCACCTGCTTGACTCTGTGCACTGCTGAATCCGTTCTTGGTGTTATTGTGTACTGTGTCTGCCCCTTCTCTCCAGCTCTACTTATCCATATTTCTTACAGAGCACTCTGACTTAGGGTTTTCTCCAGACCATAGACACCAATTTACTCTTACTATGTTCTTTTTGACTCCAGAGTGTCAAGGAGACCATGTGGGGCTCGGGCACCCCAAGGCTTGTGTATTGGTAGTGATATCTGCTTGCTCGTCCTCTCGTCAATCCTGCTTTCATTTGACAGATGCTTACAAAGTGCCTGCCTTTTGCAGACACTGTTGTCAACATGAAGGATGCAGCAGTGAGTGGGACCCAATTTCACCTCTTGGGGAGGTTCCCGATTAGAACAGGAGGCAAACTATGAACAAGACAAACCACCTAAGCTGTTCAGGTGGGCCGAGCACTATAGGGAACTCTTGGGAGGATCTGGGCAGTGAGATGGTATGGTCTGCCTTTAATCAAGAATGGTCATCCATGTTCAGAATGGGCTCACCAGGGCAGGCCAAAGATGGAGCAGGTAAAGCAGTAGTGATTTATTACGGCCATCCTCTTGTAGACTGATGATGTAAGCTGGACTTAAATGGTGGTAAGGACGAGGGAGGCATCATTAGATCCTGGTGAGATTCAGAAATTAAAGCTAATAGCATTTGCTGGTCTGGAATATGAGGGAAATGTCAAAGATAACAGCAAGGTTTGGGACCTACAAACAGCAGGGTGGAGCTCCCAGTGCCGAGGTGGGGCAGGCAGAGAAGAGATCTAGATCCGAGCTAAGGTGAATGTGGTCCCCCACACTAGGACTGGCCTAGGATGCTGGGGAGCTGTGGCCCAGCCTGTGCCCACAGACAGCTGTCTCCAAAGAAGTGCTGCAGATGCCTTCTAGAGGGGCCAGCTTTGAGCTTGGCTTCTGGAATAGTATGACTTGTACTCAAGGTAGCATAAGAAGGGGGGTCCAGGTGGCTCGAGGTCACATGGTGAAGAGGGAGTATTGGGAAGCAGGCTGGAAGCATGGCTCAGGTCCAATTCTCATCTGCACTTTTCCCCTGAAGAGGAATGCATTTACTTCTTCCCTCTGCTCCTGATTCAGGTTTCCTTCCAGAGTAGTCTTAAGTTTTTAACATAAAACCCTTAATTACACACCTTTGCAGCCATTCTTCAGGCCCTTCAGCCTCACTAATTTTTCTTTTAGCTCTTTGAAATCTGTTTTTTTTTTTTTTTAAGATTTATTTATTTATCATGTGTACAGTGTTCTGCCTGTATGTGTGCCTGCACACCAGAAGAGGGCGCCAGATCTCATGATAGATGGTTGGGAGCCACCATGGGGTTGCTGGTAATTGAACTCAGGACCTCTGGAAAAACAGGCAGTGCTCTTAACCTCTGATCCCTCTCTCCAGCCCCTTGAATTCTTTTTTTGTCCCCAGTCAAATATCTAAGTGTTGAGAGCAGAAAGTCTAAGAACTCCTGGATCTTCTTCCTTCTAGAAAACGTAAGTCCCTTTCAAAGTGTGAGCAACCAGGGACCTGCTTCTCAGCCACAGCTTCCTGGAGCGCCGGTTATGCATTCCCAGAGCTCTGACCTCTTGTTCATGTGTTGGAATGACAGCATGGTGACTCGAAGAGTATCTGTGCTTGCCTCTGTTGTAATGTGTCTGCTGAAATCCCTCCCACATGGAGAAAGCGAAAACAAAGCACACTCACTGGCTCTCCCTCCTGAGTGCTGTTCCTCTTGTTTCTCTGAGCCAGTCTCCCTGCCTCTAGGTGGCTCCCCTCAGTTACTGGATCACAACACAAATTTTACTCCTCTGGCCCTTTCCCTCTTAACTTGTCATATTGTGTGGTATTATACTTGGGCTTCAGATCTCTGTGATGCCTTTTAGTGTCTGTCTTGCCCAACAGCCTGCTAGTCTGTGCACTTGAAGAGGGCAAGAATTCCTCTCTATCACACTCACTATTTTGTCTCTTCCACAACACAGTTAATACATAATTAGCTCCTCTGTCTCTGTCTCTGTTTCTCTCTCTGTGTGTGTGACAGTTTCACATAATTAGCTCCTCTGTTTATCTGTCTCTCTCTCTCTCTCTCTCTCTCTCTCTCTGTGTGTGTGTGTGTGTATGAGGGACTAACCTCAAAGTTGCTCTTTAGAGGAGGATGACCTTGATTTTCTGATCCGCCTGCCTTATCTCCTGAGTATTGGGATTACAGGTGTGCACCATCACACCTGGTTTATGCAGGGCTAGGGATCAAACCCAGGGCTTTGTGTATGCTAGGCAAGCACTCTGCCCAACTGAGCCACATCTCAGCTCCATAATCAGCTCTTAATAAATATTTTAAAGTGTGTAAAGAATTAATGAAGTCCCTAAGGCAGTCTGATGAGAAATGCAAGCATCTAAATACAATCATAACACAGCATGACAAGGACCAGACAGAGACAAAGAAACAGAGCAAGAAAAGCTGCATATAGCTACAGAGACAGACATGTGCAGGGACTCTCAGCCAGCCTGGGGGCTGTCAGCAGCAAAGCCCTTTTGAAGGAGATGACACTTCAGTAGACTCTTATAGGACTCCAGGATATTAGCAAGACAAGGCAGGTGGATAACAGAGAGAGGGGCGGAGCCTCTAGGCTGGAAAGCAGTGTGTGTGTTGGGTGCATAGGAAGTATTGTAGTGTGGATGGGGGAGGGGGGGTTGGCACCATCTACCTGGACTAGGAGCTTATGTCACCGCTCACTTACACAACCCAACTTCCTCTCTGCCTCAGCTTCATCAATGATTTGTCAATAGTGTCCATCTCATAGAATTACAGTAAAGATTAGAGGAATAAGAAATACACAGACACACATACAGTAGGTATATTGTGGAATAATCAGATACTAGGCAGGCTTCAACGATCTGGATCATTTTACAACCATTTTGACTGTTCCTGGCTTACCGAGTCCTTATGCTACAACCTTTAACCTAGAGTAACATGGGAGATCCAGTAAATGCAGTATGGATTGCTGAGGGTGTGTGTTCAGGAGAGACGCTGTGACAGGAAACATAACTTGCAGCTGTTTGAGAGACACCGAAGAGCTCCCCACAGCCTAAGAGAAGGGCTTGAGTCTGAGAAGGGTGTGGGTGGCCAGAGACGGGTTTTGAGGCCCATAGGACTGCCCCATGGGGTCCTCACCTTTCTACTGAGAACCCCTGGGGTCTGGCACGCCTCACACAAGCCCATGTTTCCCTTGATCCTGCCTGCCTTCCCGATTGTGGCCCTTGACTCAGCAGTTGTTCCTTCAGCCTTTGGTAGCTTCTTTAAATCCTGTGATTCCTGCAGCCTACTGTGATGCTCTGCTCTGACACTTCTCCCTCAGATCAGCAGAAAGAAAGGCTTCTCTTTACTCTCGGGTAGCACTTCCTGAAGCATAGCACCTGGGAAGGGATTTTCAGCTTAAACCTAACCAGAGCCTGCCTGCTATCTGAGTGGCCTCCACCCATAATCTGGGAATGCTGACATACTGTCAGCCAGAAATACACAGTCCTCCAGGGTAGTGTCTGGTTTTTTCATCATGGAAATCCAAGAGAGAGGGTATAGCTTGTCTGCCTGGGAACAGTGCCTGTTCCCAGGCTCTGAGCAGAGCCTGCAGAGAGGAAATCAGTCTTCTCTAACCATTATGTTACCTGTTTTCTTCAGCCCAGCCCACCCAAGCAGATAGCTGCTGAAATGCTATATTTATAATCTGCATCCCTGTTGGAAATCACCCATACTGTAGAAGTCCTGGTCTAGGGCTCATTTCTGTCTCCTCAGCCGTTTGACTGAGGAGCCAAGAATTCAGGCAGAACAACTGTGTTTTAAGTTGGAAATAGAAAATAAGTTTGAGTCTTGCCAGGCGGTGGTAGTGCACACATTTAGTCTCAGCACTCCAGAGTCAGAGGCAGGTGGACGTCTGCATATGAGGCCAGAGTGGTCTACAGAGTAAGTTTCAGGACAGCCACAGCTACACAGAGAAACCCTGTTTTGGCAAACAAACAAACAAACAAACAAACAAAAGAGGTTTGAGTCTTAAATTGTTTTTCACTGTGTGTGTGTAATGTCTGTGTGGGGGCATTCTATATGCATGCGGGGAGTCCAGAAGGGCTGGATCCCCTGGAGGTAGAGTTGTAAGTGGTTGTGAGCTGTCTGATGTAGGTACTAGTAAACATACCCCCGTCCTTTGCAAGAGCAGCATGTGCTGTCAACAACTAAGCCTCTTGTCAACTCCAATTTGAATAATTTTTTAAAGCTTTCTTCCAGAGCTTACTCGCCTTGCTACTTACTCTGGCTTTCTCTCTAAATGACGCTGGTTAGCAGAGCATCCGTCTTCCTCTGCCTTGACTTTATGCATGTTTGTTAGGACATTTTCATGTGTAAGACGGTACACATGTTAGAACCACAGGAGTGAGAGGCCCCGACTTCCAAACATTTGCCTAAGGTAACACCAAGGCCAGCCGTGTGCCCTTTGGTGGCTGGAGCCCACTGTGAGGGCAAAGGGCTGAGTCCTGTGGGAGGTCTAGTTTCTGTTTGTGAAGAGCCTTGCTACTGAGTCCCATGGTAAACTAATTTAAATTCCAACCTGCATGTCAGGACTCCTTCTCCTTCCAACCTTTCTAGCATTTTGTGTTACTTTTAATTTTAAATTTAATTTATTGTTAGTATTGTGTATGTATGTCACACATACATTCCTTAGTGAGCTTTGGAAGTCAGAGGATGACTTTTTGGAGTATGTTTTTTCCTTCCTCCTTTATGTGGAGTCCAGAAATTGAACCTATCTGCCAGTGTGCACAGCAAGCACCTTTACCCATGAGCCATCTCATTGGCCCTGTTTATTTTTGGTTCTGACTGAGGTGAGATGGAATCTCAGTGTAGTTTTAACTTGTCTCCCTCACAGCTAAACATGATACACATTTATTCATGTAATTATTGGTTGCTTATAGTTTTCTTTTCTTTTCTTTTTTTGTTTGTTTGTTTTTCGAGACAGGATTTTTCTTTGTAGCCTTGGTTATCCTGGAACTTGCTCTGTAGACCAGGCTGGCTTTGAACTCATAGAGATCCTCTTGCCTCTGCCTCCCAAGTTCTGAGATCAAAGGTGTGCGCCACCACTCCCCGACCTATACTTTTTCTTTTAAGCATTATCTGTTCAGGTCATTTGGATAATTTGGTTCTTTGGTGTTTATTTATTTGTATATTCTATATTGATTACTTTTCTATGAGCTGTATATTTGGCAAAGATTTTCCCCCATTCTAGGGGCTTTCTCTTCCCTATGCTTATTGTTTCATTTGCCGTACAGAAATGTTTTAAGCGTAATTGTTAAAACTCCTTGCTGGTGCCTGTCTCTTGAAGTGTGTCCCCTAAGCTTTCCACTAGCAGTTCCATTGTTTCAGGACTTATTTTAAGATCTTTGATCCATTTTGAGCTGATTTTTATGCAGAGTGAGAGATAAAGATTGAGTTTCATCCTTCTGCATGCAGATATTGAGTTTCCCTAGGTTGTTTGTTGAAGATGCTGGCTTTTCTCTAGTGTATGTTTTTGGCATCTTTGTCAAGAATCAGATGGCAAGGCATGGTGGTACACACCATTAATCCCAGCACTTGGAAGGCAGAGGGCAGGTGGCTCTCTGAGTTCAAGGACAGCTACGTAGAGAAGAAAATAAAGAATCGGGTCCTGTATTTGGTGGGCTTATTTCTGGCTATACAGTAATACTTCCGTGTGTTTGGCCTTGTACTGTGCTGCTTTTATTACTAAGGCTCTGCAGTATTATCTGGAGTTAAGAATTCTGCTATGTCTAGCATTGGTTTTCTGTTTTGTTTTGTTTGTATTTCTTCCCGCAGGATTGCTTTGGCTACTCAGGGCCTATTATGATTCCTATGAATTTTAGGATTATTTTTCCTGTTTCTGCAAAGAATATTAATGAAATTTTGATCAGGACTGCAGTGAATTTATAGATAATATTAGACAATATAACCTTTCCCCAATATTAATTCTGATAATACATGAATATGAAAGTTCTTTTAATTTTTTTCTTCAGTGTTTTTATTGTAGAGATTATTGCTTGCTTCATTGTTAGGGCTATTTCTGTTTTAAGACTACTGTGATTAGAATTGTCCTATTTTTTCTTAGCATGTTCATCATTGCCTTATCAGATTTTTAAATGTTGATACTTTATTAAAAGTGTTATAAGGTCTAAACATTTTAAGGCAGTCTTCGGGGGTCTTTTTTATTTTTTGAGACAGGATCTTTCTGTGTAGCCCTGGCTGGCTTAGATCTCACTCTGTAGACCAGGCTGGCCTCCATCTCACAGAGATCCACCTGCCTCTGCTTCCCAAGTGCTGGAATTAAAGGTATGCACCACCACACCTGGCTCACGATTTTATATATAAGATCATATCATCCACAGATATGATTATCTGACTTATTCCTTTACCATTTGTGTCTAGTTTGTTTCATTTTGAGAATTCAAGTACTATACTGAGTAAGTCCAGAGAGTATAGACATCCTTTTCTCAATACTGACTTTAAGGGAAATGCTTTCTGGTTTTCCCTGCTTAGTATGATATTATGTGTAGATTTATCACATGTACAGCCTTTATTTTGTTGTTCCTGTATTTTTTCTTTCTTCAGGGATTTTTTTTTTTGTCAAAGGCTTTTTCCCCCATCTATTGAGACAATCATGTAATTTTTTTTGTCCTTGATTCTATTTATTCTTATGTATATGTCTTTTGAGTTTGGTCTGTGAAAATGTCCAAGAAATTTCTTTATTCTTATTTGCAGCTGCATAAAGGCCATGATGTAATTAGCCTTGTTTCCTCTTGTAAATGTCCCTCCAGTCTTTTACAAACATGGTGCAGTGAGCAACCTTGATACCCATGCTAGTTGACATTGGGCTTGTGCCCCATGAGGCTTGTGAGGATCATAGTTTGTCTGTCCTTTTGCCAGACCAAAGGATGCCATTCGAGCTCTAAAGAAGCGGCTCAGTGGGAACCGAAACTACAGAGAAGTGATGTTGGCCCTCACGGTGAGTATTGTTTCCTGGGAGGGAAAACTTAGGGCACCTAGCTCAGGTTTACTCTTCCCAGGACCCCCTCTGTCCACTCACATGGGCTTCCAACATGTAGCCTGTGTTGTCATGGTTCAGCAGCAGCTTCCAGGGGACCTTTAGGGTCCCCTGCCCACCTCTGATGCAGCAGGCAAGCGTAAATGGGGAAGGTGTATATCAGAAGCTAAGATGTAGATGACACTGTTGTACCCAGCAACCGTGGGTAGAAGCTCAGGATGGAAGAGCCAGAGGCCAGGACAGATCTCTTCCTGCTACCAGTCTATTTGAGATGATGGAGTCAGTTTATACAGATGTTCACCTTTATCCGCCCAACATCTGCCCAGGATGGAGCTTTGCAGATGTTGATGAGATGTTTACCACTACCTTCTTACAGTTGAGTGTTTTGGGCTCTGAGGGGCTTTGGAGCACTTCACAGCTAGAGAAGCACCAAGCTGTGGTGTGCCATCACAGAATGGTCTTTTGTTTGGGATAAAAATGAAAATAATACAAAGGTTCTTGAAAAAGTCAGCCAAGTGACTCCTTTCAGGGCAAATAGATAAAAATTGTGCCCTTCCTTAAGATATAGAGAACTAAAAAGGTTATTTGAGGTGCTATTTCTGTCTTGAAAGCTAACAGTTTTTCAGATGCTATAAAATCTGGGCCACAGTGACTTTTTAATAGAAACTGTAACAAGTCACCATGTCAACTTCTGTAGGTGTGGAAAAGTGGGTTATTTATTCCAAACTGCCATAACATATTTTCTCGTAAAGCAGAAGAGCTGCTGTGATCTCCTCTGCACCCCCAAATAAAGTCCAAAGCTTAACAGAAAAGCTCTCTCAGCCAGGGGCTTGGGATTTGCATAGCAAAGAAGAAAAGTCAGTTGAGAAATAGGTGAAAGTTTTATTTTATTTTATTTTTAACCTCAGCATTGGTAGAGCCCAGAATGAAGCACAGAGCTGTGACATGCATCACTGGGGAGGCGACTCTGGCATTTGTCCCTCTTCGTGCCAGTTTCATGGCAACCACTGTAGATAAAGCTTTTTAAAGTGACTGCATGTCCTTGCGTCCCTACAGCATCAGCTGGCAGCCATCATTTGACCTTCCTCAGGGCCAGGTCTTTTCTGCAACCCCCCTGGGAGGCCTGTGGGCATGCAGACCTGTTGTCCTTGTAGCTAGGTCCCTGCCTGGCACACTTGGCATGGTTTTATGTCTGCCACGATGGCTTCACTTGTTAGTTTCTGTCAGCCCTGTTTCTTCCTTGTGGCCCTCTCCAAGCTGCACATCTGTCCCTGCCTAGGCTGTTAGTATTTATCCAGTGGAGCTAGAGATCCTGAGAGCTAACATCTGCTTCTCATTGCCTAGAGCTTCCCCTTGTTTATTCCATGGGTTTTGGATGTATCTCCAAAAGTTGCCACTGTGTTTCATCCCCTTAAACCCACAAAGTCAGATTTGCCAAGAGCCCTTTTGGAAGGGTGGCCTGACATGGCCTTGATAGAGAGGACTTCCTGTGCCTCCTACACATAAAGGCTTTGGGCTGCTGCAGGCACATGTGCGCAGGCTATTTTCCAAGGCTAGGATGGGGCACACTGACCTTAAGGTCTGCTGTGTGGGAAAACTGAAGGAGAGAAGAGTATCCTGTCCATGGACTCCCTAAAAAGAGAAGCAGAGCCCAGGGTTGACCACAGCCTGCTCCTGTTTCTAGTTATTTTTACCCAGGACAACTTCCTGAGCTTCCTGCTCTGCTGGTCCTCACCTGCCCCTCAGGAAAGAAGGGCTCAGCAGCTCAGCAACCATGCCAAGAGTAGAGAATAAGTAGAGAACCCAGAGGAAAAGGTACCTGCAACATACCTAGGGAAAAAGAAACCTCTCTAGCTTCTCTTGGTGGCCCCCATGGATCCCTGAGAGTGAGAACTCTTGAATTAGGTACAATCAGAGATTAAGAAAGGGAAATTCTCCTTAGCTAAATAAAATTTGTGGTTATGGGGCTAGAAAGATGGCTCAGCAGTTAAGAGACCTGGCTGTTCTTGGAGAGGACCTGGATTTGGTTCCCAGCACCCACATGATGGCTTACAACCATGTATAACTCCAATTTCAGAGAATCCAATGTCTTTTCCTGGTCCTCAGGAGCACTGCATACATTTGGTGCACAAACATACATATGGGCAAAACATCCACATACATGAAATAAAAGTAAATAAGTCTTTTAAAAGATAAATGGCAGTTGTTCAGAAGTCTCAAATATGATTTTGCAGTGTTTCCTTGGTGTACCAAATAGCACATGGAGCCTCCAGAAGTACAGCAAGAGAAAGAAGAAGGTAAAAGGTGACTTGGAGAATTGTAGACCTGCCGAGTTTCCTAGGTGAAATTCTATGACTTCACCTATGAGCATAAGCTTTTTCTCAAACAGCTTGATGCCTTCTACAGTTAGCTTAAAGAACAAGAAAATAACAAATAATCCAGAACACAGTTTTTCTTTCTGAGGCCTCACAGCTGATGTGGCTGCTTGGAAGAGAGCTCAAAAGAGGGATGACTTGGTCCTCAGATGGGTCAGGGGGTCAGGATCCCTGAGAAAGTGAATCAGAGTTCCTGTCCTGGGCTAGAGCAGTAACTCAGTGGTAGAGAACTTGCACAAGGTACTGGGTTCAATCCCTAGCATTGCAAAAGAAGGAAAAAAGAGTTCCCATCCTGCCTCTTGGTCAGTGTTTCCTTCCTGAGCCTCTTAACTTTGAAAAATCAACTACCAAGGTGTACTTGAAGGGACCATAATAGTTTTGAGAAGAGAATGAAATTATATATAGTATGGAGGGATCTCAGTGTACCTGATATGTAGCTGGCATTTATCTATGTCATAATGTGAACGTTTTTTGTCTGCACATTGTCAAGGCAAAAGCCTATGGTAGGAGCCACTTGAGGATCAATGCCATAAGCTAATTCATGGTCATATAGGAACAATGAGGTGGTTAGAAGTATCTCTTGCTGCTGACACTATCCTTGTAGGAGGCATTCATTAGCAGGTTCTTGAAAAGCCTTGGGAAGGGTTGCGTGATCTTGTGGGCTTTTTTCAGGAGAGACAGACTTAGAGAACTGTGTTTGAGGCTGGAGAGGCCCTCCTAATACTCGCGTAACTTTCCTGGGGACATGTGAGAAGCCACTGATGCAGCAGCCTTCTGGAGTGGCATCCATGGTCCTCCTGGTCGTCTACCCTGTGTGGATGCCTGAGCAGTTGCCATATGTCCTCCCTAACCTCCCTGCAAGGGAGAGCTCATTGCTCCCACTTTCCAGATGAGGACAGAAAGGCTGAGTGGAACTTGTCCTGGACTATCAGGGAGGAAGTAGCAAAGCGAAATATGACTCCCACTGCTACCTGATCAGAGCCCATCAGCCGCGCTCTCAAAGCAGCTGAGGCCTGTGAACCTCCTCAGATAAGACAGGAGTGAGCAGGGTCTTTTCTTTTCTTTTCTTTTTTTTTTTTAGTAATTTATTTAATTTTTATTTTATGTGCATTAGTGTGAAGGTGTCAGATTCCTTGGAATTTGTGTTACAGACAGTTGTGAGCTGCCATGTGGGTGCTGAGAATTGAACCCCGGTTCTTTGGAAGAGCAGACAGTGCTCTTAACCACTGAGCCATCTCTCCAGCCCGAGCAGGGTCTTATTGAGAAGGATGGAATCTAAAACTGACTGGGATCCACACACCATTTGTCAAAGGTTACAATACAGTGTTGTTGCTGATTTGCAGAACAGGAGTATGTTGGTTATATGTATTTGCTTCCTCACACACAAGGGCCAGTAATTCACCAGGCAATTCGAGATCTCCCAGCGGCTTCCTCTTGCTACAGAGTCTATGTCCCATTGGCTAAGAACTCACACCTATGCCTAGAGAGAAGAATTAAAATGTTTGTTTTCAGGAACCTCCCAGTTATTTTGACACCATTAGAAGACCAGTATCCTTCTGATATAAAATTGGAGTCTCAGTTACCAACTAATTGCCTGATTACTGTGCAGGGCCAGGAGCCTTCAGTCAGCACAGGTCTGTCATTCCCAAGGAACAGTATGAATTAGTATGGGAACGTGTGAGGGTTGGCTTTGGAGATGATTTAACAGGAAGATGATCTGGAAGCATGACTGACAGGTGAGGAACTCAGCTACCCCCACCCCTGTTCCCAGTGTGGTGACCTCCCCACCCCAATCCCCCACAACTTCAGGTGCTGGAGACTTGTGTGAAGAACTGTGGCCACCGCTTTCATCTCCTCGTGGCCAACCGAGAATTCATCGACAGCGTTCTGGTCAAAATTATTTCTCCCAAGAATAACCCTCCCACCATCGTTCAGGACAAAGTGCTTGCTCTAATTCAGGTGAGCTGGCTTCCCTCACCCAGTTTGTTGGGTACATAAGATGGGGACTGTGATACATACTCATGCTTTTCCATTATTTGGAGGAAAAGATACAGATTTGGGGTTTAAATACTTGTTATAAAATACTTATTTCCTTTATACTCACCTCACTGGAAATGCGAAGTGGTGGCTCTCTTACTGGTTGACAGAGCCTCCAGGAAGCTTCTGAGTATTCAGCCTTCTCTTGCCCAGATAGGTGGGCAGTAGAGGGGGCTTCGGCAGGCCTCAGAGATAACAGAGTATAGTGGAGATCAGTGGAGTAGAAAGAGCCATGTTAAAGCCAGGCACTGATTGGGTGAGGGCACAGAGGGCCAGCTGTGGAGTGGAAATGATATTAAGGGATGTTTCACTGAAGAAGTAACATTTCTGTTGGACCCTGAAGAGTGGGGAGGAGTTTGGTGGGAAGGCCAAATATAGGAGACATCTCAGGAAGAAAATGGCTATGTATAGGCCCAAAGCATCAGAGAACAGCAATCCATACTTGAGCTATACCCATTATTATTGACTCTATAACATATCACCCCAAGTCTAGCAGCTTACAGCAAGAATGTTACCTTTTCCCTGGTTTCTGTAGAGTACACACCCATGGGCAATGTGATGGGAGAGTATAAATAAATGTACCCTCTGAAGACACTACTGGGCTGAAGTACCCCATTTCCAAGATAGTGCCCCAACATGGCTGTTGGGAGAAAGCTTCAGTTCCTTGATAATATGATAAGAGACCTGTTTTTCCCAACACATAGACATTGAGGAAGTCACATATCACATTTTTTATGTCGTTCTGTTTGTTAGAAGTCACCAGGTTAAGCTCCAAGAACTGGGGAATTAAGAGATGAGGTAAATATGTGAATATATATTTTTAGTATTGTCTTTGGAGAGCAGAGTATAGTATATAGTGTCCAGGCCTATGCTTAAGAGGTAACAGGTTGGGTAGGAGGTGAGGCCAAAGGATGGGTAGGGCTATGCATTGTGTGTGCTGAAGGCCTTGGGCTTGGTCCTCTAGAAGTAATGGGGAAGCCATTGAAAGTTTCTGATCTGGGTTATACATAGATTTTAGACAAAGCACCCTACTGGCATGACATCTAAATCTATACGCACATCCAATATGGATGACTGTTGCATGTGCAAGAGCTAAGAGGAGAGGGAGACCAAGTCAGAATGCAAGCATGACTCCAGCAGGGGCAGTGGCTGGTAGCTTGGCTTAAAGGTCTGGCAGACAAGCAGAATCACAAGAAAATGGGCCCATGGGGCTTTAGAGTCATTATATATGAGATTGGAGAGGAGCCTTTTTCTCTGTCTAGAGAGTTTTTCCAGCTCCTAGAGCACTTAGCTCCTCCTCATTGTCCAGATGTGCACCCAGAGAACTCCTAGCACCCACCCTGAAGCACATACATCTGCTTCCTTGCTCATGTCCCCTTCTTATGGTCATCAAGTGCAGCTTTGCTGTCTTTTCTATTTAACTCAGTTCCCTGAGAGCCCTGGAATGCTATGTTCCTAGGGTCTAGAACAGTTGGTTGTCAGTATTGAATAGGTTTTTTGTTTGTTTTTTATATTAGTGAGTAAATGTAGCTCACTGAGGCTGAGAGACAGTGCAAGAGTGGGGGTGACAGAGCCCTCTCTCATGCTTCCTTGAGAGTGGTCCCTGGACTCTCATTCTGCATTCCCTCCCTCAGACCTGGAATATACTTCTCCAGTTGCACATCCTATAACCTCTCCTGGGGCCAGAGGCTTCCAGGGAAATGAATGGTAGCCTTTTCTTACAAAAAGTGGGACATCCCATCTTAAACCCTTTACTTGGGGTCATGTCTCTACAAGGTCCACACTGACTACAGAACTGGAGGAAGCATCTTCAATGAGAGCTTACTCACCTGAGGTCAGACCCCTGGGTAAACACAGCTAACTTGATGGTGTAATCTGCTGAGGGCAGACAGGACCCTCTTCACTGCCTGGGTCCCATAGTTCTCTGCCCCTGAGATACCTGTCTCTTGCCTGCCCTGACCTTACAGCTTTCTCATCAAGGTCACTGCTTCCCTAATTTTCCAGGCCTTACCATCTACAACACTTCTAATCTTGGGCTGATGCAGTAACTTCTGGGTAACTACCTCCTCTATAAAATGGGGGGGAGGGTGTTCTGCCTTCCTGCTCTTGGCCATATAGCACTGGGGCGTACACCTGTCTCCTCAGCCCTCCTTCCCCTGCCTTAGTAGCAGCAGTGCACACTAGCCTAAGGCCCAATGGTGTGAGTGGGCTATATATAGTTTGTTAACTTTCCTAATGTACATGGGTGCTCTGTGTTTGGAGCTGCTGGCACGAGCCTAGTTAATTTCTTGGGGAGTGTATGCATTTGTTTTTAGTAGGTATGTACCGAGTAAGTGAAACTGGCAGTTCCACTTTAGTGCCATGAGAGAAGGTACTAGGTCAGAACATCTAGCTGTTCCACACACTCACCAACATGCCCCTTTCTGTCATTGCAGCCTGTTTGATGTGCTTGAGAAGGGCTTTACCATGTCACATTTAGCCACTTTGGGGAAAGCCATCTTATCATCTTACTTACATGTTGACTATATAGATGATCGTTAGTGTTCATACCTTTGACAACTCTGATCTGTAGGCGTTAGGTTTTCAAACGTTGCTTTATTTGTGGGTTTCTTAAAGCTTATACCTCCCTTCCAATGCCCCAACCCTAGGTAGGGGAAAAAGAAGGTTGTAAGGGAAAGGGGACATTGCCCTCTTTACTTCCTGCTGGGAAGGGTGGTAGGATTCTTTTGGGGCAACCAATATTTGTTGTCAGGAAATCCAGAAGTCCAGGTAACCAGCAAACCAGCAAGTGCAGCAAGCAGTCCTCCTCCATCTCCTGAAGCCCCTGCTCCGCCTTCCTCTGGGCTATCATATTTATACCCCTCAAAGTCCCCAGAATTCAACTAATTCCAGCTGGCAAAGACAATTAACAGGTGTGGACAAACTAAAATTCCCCGCTTGGGATTATAACAAAAACATGTTTACATATCATAAACTAAAATGTCCACAACAGTGATCTCAACCAACCTTAGCTGGAAAAAATATGGAAAAAACATAGTATCTGTACTGAGCATCCAGAGATCTTTCCCTTGTCATTACTCCTTAAGCTATTCATATGACATTGACAGTTTATTGGTAGTATGAATAAATCCATAAATTAAAAGTCAAGAGATTGTTTAAAACATGAAAGAGTATGTGTATATGCTGTGTTCAGACAGTGAGCTAGCTCATACAGGGGTCAGAGTATTCACACACTTTGGTATCCTAAGGGATCCTGGAACCAATTCCCTTGTAGATACTAGGAATAACCACCCTTTTAGAACCTAAACCACCAAGCTAGGTGTGGTGGTACACGCCTGTAATTCCAATTGAGAGGTTGAATATGAGAGGATAAGTCGTTCAAGGCCAATTTTGGCTACATAGTAAGTTTGAGGCTAGCCAAGCTCTGTATGAAACCCTGTCTCAAAAAAAGAAATAAGGGAATAGAATAGAATAGAATAGAATAGAATAGAATAGAATAGAATAGA
>NW_026596152.1:9653878-9705810 GCF_907164565.1 Psammomys obesus
GAATAGAATAGAATAGAATAGAATAGAATAGAATAGAATAGAATAGAATAGAATAGAATAGAATAGAATAGAATAGAATAGAAAAGTGGTGACAATCACTGTTTTTCTTGACAGCTGTGAGTAGGGAGTGGCCTGTAAGGCAAATCCTGCTGGAGGAAAGTGGTTTTGCTAATGGTGCAGCTGTCAGCACAATCCAAAGTCTTCCTTAGTACTTGCTAGAGCCCAGCCTCTTGGAGCCAAGGCCTAGCTAGGAAGGACTGGAGCTGGCCTTTGGATGCTGGGAGTGATGGAATGGGCCTAGCCCTAAGTTTTCTGTTCCAGAGAAGCTCACTGAATGTATAGGTACTTGGAAAGCATTGAAGTAAGGCACTACACAGACAAGCCCTACCAGCTTCCTGCTCATGAAACATACTTCAGGCTTTTGGGGCAGGAGTGGGTCGGGGAATGGGACACGATGGCTCTTATTCCAAGATGGGAGCACAGTTACAGCTATACAGAAGGAGGAGACAGCTTTTCTGAAGTCTTTTGTACCTGTGGTGGAGTAGGTGAGAGAATGTGTTCTCTTATGTCCAACCCACCATCTCCAAACCTTTTACTGAATTGGAGTCACAGGCATGGTGACTAGGTTGGCCTAGAATTGCCCATAGAACTGGCATTTTCAATAGCATATGTTTACCATCAGCAGCCCTCTGAGGCAACTGTGAACAGAATCCACCAGTTTGGTACAGCTTAGTGTAGAGCACTTGCTTGGCTTATAGGAGGATCCTGGGTTCTATCTCTACGAAGACACACACATACACACTGATGCCTTCCTCCTGTGCCCCATCCTGCCCCTCAGTGAGGCTTTCTGTGCCTTCTATGTGAGGGCTAAAGTCATGTGTTAAGTTTAAATTACTGTGCTTAAGAGATCTACAAAACACAACTGCCTCTAACCTGTAAGCCCCACTTTCGTGAGGACAGATTACTTTCTGGAATGCTGGGGGCTGTTGTTCATGTGAGATAACAAGCCATGTGTTTTTGCTTCTGTAAACAGGTTTGGTTGCCCCACCTGCACAGGTGGTTTGATCACATGTAGGCAGGAGGTACACAGGCAGGAAGTATGTCAGGATGTATGCTTGCTCCCATTGGATGAAGGTGTAAATACACAGCCTTGTGGGTTTTACCTTTATAAGCACCAGACTAACATAATTTGTGGCCACTCTCTGGGAATCCTGGGTGTGGACCTGGCCAGTGCCCATCAACCTGGCCGGTATTTATTAAAGCTTGCTTCAAATTTTGCTCAAAATTGTAGTAGTGGTCTTGTTCTTGGCCAGTGGGATTAATACTGATTGTCCTCTAGCCATCCGTAGATACTCCATGTTCTAGCTTGCTTTTCTGTTGTTATGGCAAAACAGTAACAAAAAGCAACTTAGGGGAGGAGAGAGTTTATTTAGGTTACAGTTCCATGTCACACTCAGTCACTGAGAGAAGCCAGGACAGGAACCGAAGCAGAAACCGTGGAGGAACACTGCTTAGTAGTTCGCTCACCGGCTCAGTGCTCTCTAGCTTTCTAATGCAGCCAGGCCTACCTGCCTAGTGATGGGAGCTACCCACAGTGGGCTGGCCCTCCCGTATCAGTTATAATTAAGAGGGTTTCTCTCAGAAGTAGCCACAGGCCAATCTGATCTCCACAACTCCTCAGTTGAGGTTCCCTCTTCCCATGTGACTCATGCTTATGTCAAGTTAACAAGCACCATTGAGCATTTTTCTCCCAACGTCCCCTGTAAAAACAGCCCCTTAGGCTGATGTTCTCTGAATGGTCCTGAACACCTAAACAAGACTATCTTCATGTCCTCCTGTGCTCCCTGGATGAACCATGGGCAGGCAGCATGATTCTTGGCCTATCTACCAAACCTGGGCCTGAGGCACTGTGCCTCTGCCTCTCTGGATGGGGCGAAGAAAGACCAACGAGAAGCAGGAGAGCCTGGTTAGCAGCTTGCCAGTGCTCCCACCCTGGCCTTACCATCACAGGCTTCACTGCCCCACCTTCTCACTACTCCCTTAGCTGTTCTTAATACTCACCATTCTGCTTTCTCTAATCCCACCTGTCGAGAAGACAGGAAGGCTGCCCCATTCTGTGCCATCCCTTAGGCTCCCTAAAGCTATTTTGAAGGGCAGGCATGGGCTCATCCTGGTAGAATACCACAGGCTGCTCATGCCTCTGACCATATCCATATCCCAACACTAAAATCTAAAAGCTCTTTCTCTTCCTCTCTCTCTTTTTCCTCACTCTCTCTCTCTCTCCCTCTGTCCCTCCCTCTCTTTATTTGTTTTCATAGTTTTTTAGAAACAAGGTTTCTCTGTGTAGTCCTGGCTGTCCTGGAACTCTCTCTATAGACCAAGCCTGGACTCCAACTCAGAGATCCACTTGCCTCTGCCTTCTGGGTACTCAGATTAAAGTTGAGTGCCACCATGCCCAGCTTAAAGGCAGTATCTTTTTACTGAGGAAAGTGACTGTGTTGGGATGGAAAGGAAGCCTAGGAAGGCCTGAGAGCTCCTGTTCTTTGACAGTGTCAGATGCCTGGTGGCACCTGAGACTCATCACTGAGGAGCATGCTGACTACACTGCTTCAGGTGAAGGCCTCTAGCAACTTGTGGGTACACTGTCCTCTGGGAGCAGAAAGCCTATGCTGGAGGCATGAGCAGAAGGAGACGGCCTCCTTTTGTCCAGGTATCCTAGGACCCATAGTTCAAACGAACACTTATCTCTTGCTCTGAAAGGTGCTACTCAAAACCTTGAGGGCTGTAGAAATGGTCAGAATGTAGCCATGTTGCGTCTACAGTTTGGCACACAAAGCTAAAACACAGATTGACTTTTGTCCTCCTGTCAGTCCTGCCTTTGGGTCTCTCAGCCTCCAAATACTGAAGCCACAGACAGGAAAAGAGAGAATTACATAAGGGTCTTGACATCTAGTGAGGTGGCCATCATGTCATTGGCTAAGTAGCACTGGTGACAGAGAACCTGAGAGAATGCCAGCACTATGCTACCTGGAGCCTGCTTCCTGATAAGGTGGTCACCTGGGAAGCCCCCTGCCTCTATCCTCTCTACTGACCCTGGGCCTCAGTTCAGGGGCTCAGGGTGACCAAGACCTCCCAAAACTAGCCTCAGCTCCCCTGGGGGGGGTTCTTCTCTGGTTCAGCCTGCAGCAGGGCCACTACTTCATCACGGTCCCATTAGTTGCTGACATCTCCTCTGCCCCTTAAGGAGGAAAATAAGGATGCTTAGTAGCTGTGAGAACTCAATTAAATTTAGCCTGACAGCTATTGACTGACTGCCTCCTGTGTACAAGGGCAAGAGACCTGTGTGTCCTTTTAAAGATGCCTGAGCTGGTGAGGGAGAGAAGAGCAGTTTTCCAGGCATATCTCTAGAAGATGCTAGAACATGTGACAGCTATAATTTCTCCCATCCCCATGTCCTCACATACAACTGTTCCTTTAAAGTGAGTTCCTCCTCCTTCCTCCCTTCTCCATCCCTACTCCTCCCTCCCTCTGTTTGTTCCTCTGTTGGCATCAGACTCTTATTCAGGGGAGATTGCTGTTGTGAGCATATGCTTTGTTTTCAGCAGTCTGGCCCAGGCTGCCCAGGGGACCTAGACAGGAGCTGGCAGTGTGGCAGGTGGGGATAGGGTATATTAATCAAGACTTCTTGTCTACAAATTAAAGCCAACCCTGCTGTCTAGCTAAAGAGGAGAGTTTGTCATGACAGGCAGGACCTTCCAGAAACCCTAGTCACCATGACCAGGGTACAGCTGCACCTGCGAAGTGACAGAAGAGGTCAGGAAACCATCACATCTCTCTGCACACCACTCAGCATAGCAATGCAAGCTAGCTCTGTCCTCTGGTCCTGAGCCACTTACCAGGCTCGTATGTTTAGAGGGCAATTTACTTAGGTGAGGAAAAGGATCCAGCTCACTGTTATACTTAGGGTTGAGCTCTTGGCCGGAGGAGAACCTGATAGTCCCACCTTGGGACATGTCTCAGTCCCCTAGGGCAGGTATAGGTCCTGAGCATGTCTGAATATGGGGAGGAGTCCTGAGGACTTTCTACCTAGAGAGAACAGCATGGACCTGTAGTCTTTTTTTTTTCTCGTCATCTCAAACTCAGGTTTGGGTTGGAGCAAGGAAACGGTAAGGAGGTCCCCAGGGCCATTTGTTTCTTCATGAAAACAGAGGCAGGAAGTGGCACCAGGAAAAACTACCATGCTGTTTCCCAACCTCTCCCAGTGGGCTGTGAGCATAGTTTTTAGATCCTAAAGTTTATTTATTTTTATTATTTCTTTTTATAGGGCTGGGCGTAGAACCAGGGTTTAATGCATGCTAGGCAAGTGCTGTACCACCAGCCCCGAGACTCTCAAGCTTGGTCCCTAAACTGAAAGCCTAGTGAGCTGGATTTTGAGTAGGATAGAGCAAGAGCAGCTGGTGGGAGTGGGAAGAATAGGACAGGCCAAGGCTGAGGCTGCATGGGTCTCCATCTGGGTCTCCCCAACAGCCTCTGTAGATACCTTCAGATGCAGAAGAAAGGATTGGCAGAGATAGGCTGTCCTGGTGTCATGGTGATGTAAAATCCCCAAGTACGCATAGTAAATAAATGCATCAAGAAGGGAAAGCCAGGCTGACAGTGTTGTTTGTAGTGCATGATATGCATTGGATACAATTAAGGAAGCTTTTGGGAAAATGGCCTTTTAACTTCTAGTGGCTCTGGTGGTTTTCTGTGGCTGCCTTGGGATTGGCTGGAGCTCATGGCTGTAGGCCATTAAATGCTGTGATGGTGACATCTCTAAAAGGTAGCACTCCTCCTTTGGGTGCATATTGCAGTAAAGGCACAGGGGACCCTGTTTCTAAAGAGGCTGTTGAATAATTTCTGGGTTTTAATAGGATTTTTTTTTTAATTGTTAAGAAGTCTGTGCATCGCATCACCAGCAGTGGTAACCTGTTCATAAGTCTGTTGTTCCTTTTTGGACTCTCTTTGTTCAAGACAATCTGCTGGTGGTACTTTCAATTTCATTTCTGTGTTTGGGCACATGTATGCTGAAACTGTCAGCTGCACAATTTAATAGAAAGGCACCAGGTTGATACATGGCTCCTGAGAGGTGGGGTGAGCCCCAACCTGGCTCCCGATAGACCTTTGTGCCCCTGGGCTGAAGTCATGCCACCTGTTAGTGACAGGACTGGACCCAGCAAGTTTTAGTCCTGACTGATCTGCCGAGGAAAACAGGAGTCAGCCTGACTTCTCATCACACATCAATATCTCTTCTTTCTGTTCAATTTGCTTATGGCTCCTGCCCCCATGGGGGAGGTGAGGTGGCCGGAGGGGGGCTGGTGATCGGGCTTCCAAATGGGAGGCATTGAGGTAAGTCTTCACTTCCTTCAATAGCTCTGGCTATTGATTTCCTTGAGATGAGGGAAATGCCTGCATCATAGGGTATGCAAGGTATTTCAGTGTTAATTCTCTGCCATTTCTCTAAGGAAATATATACTGAATTAAGTTTTATGTATTTGTTCACATTCAGTGGCATCCCTGAAAGCCAGGGCTTCAACATCTGTGTCACAGCACTGATTGCAGGAGAGAAGCAAAATAGGATTTGCCAATGTGTCTTGACTGGGCACCAGCTTCAGAAAGGGTTGTGCTGACTTCCCAGCACCTTGCCACCCTGTGGAAGGACCACTTCCTCTTCCTGACAGGCCTTCCTCTCTCCTCCCAGGCGTGGGCAGACGCTTTTAGGAGCAGTCCTGACCTCACTGGTGTTGTGCACATATATGAAGAACTGAAGAGGAAGGGAATTGAATTTCCCATGGCAGACTTGGATGCCCTGTCTCCTATCCACACACCCCAGCGGGTAAGCTTCCAGCTAGTATCTTCTAGAAAGACTGCCTGTAGACCAGCCAAGCATCATACCAGCCTTTTGCTGATGCCTTTGCATTATTCAGCTTGTCATGTGTTCTTAAAGCTCCAGGGCATTTCTTTTTAATAACAAGGGGGATGCAGAGGGAGACAGCTGGGTGACTGGTGATTAAATGGCAGCAGCGTCTCTCCCAGTTTCACACTGACAGTGGAGGAATATGATAGAGGGTTCAGCTCAGCAGTTTTCATGGAAATGGCTGCTTTGGCTAAGCCATCCTGTGAGGGTCATTAGCACCTGCTTTACAGAAGACTGTAGATCATGTGTGAGAATCTGTCCTTATTTTCTGTGGTACCAAGGGGTGGTGTTGCTCATCAGAGACAAAGAGCAGCTCTCAGTATACAGTACAGTGTGACTATAAAATAGGTAATCTCTTTGCTTTTAATATGTTTTTGGAGCTAGAACCAAGGGCCTGTGCCTGCTAAGAATGCATTCTGTTACTAAGCCACATTGCAGTGCAATCAGTGGGCATTCAGCATCAGTCCAGCCATTCTCAAATTCTGTCAGCTCTGGGACTCAAAACCCAGGAAAGTCCAGTGTTAAAACATCCTGAAGAACCTTTTTCTGTGCTGACAGTCACCAGAGTGGCCCTGTGACTCAGAATTAAATGGATTCTGACAGTGCCAATCACGGTTCCTTTGGGAAATTAGTTCCTGTACTGGCTACGAAGCAGCTCCCAGCCCAGGTAGCAGAACCAGGATAACCCAGTCTGAAGAGGTACCAGCGATGGCTCACCAGACATGGCCTAACTGGTCTCCATCTGCCATGTCTCTCACATGGAATCCTCACCATACTTGTGTAAACACGTGTACTGATGTTGGTGAGGCTAGCTGAGATACCTGTGTGGGCAGAGGGTATAAAGTACATTTCCCAGAGCCTTAGTCTTGTGACCCCTCCGAACAGATCACTATGCTTTGTCATATAAACATAACCTGTGTATTCTTTCAACAACACAGAAGGAACAGTGTTGCTGTTCTGATAATTGCAAAGAAAAAGTTTATATGATCGCTATTTATATGGGTCTTCTTGTAAAGTAGTCTGTGGTACCAAGTAAGGATTCATGATTTAGCAAAACTTAGTAAGAACTCTGACCTGGAAGTAGTCTTAATGACATCCCAACCAATGGCTGGAATGCTCCCAGGATGCTTCCCGTGGGGCCTTTTGGGTTACATTGGTTGTCTGCAGCATATTCTTTGGAAGGCAGAGAGAAGAAGGAAGAGGGAGGGAGGAAAGAAAGAGACAGTGGTGGCTCTACTGCCCTGATGGAGAGACTGCCCAGACTGCCAGGTGGAGTCTAACTGAAAGCACCACCTGTGTTGGGGGCCGTGCCAAGCGAAGCCACATAGGCACCCAACTGAACCAAAAATATTGTTGTCATGCCAGAGTGTCCCAGAAATGGATCCGGCCACCACCATGCCCAGGTCCCAGTCGCAGCCCAGGACAAATGCCGGCACCTATCCCTCACCTTCTCCAGCTTCCTACTCTACGCTGCAGGCCCCGGCTCTAAGTGTGACTGGCCCCATCACAGCCAACTCAGAACAGGTATTTGTGTGCTTCCAGGCTGTAAGCAAGGCAGACTACTGCCCTCTTGTACCTTTCCAGGGTACAGAAGTCTCCCTGGATTTCCAGGTACTGTGCGAGGGGTAGGGACAAAAAAATGGAAGGGCCTGGAGTGGACAGATTGGAGATCATTGCAATAGTGTGTATTCTTGCTGTGTTGGGAAGCAGAGCTGAACAGAGCATAGATGGCAGCTGGGGGCTATGGCGCTGAGGGCTCTGGAGTGGGCCTGGGTTTTATTAGCTGAAGCCTATGCAGGCAGTATCATTGACATACACAGCACAGAGGAGTGGCATACCAGGGAACACCCAGTAGCTCATCTGCAGAGTAGATTAACATGTAGGCTGAGCAGGAAGGTCATGACAGAAAGCAAGGTCCAAAGCAAAGGAGCATAGCTTAGCTGCAAATAGGCATTTACCACTTGGGGAGGTGAGCACGGATCCCGTGAGATGTGCCGGCTACCACAGTTCACACTTATTCAATGAGGCACCTTGGAGGCAGCAGCTAGATTAAGAAGGCCTTCCAGAAGCCTCTTCCTGTCTCCATCAGACACTGCCTCTTGTCAGAGGGTCACTTCCTGATAAGTTAGTATAATTTTACTAAATTGTATTTTTAGAGAAGTTATGGAGAATATTTTTAGTTGAATCTATAGAAGTTCTATTAGTTAAGATTTAAGAATGGGTGAGACTTGAAAATAATTACTCAGTGTTTTTAGTACCTATTTGTTACAGTGCCATTACTGTGGAACCTTGTTAAAACAGGGTTCATTCAATTGTTTATAGGTAACAGTAGTGTTGTGCTAGGACTCTGTCCTTCTGCCAGTGCTAAGGAGAGCATTAATGAAAGCAGGATGCAAGCAAGGAGTCACACAGGCCTGGGTGTGAACCGCATTCTGCTGCTCCATGTAGCGCCTCACTAAAACAGCTAACTTCAGTCTGAGCAGGTAGCCAGGCCCTGACCCTGGTCCACAGAAGGAAGATGTTCCCATGTGGCCACCAAATACTGGGGCTTGGTCCAATCCTACTGCTGAAATGTGGAGTCAATGTTCTAAGTCAGGCTGGGTCACTGAATGCTGCCCCTCTTCACTCAGAGCTGGAGCCTTTGTAAAGGGGAGAAGGGCAGAAGGTCTTGGCTGTAGGCCCTGCTCCAGGTAGAGCTCCAGGTTTGCTCTAAGAGGAAGCAGAAAGTATCTGAAGCTGGATGGTGGTGGTGTCCTTGCATTGGCTCACTGTAGTGTAGTGGATGCCAAGAAAGGGCCCTTCAGCAGCTGGAATAGCCAAGAGGAGGCCCTGGGTGGTAAGAAGTGTAGGAACTCTGAACTGTGGCTCCCACCCCAGGTAGAAAATGGAAACTGAAGCAGACAATGGCCTCATTGTCTGGCCTGACCTGCTTCAGAACCCATCAGTGGTAGAATCTCCTTCACCAAGATGTTGAGGAGGCTCTGGGGCCACCCCACAAGTAAGGCAGAGGCTGGCAAGGGCCTTTTTGAGCCCAAACCATCTTCCAGGTGACTGTTGAGGTGGGTCTTTTTTCTGTCTGTCTCCTGAGCAGTTAAGACTGCGGAGACTCCTGCAGCACAGGGGAGGCTGAGGGAGACTGGTCGTGGATGTTTGTATTCAGCAAGCCAGGGGAAAGTGGAAGGGCCTTGCTAGGAGAGAAATGTATGGGTCTGGAATAGGTCTTTTGCAGAAAAGTACCCACTCTGTCACCATACTGTCTTCAAGGTGCCAACTCCCAATAATGACACTGAGACTTTTAATTAATTATAAATGCTTAAGGCCTTCATTTTATGCTGGTAGCCAACTAGCTCCTACAACTCAAACTAACCTGTGTACCCCAATCTACTTTCTCCCGCACTACTCATTACCTCTCCTCAGTCCCTGCATGTCTGATTTCCTCTCCATCTCGTTAGCAAACTCCCCCCCCCCTCCTTCTCAGCATTTTTTCCTCTCCTGTCTCCTCCTGTCTAGCTATTGGTCATTCAGCTCTTTATTTTAACCAATCATAAAATGCCTTAGGCGGGTAAGGAAGGACAGAAAAACATCTTATGAAAAGATTCCCCCAACACTCCAGCCCTGGGAAGCTACACGAACAGGACATGCCTGTGGTCAGCAGCATGCGTTGTACAGGTTTACCAGGCTAGCTGCTCAGCAACCTGTGAGGTGTGGGCTATCATTCCCTTTCCATAGGTAAGAGGATAAGCTTGGAAAGAGCTGGTCCATCTCTGGACATTGCTGTTGCTATGGCACCCTCTACTCACTGGGTCTTCTAGAGCTCTGCACATATTTCCAGGCAGGCTGTGACTCTGTCAGGTGTGCATTGGACTCTTATCAGAAAATATGGCATTTTTTATATAACTTTTATGAGCTTTACTGTGGACAAAGAAGGTCCCTGTGGCTTCCACTGGTACCTTGAAAGGATTAGAGACCCCGGGAGGTAACCCAAAGCTCAGGACTGGAAGACAAAGGGAGACGATGCATAGTATGCCAACTGCAGGAGAGAAAGCTCAGATTTGGGGATGCTGCTGACTGAGCAGGGTGGGGTGATCTTGAGTCTGCTCTAATGCCTCACCATCTCAGAAGAATGTTATGAGCACTGGCCAGCCTCCCTTAGGGTATGACACTGGCAGGGACAGAGTCTATGAGCATGAGGGTCATTCTACCCTAAGGGGGTCTTGGAGCACCTGCACTACCATACACTGTTGGGGTTTTTTTCCTAATTTGTTTGATTTTATTTTATGTGCATTAGTAGGATGGCATTGGATCGCTTAGAGCTGAAGTTACAAACAGTTGTGGACTGCCATGTGGGTGCTGGAAATTGAACCCAGGTCCTTTGAAAGAACATACAGTGCTCTTAACCACTGAGCCATCTCTCCAACCCCCATACACTGATTTTTAGAGAGAAGAAACAGAAGCCTAGGTAGAAGCTTAGGATTTTTTCAGGGCCCTGTGGAAGAAGAGCTGTGAGTACTCAGCTTTCTTCTGCCTCGGTTATTCACAGTACATTATTCGCCATCATGGCCAGGGAGGTACCAACCACAGACTGTTAGTGGCCAGGGCTCTAGTGCTTCCTCCATGCAGTTCTCACCATACTGCCAGCCTCGATAGGCAGAGCAAGGGAGATAAGAAGGCCACTCCTGGCATGCATGTTGAGGTTGATCTAGTCGATCTCACAGTAGGCCTGATCTCTCAGGCCATGAGCTGGCTGATTATGATCTTGTGGCTAACTGACCTTCGTCTTGCCTTCTCCTTGACCTACAGATTGCTAGGCTGCGCAGTGAGCTGGACATTGTTCGGGGGAACACCAAAGTCATGTCTGAGATGTTAACAGAAATGGTCCCTGGGCAGGAGGACTCTTCTGACCTGGAGCTACTACAGGTGAGGACAGCTTTAACTATGAAGCGTGGGCCGAGTTCCTGGCTGGGTCTGTTAGTGGCAATGCTGCAGCTGCACACCATGGTAGAATCCTACTTGGGTGCACAACCAAACTGACAAGTCTGGTGGCACCATGGTGGAGAGGGTGCAAGCCCATATTGGTTCATATTCAGCTTTACTTCTTGGAGATGGGTAGAGGCCAGTATTGCTCTCTGTACTTTAAATATTTTTCTTTAATAACTTTTTCCCCGAGTCTAAAGCAACAGCTGTGGAATATGTTCCTATCAAAACAAAAAAATAATTTTCCTTAGCTTTTAGCCATCTGCAATAAGTGGTTTACATTTTGATTTATTTTCAGTAAGACTCTTTTTTTATGTCCATTTATTTTACATCAAGTTGAAATCATGCTGTGCATACAATCTTGTGCGTGGCTTTGCTGCTCCCTTGTTATTGCGTCATAAACATCCTGGAATAAGAGTTCTGGGTCCTCGATGGCATAGAGAAATCCTGATATTCCCTCATCCCAAGGAGATTCAGAGGCAAATTCAGAGCTCCTGTTCTCTGGGACATCAGGCTGGGGTTGGTGGTTCTCTATGGTTCCCGAGAAGCTGCAACCCCACCCCCTGCCTCTTTGCTTCTGGGCAGTATAAATCGTGATGCTAGAGATGGGACCTGGGCCTCTGCACACTAGACAAGCTACTTCCCCGCTGAACCACACCCCTAGCCCACCCTGCATAGCTTCAGCATGGCAGGAAATGGAGACAGGAGCAAGCCAGCCTGCAGTCCCACCCTTCAGTTGGTTGTGAGCCTGTGAGGCCCAGAGCCAGAGGCAGAGCTCTGTTATATTAGCCTGCAATGACTGCCTGCAGAAAGTGGCAGTGGCACTGCTCTCCGGAATAGTGACCTTCTGCAAGGGCAGAGAAAGGATGCTGTGAGCTACAAGTACCAGATCCCTCCTCCAAGAGGCAAGGTTCATGAGTGGACAGATCAGGAGTCATACTGGCTTGATGACCTGACCTCATGCCTCATGACACAGCTGCTACTGCTGTTGCTGTTTCTGTCTGGCAGTCTTGTCCACCTGAGCGCTGCATCTCCCACTTTGTGTGTACTTTGTATGCACTCACTGGCTACCTATGAAACTCAGCACTGATGGTCCTGCGCTTTGGTAATATGCACACCCTTCATTCTGCTGCTTGGAGTTCCCAGTCCCCACTCCATGCCCTTAGTTCCTATGGGACAAGGCTGGGTAAAGGCCTTCTCCTGGTCCAGCACCAACTATATAGTCTGAGAATCATAGACAATAGGAGATATAGATCTTGCTTCAGGGAGCTCCCAGCTAAATACAGGAGACAGATAAGGAAACTGCTCACCTGCAAGGGACCTGGACATCAGGCTGCTCTTGAAGCTGAGACAGGTACCCTTGGCTAGTATGGAGCACTGAGCACCCCCTCTCTGGTTCCCTGACACCTGCAGCAAACCAGGCTCCTGGTTCATGAGGTGGTGACCGTGTGATATGCTCTGTGGGCCTACCTCTCTCTAACACCCCATCACTGGCCTCTACCCTGGCCTGCAGGAGGACTCTGATAGGTATCCCATGGTGCACAAGAATCTGGCTAGTCCAGGGTGACGTGGCGACACTATGCTGCATCAGTGCTGGAATTCCTTCTTTGGGGTGGGGACTGGTGCTCCGGGCAGAACCCAGCTCCTGACAGTAGAAAGTGGGTTGAGCAACACTAAGATGGTTCCAGAAAGCCAAAACAGACAGCAGAATAGTGTGTGTGTGTGTGTGTGTGTGTGTGTGTGCGTGCGTGCGTGCATGCATGCATGCATGCGTGCGAACGCGTGTGGTTGCAGGGTATTTGTTTATTTGTTTAAACAAGCTCATCAGCCAAGAATAACAGAGCCTAGTCTCCTGGCATCAGCTCAGTTTTCAAAAATAGGTTGCTTCCAATGACATTTTCCTTCACTCTGTTTTGTTCCAACTCAGAGCCTACTGGCCCCCACTGCTGTCATATAAATCAAACAGAAAAAGACTATGTCTGGGAGCCTGCGGGAGGCTGTCATTTCAGTGTGGAAGAGGCAGGAACGGGTAGCTGTGTGAACAGACTCACTTTTCCTGGCTGGAGGCCACTGCCTTATGTCGCCCTTCTCCTGCCCCAACAGTCAGCCAACAGCAGGCTGTGGCGCCCACAGAATCGCGAGCCTTCCATATGGGAAAATGCCACTGTCCTCTTGGAACATTATGGGGTCAGAATCTGCCCCCAAGACTCCTTGTGCAAGATGGAAGACAGCCAGAATGCTCAGGGCACAAGTAGTCTAGAGCTTAGAATGTTGGCCAGGGCCCTGGAAATAAACATATTTGTCACCAGACCAAATGTCCCCACCAACAGACACAAGCTGCTCTTGACATGAGTGCAAGTTGATGGCTAGAAGGTACAGGGAGTGGTCAGAGAGGTAATTGGAGGTGCCATCCTCAGGATGTACCCGTGGCTAATTGAACTCATGGGCAGTTTGCATCCCCGTTGCTTCCTGCTTATGGCAAAGCTCTTCCAGATGTGTCCTCCCACAACCCATGAGAGCAACAGGGAAACTTGTGAACTACTTGTTTGAGGATTCCTGGAAAAGTGACTTGTCTTTGAGGAAAGGCCAAGGCCAGTAACACCTAGTGCTGTCAGCTTTGCTGGAGGCCCCAAGGAGGTAAGATTCTGGGAGGGACTTTAAGCACCTCCCAGGGTGGGTGTTAGTTCCTCCACTTTCTGAGTTGAGCAGCGTCTTCCAGACAGCTAGTCCAACTCAACACCTATGCCCAGCTTTCCTCTCCAGAGTCTTGGATCGGTTTTTCCTCACACCCCAGTGACAAGCTGTTCTGGCTGTCGTAAAAGCACTGTTTGTTTCCAGCAGGCATCTAGGTTGGCCTGTGAACACAGCAGGGCAGACAACTTACAAATGGCTGGATGCAAGTGTGGGAGTCTCCGAGTTAGGCAAAGCCTTCCTACATCTGTATCTCCTTCCTTGGTGCCTGGAGTGATTACTATCACTGTGAAAGAGACTGTCACAGGGCATGTCCTCTATAGATTGTAGTTTCTGTAACCATTGTTGAAAAGCCCTTCTGCACATTGACTCAAGTCTTTTTCCTGAGCTTTAATTTGGTCTGTGTTAGACAAAAGCAGAGAAAATTCTTTCCCATGTGAGTAGAGCCTTAAGTATCCAGGGATTGTTGTAAGACCTACCTACTGGCCACTGTGCATGCTGTTTGCATTCCACTTGTATAGGAACAGGAAGCAATACTGTCAAATCTCTTGTCATCCTGCACCTTCTTTTTGTTCTTTGTTTTGAGACAGAGTCTTACCATGTGACCCTGGCTAGCCTGGTATGCTTTATAAAGACAAGGCTGGCCTCAAACTCATAGAGACATGGCTGATCTGCCTCCCAAGTATTAGTATTCAAGGTGGGTGCCACCACTGGCATGCTGGGCCATCTTCCCCCCCCCACACACACACACACGGGATGAGCCCGGAGGTGCAAAGCTGTCATTTCCTTCCTAAAGTGCATGTCCTTAGCTGAAACTGAGTTTGTTTTATTGGGAACTAACTGAACCTTTGAAGCTGTCTTCAATTAATAATAACGTATGCAGTGATGGATATTATATAGGTCTTTATCAGATGAAAAATAAGCCCTGCTCTCTGCTGTTTAAGTAGCTTGTGGCTTGCTTGCTTGCTTCGTGCATCTCATTTCAACAAAGAGAGTAGCCAACATATTTTCTCAGGAAATCTAGGATATTCCAAGTGTTTAGTTTCATGTTCTCCTTCTCTCATCAGGGGACCTCCCTCTTTCCCTTCCTCTTTGCTGCTGCAACAGGACAAACCTTCAGGACCGAATTCTCTGCTTCTTTGACTTAAAAAGGGTTTAGAGGATAAAAAGATTGTTTTGTGAGGGAGAGATGAAACTGTCTCTTGAAGAGAAGATAACAGCACCAGGGTTAACTAGGCAACAAAGAGGGTATTTGATATAGTGTTCTGACTGACGGCAGGCATTTGCAGAAGTGACTGGCTGCTGAGAACCGGAGATAGGAGGATGCCAAAGCAGAAGTCTTTGGCACTGAAGGGATTCCTGGCCCAGAGTCTGTATAGTGGAAAGGGAGAGCTGCACAACTGCTAGCTTAAGGGCCTCTGGGCCAGAAGAGAATCAGTCACTCCTTCACATGATTTTGAATGGAGGGAACAGGAGTATCTCCAACTGAGCCTGCTGTGTTGGCTGTGGATGGCATCAGAGCAGCCACATGGACACCACTTGGCAAAGGGGTGGCACAAATTCCAAGGTTTTGCTCCATCTCTTTTTTTTCTTTTTAAAAATGATTCATTTTTATTTTTAATTATGTTACTGTGGGAGGGTATGTGCCTATGAGTGCAGGAGCCCACAGAGACCAGGAGAGGGTGCCATAGCTCCAGAGTTACGTGGTTATGGGGCGCCCTATGTGCATGCTAGGAACGGAACTCACGTCCCCTGCAAGAGCAGCACACATTTTCTACCACTGAGCCATCTTTCTAATCCTGCCTTCTCTAAAGATTCATTATTTTACTTTTGTGTATAAGGGTCTTGTACTCATGTCTGTCTGTGTCTCATATGTGTGTCTGGTGTCAGAAGAGGTCAGGAGAGGGTGTCCTATCAGCTGGACCTGGAGCCACATTCAGTTGTAAGTCATAAGTAAGTGCATGTTGTACTTTAGAATTAGATAGATGCACCACTGATCAATAACACATGAATTTTTAGATTGCTAATATATTCTTTAGAATAATTTTGTCCTACATATATGGGATTTTGACTCTTTTTCACCCCTTTATGAGACAGCGGTTTGAGAGTCGAAGTCAGGAGATGTGCAGAGAAGTCAGAAGGCTGGAATGTGTGAGCAGAGTGCTTATGACAGCCCTTGAGGCATCTTCCACGTGCTGCCTGTGAGACTCTGAAAAGAGAGACTTCTCTCCCAGTACCCTGGCAGGAGGGGCAGAGAGAGAAGCAGCAAATGCAAAGTCAAAGCAGAAGCTTCTGGGGTTAGTGTCTATGAGCTCACTCCCTCTGTGCCCTTTGCTCTTGTTCTTCAGAAGTCGGCTAGCACTTTCCTAATGGGCTTTGAAAGTAATGGGATCCTTCCTCCAAGGTGAATTCTGTAATCTGGCAATGTAGCAGGTCCCTAGATGTCCCTGAGATGCCTTGGTGGGACTCTGCAAAGGTCTGTGTATTTTATACAGGTAAAAGCAGAGCCCGGGGTGTGGAGAATATACTGCTTGCTACTGCTGCTTAGTCCTCAGCACCTGTCCAGGGTGGGGCTCTGTGATGGAAGCAATGATAACCTCGCTTGCTTCCGTTTTCAGGTGGGACCCTGAGTTTACCGACTTGCAGCCATGAATTTTGGTTGGCTGCTCTTCTTGGTTTTGCTGAGAGACAGCATCACACTATGCTGTCTTGTATGGCCTCTAGCTTGCAATCCACCTGCCTGGGCCTCCTGAGATCAGAAGCGTATACATCCATGCCTAGCTGTGCTGTGTGCTGAGAAGTCCTGTATGACTCTCCTGTGAATCTAGGGTCTGAATCTAGCTCTTGTCCCGGGCTTCCACTCTTGGGAATAGAGCAAGCTAGTCATTACTTGGAGGCTCTGCTAAAAGAGCTCTGGGGACAGTGCAGGGCAGCCGTTGCAGTCCAGGTCTGGAATGATGTGTGAGCCCTGTTAAGGGAGGATCTTCCAGAATCTCGAGAAAACATTCTGAGCAGGTAGGGAGAGAAATATGTGGGAGTTACATGGAAAGGCTGACACTGCAAAATATAAGTGGTGGCACATGGATGATACGTGTGCACACACGTATGTATGTATGTATTTTTAAATGTGTATCTATTTTGCTTTATGTGTGTGAGTGTTTTGTCTGTGTGCATTTATGTACACCATATAAATGACAAATGATAGTGAGCCACCATGTGGGTTCTGAGAACTGAACCTGGGTCCTCTAGAGAACAGCAAGTGCTCTTACCTGAGAGCCACCTCTCTAGCACCTGTATGGTTTGTTTTTGAGATAGGGTGTCTCTGTGTAGCTAGCTGTCCTGGAACTTGCTATATAGAGCATGATGGCTGGCCTCAAGCTCAGAGAGATCTAACTGCCTCTGACTCCCAAATGCTGTAAAAATATGTGCCATGCCTGGCACTTTGCTATATTTTTGAAATTTAATATGATGATATACTGGGGTAGGGAAACATCCTGAGGTCTCAAAGGATAAGTAGGAGTTTAATGGAAAGGAAAGGACATTGCTGACAGAGAGGGCCAGCTCCCCACCATCCTGAGCGGTGTGGTGAGTACATGAGGCCACCTCCCATCCTTGAAAGTCTAAGACATGTTTGGAGATGACCCATGGGCTCTAGAAGGTGATGCCCAGGGCTCTGGAGAGCCTTGGAAATGTTTGCAACAACATGCCATGATTCTCCCTGACTTGCTGGTCTTTCACCTTGCCCTTGGCCAGTTTGAAGGAGAACTGACTGACTTTTTCCTTCTCTTTCTCCAACCAAAGCCAGCCAAGAATTGTTGCTTAGCCATAAGTACTAGACAGGGTCATGCTTTCTTGTCCTGGGCCTATGTGGTGAGGTCTGCCTTTGTTGGAGAACCTCTTCTAGGGATCATACTTCCTTCTCCAAACCTAGGGTAGGAGTCTTTGGAGAGCCAAGAGGGAGGAGGGGTCTGTTCAGAGAAACATCTGGAAGGTCCAGACACTGGGATTCCTTCTGTGATGCTCAAGAAACTGATAGTGCTCTTCTGGCTAGACAGAGGGTAACAGGCCCTGCAGGGTGGTCAGATCCAGGGTGGAGGAGTCTCAAGAAATCCTTTTGGTCAGGTAAACACCAGACTTGTTTACACAGCCAAGTCCAGGTCTCTTCTGAGCTGATAAATATAGCTGTGTGGGGGTGATCCAGGCTTTATGTGCTGGTGGGCACTATGGAGCCCTAAAGCCGAGCACTGTGGGAGGAGGGCGCACAGTGAGGCTTAGGACACACAAACCGCAGCATTGAGGGCTGGAGCACTGAGGGGTAGAGGAATGCTCCCTGCCTTATCTATTCATTCTCTCAGGGACATTGGGAAGTGCCCGCTATGTACCAGCCTCGGTGCTGGGGAAATGGGAAGGGAGGTCTTCTAGGGAGGACAGTGGGATGATGAGACCAAAAGAGGCTAAGATTGCCCGTGCCTGCTGTGACTAGATCTGGTACTCTGTAAGACCCATCTTCAGACCAAGCTAGTTCTGAGGTGGAGCTGAGGGGAGGAAGTTTGGCCAGCTTTATTGTTTGCATTATTAGCTCCCTGCGGTGTCCAGGAGCAGTATTTCATGTCTGCCTTCACCCCCACCCCCACCCCCACCCCCACCCCCGTAGCCCACAGGAAGGCCAAGGGGCCAGCCTGAAAGCCTGACATATTTCTTCTGTTGCATCGTCAGTCTGTCATACAAGATGCTTAAGGCGCTCTGCAAACAAAAGCCTAGCTAGGAGCTTGCTCTGGGGCAGGGTGGCTCCTATGAGGTACAGGGTCTGTCTTAAGAGGGTATAGCTTTGAAGAGTTGAGAGGGTTTCTATGATTGCTGGGGTTTTCAGGTGCCCTCTTTGGCCAACAGAGAACTCTGTGAGAACTGGGGCACATCTGAGACCCCAGCAAGGTAATGTCCATGTCACCATAAAGTACCTGATGCTGTCATAAGATACAATCATGCTATATTGCTAGCAATGCAAGTAAAGCATCCCCATTTGTGGAGGGTCTTTCACGCTGACCACCAATCTATGCTCTAAATGCAATGCTTTCACGAGAGAGAGAGATTCTACTTCTGAGGAAATCATGCAGTGCAAGTGCTTGCCTGAGTATGTAAGAACTGGCCTGAGTGTTAACTGCTGCATTGTTTGGCTTGGCCAAAGAAAGACAGATATACCACAAGCCACATGCCCAACAGTAGTGGAATAGCAAGCTCTGTGTAGTGTGGCATACATGCAAAGAAACGAGGTAGTCTGTACAAAGTGGCAGGCAAAGGAGCCCAAGAAGCAAGCCCAAAGAACCATGTTTTCCTACCTTAAAAATGATTTGTACAGGGCCTGAGAAATGGCTCAGCAGTTAGGAGCACTTGCTGCTCTTGCAGAGGCCTCGGATTCTATTGTCAGCACCCACACTGTTCAATTCACAACTGCCTGTAACTCCCGTTTCAGAGGATCTGACACAGTCTCCTAGCCTCCGTGGACACCTTCAGTCAGGTGGTGCACATGAATGTTCTCAGGCACACACACACATAAAATTTCAAAAATCTTTTAAAATGATTTGTAGTTAACTGTTGAAGTCATCTAACACCTGAGCCCGGACAGTGTGTGGCAGAACCTTAACACTAGGGAGTGATGGTTTAACTTTAGAACCAAAATCAAACATAGATAAAAGCTTAACTGACAAAGACAAAGCAAAATGGGCTTTATTGTATTATTTCAGTCATCCAGATTCGCCCCAGGTAGAGTGTACTTTCTCATAAAACTGCATCAAAGCCTATTCCGTTTGTGATGGTTTAACTTATTTTGTTTTTAATGGAATTATAGGAATGTCTGCTTGAATAACTTTATTAAATTATATCTTTATAGGTATCTCATATTGATTTTCAAATTTATTTGCATTAAGATATTCTTTTTAAAAAGTGACTTGTACCACCACGTACTTGTGTACACACAGCAGTGTGTATATCTCTCTGTGTGTGTGTAAAGCGTGTATGCGCATGCTTGTGCCATCTGTTGAAGTGCTTCCTCTGAGGCAGGAGAGGAGAGAGCTGTTCTCATTCTGCACACGTCTGGTTTTATGAACAAGCATGTTCTCCTTCCATGACTTTCAAGAATCAGTACAAATCCTTTCAAAGGCAGTCGAATGTGAGAAAAGCATTCCCAGCAGGCTCTGCCAGAAGTGCATGTGTTTCCTAGGAGTTGAACAGGACCTGCCGGGCCATGCAGCACCGCATAGTGGAGCTCATCTCCCGAGTGTCCAATGAGGAGGTCACGGAGGAGCTGCTGCACGTCAACGACGACCTCAACAACGTCTTCCTCCGCTATGAGAGGTGGGGCCAGAGTCCTTTGGGGTCTTTTCCCTAGAAAAGATGATTGGCATACCAGAGGAATTTCATTCACAAACAAAGCAGGGAGAGGGAGGCAGAGAGCCTGGGAGGTGTTCGAGGCGGAAAGTTCTCATCGCAGATGCTCATTTGTTCTTGGATGACAGAAAAAGTGCTTCTTGTTCTCCAGAGAACAGAGCAGCAGGTAGCTGACTGCAGAATCCACCTCTGCTCTTTGTGAGTCCCAGGGAGGCTGGGACGGGTCTGCACCTGCTCCTTTGATGATCCTTTGGATTTGAAAAGGACTGGGGGAGGGGGACCTTTACTAAAGAAAAGGATTTCCTCTATTTCTAGTCTTGAAATGAGAAAAAAAGATCTTTTCCTTTGTAAATGTCAGTAGTCTGGGGTATTGAGTGAAGTAGGCAGGGTGTGAACAGTTTCTCTGGGGAAGCACACATTTCTTCAATTCTTCCTGCAGCCAGACTGCGTAAAGTGACAAACTTGAACCCTCCTTTTTCTTTCCAAAGCCTCCCACAAGACAGAGTCATAAAAACATCTCTTCTGGACCTAGCATTGAGAAAACAGCTCCCATCTGTACCCTGGTTTGGGCAGTTTCCCAATTGGCCCAGGGTTGTGGCTTGCCTTGAGTCTGGGCCAGCCTTCTCCATTAAAAGAGCCTGCCAGCAGTGTGAATCCCTTGGAGGCTTGTGGCCCATTCCCTCTGCCGCCTGACAGCTTCCTGTCTAGGTTTGTCAAAAGACAATGATCTGACATAGTTAAGAACAAGAGGCAGGCACTGTTTGCCTATGCGTTGAGGCTCAGAGGGCCATCCTGTGCTTAGCTCCTGACTGGCAGAAGGGATGGGTGGTCCTGTACTCATCGAGTGGATGATCTCTATGGGAATGTGGGCTTGCTGGCAGCATGTCCAATCTGAGGACCCCACCTCCCGGCCCATTAAGTCCACTTAAGCCTTTATTGGAGGTATGTAGCAAGAACTAATGTGGGACTGTCACCTGTAAGTCCATTGCAGGTCCAGAGACTTCAGAGGCAGCACTGGGCGTCAGAGACTGCTGTTGAGAGCCACACATTCTGGTTTCTTAGTCTATTGTTTAATTTATTTTGATGAGATTTTTGTTTTGCTTTTGGTTTTTTTTTTTTTTACATTTTTTTAATTAGTTACACTTTATGCACTTTGTATCCCCCATAACCCCACCCTCCTCCCCTCCTAATCCCACCTTCCCTCCCCCTTCTTCACGCATGCCCCTCCCCAAGTCCACTGATAGGGGAGGTCCTCCTCTCCTTCCTTCTGATCTTAGTCTATCAGATCTCATCAGGAGTGGCTGCATTGTCATCTTCTGTGGCCTGGTAAGGCTGCTCCCCGCTCAGGGGGAGGTGATCAAAGAGCAGGCCAATCAGATTATGTCAGAGGCAGTCTCTCTTCCCATTACTATGGAACACACTTGGACACTGAACTGCCATGGGCTACATCTGTACAGGGGTTCTAGGTTATCTCCATGCCTGGTACTTGGTTGGAATATGAGTCTCTGGAAAGATCCCTGTGTTCAAATTTTCTGGTTCTGTTGCTCTCCTTGTGGAGTTCCTGTTCTCTCCAGATCTTACTATTTCCCACTTCTTTCATAAGATTCCATGCACTCTGCCCAACAGTTGGCCATAAATCTCAGCATTTGCTTTGATAGTCTGCAGGGCAGAGGATTTCAGAGGTCCTCTGTGGCAGGTTCCTAACTTGTTTCCTGTTTTCTTCTTCTTCTGATGTCCATCTCTTTGCCTTTCAGGATAGGGATTGAGCATTTTAGTCAGGGTCCTCCCTCTTGATTAGTTTCTTTAGGTGTACAGATTTTAGTAGGTTTAGCCTATATTTTATGTCTATATGAATGAGTATATACCGTGTGTGTCTTTCTGCTTCTGGGACAGCTCACTCAGGATGATCCTTTCCAGATCCCACCATTTACCTGCAAATTTCATGATTTCCTTATTTTTCATTGCTGAGTAATATTCCATTGTGTAGATATACCACAATTTCTGCATCCATTCTTCAGTTGAGAGGCATCTGGGCTGTTTCCAGCTTCTGGCTATTACAAATAAAGCTGCTACAAACATGGTTGAGCAAATGTCCTTATTGTGTACTTGAGCCTCTTTTGGATATATGCCTAGGAGTGGTATGGCTGGATCTTGAGGAAGCGCTATTCCTAGTTGTCTGAGAAAGCGCCAGATTGATTTCCAGAGTGGTTGTACAAGTTTATATTCCCACCAGCAGTGGAGGAGGGTTCCCCTTTCTCCACAACCTCTCCAGCATGTGCTGTCACTTGAGTTTTTCATCTTGGCCATTCTGATGGGTGTAAGGTGAAATCTCAGGGTCGTTTTGACTTGCATTTCCCTGATGGCTAATGACGTTGAGCATTTCTTTAAGTGTTTCTCTGCCATTCGATATTCCTCTATTGAGAATTCTCTTTAGCTCTGTTCCCCATTTTTTAATTGGATTACTTGGTTTGTTGCTTTTCAGCTTCTTTAGTTCTTTATATATACTGGATATTAGCCTTGCTTTTGTTTTTTAAGGAGGGGTATAGAGAACAGAGTCTCTGTCTCTCTCTGTCTCTCTGTCTCTCTGTCTCTCTGTCTCTCTGTCTCTCTCTCTCTCTCTCTCTCTCTCTATATATATATATATATATATATATATATATATATATATACACATACACACACATATATTATATACATGTATGTCTCAGACTGGCCTTGAGCTCATGACCTTCCTGACCCAGTTTCTCCCCGATGCTCAGATAACAATGATACACCACCATGCCCATGTAGTCTTTCCATTTTTCTTTTTACTTTTGTTTTTGTTTTTCAATAGATACCCTCCCTTCACTCCTCCCCGTGCACTCCCCCACTGCTTCCCTTTAGAAAAGAGCAGGCTTCCCAGGGATAACAACTGAGTGCAGTGTGACAAGATGTGCTAAGACTAGGCACAAACCTTCATGTCAAGGCAAGTAGGAGGAAAAGGGTCCCAAGAGCAGGCCAAAGGGTCAGAGACACCCCTACTCCCACTGTTAGGAGTCCCACTAAAACACCGAGCTAACAACCATAACATATATGCAAAGGACATAGCGCAGACCCACGCAGGCTCCATGCTTCCTGCTTCATTCTCTGTGAGCCCTGCTTAGTTGGTACTTGAACATCTCCTGATGTTCTTGAATCCTCTGGCTCCTACTATGTATGTATGTATGTATGTATGTATGTATGTATGTATGTATGTATGCATGTATTTATTTATTTATTTGTTTGTTTGTTTTTCTTGTTTGGGGCAGGATCTCTCTATGTAGTCCTGGCTGTCCTGGAACTTGCTATGTAGACCAGGCTGGCCTCAAACTCCCAGAGATCCTCCTGCCTTTGCCTCCCAACTCATGGGATTAAAAGCATACACCACCATGCCTAGCCCATAAAAATAAATAAATAAAGAAGGCACAGCCTCTATGAGCTGCCATGGCTCACTTAGGTCTACTCACCTTTCTGAGTCAAGACTTTCTTCTTTTCTGTCTTTTTCTTTCATATGCTGGCCAGAGCCTAAGTATGCTTTCTTTGGTACTTTGGTGCTTTCTCTCTTATCTAGAACACTTGTCTTTGTCACACAACTCTTTGCTCTTTTGTATTCTACCTATGCATCTAATACACTCTCTAAACTCAAAACAAAAGCCCTACAGTGTACATTTAGGCAGACTGTTCCTTCTGGGATCCCTTGTCCCAGATGCTGATGCCACCCACTAGGGGGTGGCAGCATAGAGCATCGTCTCTCTGGAGTCTGGTTTCCTGGGCTGGAGTAAGGTGCTTTGCCTGTGTCCTTTTGGAGCTTTTAAATACAATGCAGAACAGATCTATTGTTCCCTATGGACACCTCACATCTCCTACCAGGTGTAAGAATGACTTCTGGCAGAGGAGATGTTTTTCTGCAGTTGCTCTCAGCTAAGCTCCCTTGGTAGCCATTTGCTGACTGGGTGTGGAGGAGAGTGTCTCTGGAAGGGCCTGTTCTGTCTTGTCTTTCTGGCAGCCCTTAGGTAGTTGGCACAAACCATCTTACCATTTCTGGCAAGGCCTTTCTCTAGCCCCGTGTCCTGCTTCCTGAGGTTGGGCTGGGAGAATTTTAGCCACGAGCTGTTTACCCCCAAGCAGAGCTCTGTGGAGTAGAGAGAGTAGAGGGAGGGCTGCACTTACTGCCAGATTTCACAAATGACCATGTAGAGACCCGGTGACACAGTCACACCTTCAGGGACTGGCGGAGCATTGGGGCCAGAAGTGTGGGCAGATGGCTAGGGATGCTTCTGGTAGCCTCCTCCTAGAACCTGTCCCTGATGCCAGCTCCAAGTACAAATGGGAAGAGATAGTGGAGGTAAACCTGTGAGACAGGAGTCCCATGTCAAGGAAAGCATGACACAGTTGAATAATACTAATGGTACTGGCCAGCCTCCTGCCTCTTCTGGGTCCCAGTGTTCTTCTTAGGGTATGAGCATAGTCCTTTGGGCCTCACTGACAGTCTCCTTATGTCTGCTCTCCTTTCCATTAGGTTCGAGAGGTACAGGTCCGGCCGATCTGTTCAGAATGCCAGCAATGGAGTAAGTGTCCTGTGGCCCTCCCTTGTCTTTTGAAGTGGGCACCTATCCAATACATACATTAGAGCTTTTAGAGTGTGCCTACTCAGGCCTCCTTTCTGGTTTTCTAAGTGGGAGTAAGTACAAATACTGTATAGCAAGCTCTGTTAGGAGGGAGCCCAGCAGAGAGCTAGCAGGCATCCTGATGGGAAGGCAGGAGGAAGACAGTCCACAGCCCAGAGTGAGTCACCACTTTAATGATTCACTTTAATGAATCACCACTTTAATGAGAAGGGAGAAGAGTGGGCCAGGGTATGGGGCTCACTGATAACTCGGGTTCACTCTGCACCCTTTAGGTAGGTAAGGAGAGCCACCTTCCGTTTGCTAGACAGCATTAATGCCCTTCCTTATGAGTGTATGCAGGGCTGTATCTGCGTAGCCGGAGCTTAACCCAAGGGCTGACCTCACTGTCAACCTCATGTCCTGACAGGTGCTGAGCGAAGTGACTGAAGACAACTTAATAGACCTGGGCCCGGGCTCTCCCGCTGTGGTGAGCCCCATGGTGGGGAGCACAGCGCCCCCATCTTCTCTCTCCTCCCAACTCGCAGGCTTGGGTGAGTGTCTGAAAGTGGAGGAAAGGACCTCCCTCTTCCCTCCCTTCCTCCCTGGATATCTTTCTCTTTGTTGGGAGGTCAGACAGAGCCTTTGGAGTGGTCCCCATGAAGGTGTGTTCCTGGGTCCCAGCCAATTGCACCATCGTCAATTCATAACTTCTTTCCTAAAATTTAAAGTTTAAGCCCTGCTGGAAAGTAGAGGTGGAGGACGTTCCAAGGATGTAGAAATTGTTTACTTTTTAGAAGACAAGTAACCTGCCATGTTTTATCTGGAAAATTCTTTGTGCTTGAAATGATTTATTTTTCATTATTAGCTAGGCTAAAGGTGGCAAGTGAGTCTCATCTCACTGGCTGCTCAGAACACAGGTTTGATGGGCAGCTAAAGCTACATTGCCCTAGTTTCATTTCTGTTACTGTAATAACTACCCTGACAAAAAGCAACTTAGGGGAAGTTTATTTGGCGTACAATTCTAGGTTGCAGTCCATCATTGCAGGGAAGTCAAGGCAGGAAGTTGAAGCAGCTGGTCACATCTACAGTCAAGAGCAGAGAGAATGAATGCATGTGTGCTTATTTGTGCTCAGCCCTGCATTCATCATACAGTCCAGAACCTGAACCCACGGCATATTGCTATTCATGATAGATGGGTCCTCCCCCTCCATTAATGCAATCAGAACAACCCCCTAAAAATGAGCCCATAGTCTCAACCTGATCCAGAGAGTACCTCGCTGAGATTCTCTTCTCAGATGATTCTAGATTATGTAAAGCTGACAATTAAATCTAACTGTTACACTCCAGTCCCTAAAAGATGAATCTGTGGTAGATTGGCAATGTCCGCACGGGGCTAGGAAACAGAAAGTGGTGGCATGATTTATTTGCCTACCTCAAACTATATCATCAACCTAAAGTGTTCTATTGTCTGAAATTTAAGAGAAACTCCTCGCTTTTCCACAATGAAAGTGTATGAATGACTCTGTATGTTTCATTTATACCAAGTTATACAAAATTAAATTCTAATATTGGTAAAAAACAAAACAAAAAACAAACAAAAAACAAACAAACAAACAAAAAAAAACCATGGCCTTCAAAATTCTTTCCTCTACCTTGATTTTATGTTTACTTTTTCCTAATAATTCTGTATTTATTTCACTTCAGTTGAATTAAACTTTTATTCAGTGGCCTATCAGTTGTTACAATTCTGGTGTCTCAGAATTCTTTGTATAATAGAGTGGATGTCTCTGCCTTCAATTTATCTACTGATTACATATATACATATATATACATTAAATATATACATATGTCATATATGTATGGCTTTAAAATTTTAAATTAAAATGATTTCTTTATTTGGTGTGTATACATGTATGTGAGTTTGTGTGTGTGCGTGCACATTTGTGTCGTGGTGCACAGGTGGAGATGAAGGACAACTTGTGGGAATTGGTTCTTTCATCATGCAGGTTTTAGGGACTGAAAGCAGGCCATCGATCTTGGTGACAAGTACCTTTACCTGTTGAGCCATCTCGCTGGCCCTGTATTGATCCTGGCTTTTTGAATAGCTGCCTGGAACTCAATATGTAGTGCAAGCTAGTCTTGAATTCACAGCAAGCCTCCTGTCTCAGCCTCTCAAGTGCTAAGAGTTCAAGTGCAAGCCACCTTGCTAGGCTCAGGTCACCACATTCAACACCTAAAATTCAAAGTAGATCCACTACTTTCCTTTCTTTAAAACGCCTGGTACTTTTCCATTCTCTGCTTCATCTCATTGTTCCTTTCACTCGTCCCTCTCAAGGGCTAACACTTCCCATAGCCTGGCTCTCCAAACCCTGGCCTCTGTCCATCCTCTCCCCCTTCTCTTGCATCTTGAAGGGCCCACCCTGAGCCTCTCCCAATATTTAAAGCCAAACATTGCCAAGGTTTGGGCCTCCAAACTGTTCAGTTTTGCATGAATTCCTGAGGTGGAGGACCACGCAGATTCCACCTGACGTACCTGAGTTCTGGCTCTGAGTGCCTAGGATGTAGCTTCCAGATAAAGAAGTGGCTCACATCCTTAGACTTTGTGTCTGAGTGGATGTGAAGGGGCTCCCGAGAAGGACATGGTAGGAAAGCTGCAGGTGTGCTGACCCTGGTCCCCGTCGTCTCACTACCATCAGTATCTTCTCTATCCAGGATACCTTTTCCCCTCCTTGAGCAGTTTCAGATTCAAGGCAAAGCCTGTTTCCCATCTAGCTTGCTCCAGCTCTTGTGTATGCTGTCCTGGGAGTGCTGAGGACAGCTTTGTCACCCTGCAGTGTCATAACCCACTAGACTATCATCCTGACTTTTGGGGCATTCCATCAAAAACCCCTATTTTGGGGTCAACAAGATGTTGGCTCAGTGAATAAAGATATTTGCCATACAAGCCTGATGATCTGAGGTGCATGTATATGGACATACATACAGAGAGAGAGAGAGAGAGAGAATGATAATACAATAATAAAACAGTTTTACAAGTTTTTTTAACCTGCTTTTTTTTTTTTTTGTTTTCTCATCTGCTTCTTGTTTTGTTGTCACAGACTTGGGGACAGAGAGTGTCAGTGGCACCCTCAGTTCACTCCAGCAGTGTAAGCCTCAGGATGGTTTTGACATGTTTGCCCAGACCAGAGGGAACTCCTTGGCTGAACAGCGAAAGACGTATGTGGGGCTCTTTCCAGTGGCTTTTTTCAGGCACTTAGGAGGGGGGAGCGGGTTGTCCCAACTGGGTCACATTAAAAGAAGAAGAAAAAGGAGAAGAAGAAGAGGAGGAGGAAGAGGAGGAGGAGGAGGAGGAGGAGGAGGAAGAAGCCCTTTCTTTACCAGATTTAAGACTGCTAGAAATTTAAAAATACCACAGTGAGGACTTGTTAACTGCTAACCTGAGCGAGTACCAGCCCTGTCTCTCCTCCTCTGCCCCAGGGTGGCCTGTTTTTGTGTGTCACAGACTGTTTTCTCTTTCCTAGAGACCTCTCAGGGCTTGGTAGAAATCCTGCTTCCCTAATATGACAGCCACACAGACCCTGCCTCATTCAGCCCCTCTCCCACACGTGGGCACCCAGACCTACTCCCTCCATACAACCAACTAGAAAAAATAAAAAACAAAAAAGTCAAGGCAGAGGCTTTTCCACAGTAGCTTGGGCAAAATGAGCCACACAGAAATGGGAGGGCTGATTCCAAAGCAGACAGCCGCTGCATCTAGAAATAGCACACCATCCACTCAGCCCAGTAGAGGTGATACTTGTGACATAATTGCTTTGTCTTCTGAAGCCTCTTCCTTTGAGGACTTCCAGAAAACTTTGGACAGCTTTTTTTTTTTTAAACTTCAGTATTGTTACTCAAGGCAGGGGTGTTTGAAAAATATACTATCCCAGGTCTTAGAGGACTGACTTTAGGCGTGAGCTGGTGCCAAAACTTACCTCCTCACCATATCTGCTGGGAGACAGACAGACTAAGATCACGCCTGAGGCAGCTACCGAGGAAAAGATTACAGGTCACCACCACGCCTCTGCATGCACTGGGAGAGAACTCGCTTGTACTGCTCTTTTTCAGGGTCACCTATGAAGATCCCCAGGCTGTTGGAGGACTTGCTTCTGCACTAGACACTCGGAAACAGAGCTCAGAAATGGTAGGTCTTCAATCCTGTGTTTTGCCCACAATCTTCTGGAGATAAAGACAGGCAGTGTGGTGAAGTTGTCTGGACAAGTCTTCAGAAGTTGGCTTGTATAGATGGCAGAGACAGCCTAGGAAGGGCACCGCAGAGCACCCCTGGGCGGTGGGCAGTGCACCGGTGAAATAATGATCATCACGAGGAAAGTACACGCTGAGCCGCCTCGCTGCTGACCTAGCAAAGTTGCACCGATTCCGGGGGAAGGTGGCTGAGGGTCAGGACTTGTCTGTGAGGTGGCTTGGAGAGTGTCCTATGGCACTCTGGTCTTGGAAAGAGGCAGGCCAGAAAACATTTTGAAATAAAGGATGAAATTTCTGTGAGCTCCAAACCACAGCCAGTTTCTGTAAGACTTCAGATCCCAGGGGGAAAGGACATGTGCACTTAATACATTTTTTGAAGATATTTCTTTTTTGAGCCCAACCAGGAAATGTATGAGAATACATGCCTGTCTGCCTGGCAAGGAAGAAGAGGGCTCCCAGGATCCCATGGGCTGGAATGAAAGGGGGCTGTGCCCACCCATCTACTGCACAGGGAAGGGCCCTTTGCTTCCTGAACACCAGATCTTAGCCTCCTGTGGCCCCAGTGCAAAGGGGCTGGTGAGGGACAGTACATCTGCTGCCTGGCATAATGGAAAAGCTTGGTCTTGACGGCAGGGACTCCTTTTCTGAGCTGGTATCTGTTCGTCTGTAGAGGCTGCCAGGAGGTGCAGAGAGCCCACCTGCTGCCTCGATGTCAGTACACCTATTAGACAGTGGTGGCCTGCAGTGGCAGTCACCATCTACACAGTAGTCTTGGTTATTTCTCCCATTACTTAGGCTCTCTCTGCATGGAACCCAGCAAGGGAATTAGAGCCAGGCCAGGCCAGGAGTCTGCCAGCGTACTGCCTAGCGAAGGCAAGGGTGACCCTTTCTCCTGGCACCTCTGGAGCAGCCTCAACCCCAATAGGCTCTTTGTTTTCTACCCTGAACCTAGGGCCTGCCCCATCATGCCAGCATGTGGCCTGCTCCAACCCAGGCTATTTACTATCAGTGCCCAAGCCTGGGTCCAAGTCCAGGAGACGTGGTCAACTTCTTACCCATCACCCTTTGAATACGTGGCTTGGCCTGGCTCCCTGTTTGCAAAAGTCTTGCTGATTCCAGCAGATTTACCAATGATAGTAGGCAGGTTGCTGTTTCTGTTGTTACTGGGGCAAGAACTGGCCTCAGCCAGAAAGACTGGCAGGACATGTGATGGACATGTGTGTCTCTGTGTGTGAACACATCTGCAGGCTGCCTTGACCCTTCCTGGGCCATGCTGTCCTAGAACTGAGAACAAAGTCAAGGAGAGAAAGTTGTGTAGCCACACCTCTGCAAGTAAGATCCCACTTCTAGTTGTGTCACTTAAAGAAGCAGGAAAGGGCTGGCAAGATGACTCAGCAGATAAAGGCACTCACGGCCAAGCCTTCCCCTTGAGTTCCATCCTCAGAACTGCGTGGTGGAGAGAGACAACAGACTGCTACAAGTTGCCCTCTGACTTCCACATGCACAGCAGCGCGCATGTGCAGATGTGCCTGTACATGTGTACATACAAAATAAATAGAATTTTTTAAAGCAGGAGGCCTGTGGGTGTGCTCTGGGTCAGCAGCAGCACCACGAATAAACAAACATAAAAACATGGGAAGGCAAGAAAGAATGTGCTGAATTCAGCATTCAAGTCAAGAACTTAAGGAAAAAAAATACATAGGCAACTAGAGTGGAGAAAAGAAAAGAAAAAAGCAGAGTGAGTTAGAAAAAGGTCAAGCCAATTTTGCTGAAGCTAGCTCTCTGAAAGTTGACCCCTTAAACCAGGCATGGTAACAACAAACTATAATCCCAGAAGACTGAGACAGGACGATTGGAAGTCCAGGTCAGCCTAAGGGACAAAAAATAAAAATAAAAAAGAAGAAGAAAAGAAAAGAGAGAATTAATCTGTCTAGTCTGGTGTTCCTATCAAGAGAATTAGCCTGGGCGCCCAGCCTCTCAGGCTCTGTGGAAGCCTCCGGGCGTTGGAGAGCGATCACCACGAACATCTTGTGATTGTGGTTACTGAATCTTCCTTTTCTTTTTCAGGTGGGTGGGCAGGGTGCGTGCTAGGGCAGAGGTGGGAAGCATCACGTCACATTTCCTTGTGAGACAGACGATGAAATCGGAACAACGATTTTTCGTTTTACAATATGTGGTGTGACTTCCTGTAGCGGGTATTGCTGTGACTTTTCTTTTTGGGACTTTTCTGTCCTTGGCCCAACAGAGAGGGAAAGGTGGGGACCCTGACCTGCAGCCCATAGACAGCTGGCTCATGACCCAAGGAATGGTGAGGAGCCACAGCTGAATGAGCTCGCTGCCCACCCCAGCCCCTCACCGTGTAACAGTTGGCACCTTCCTCTTGCCACCTGCCCAGTCCTTGTGACCAGACAGGACATAGAACAGTCACTTGTTCTGGGAGTGCCAAATCTCCCCACTGTGTCTGGAATCTCCGTAAGGCCCCAGACTTCCGGCTCAGGAAACACCTTTCCTGCAATTTTGCTGAGCCTGTGATCCTGGGTCTTTATGGGCTGGGATGTTTGCAGGCTCGAGGGGGCCCTTTCTCTTCTCCGATAGATTCTGGAGTTCTTGGCAGTATTCGTTTTTTCCAGGATGAGCACAAGTAATCATGGCTTGTGCCCAGTGGGAGGGTCTGTTATGAGAGGACTCAATCAGAGAAGCTCCCTTTTGCCCTGGGCCTAAGAATTTAGCAGTCCTAGAATTGGTGGACTTATATAGTAGGATAGTCTCATATATGGCCTGGAAATCTCTTGCATAAATGTATAGATGATAGTAAGAGAGTAAAAAGAAGATAAAGCTGGGAGCGCTGATATCACACCTGCAGTGCGCTCTTAATTAGGACTTTCATGGCAGAGGCTTGGGAAGGTCTTTCTTACCTTATCTGTGCAGGTGGCCCTGAGTGGGTATATGAAGAGAGGGTCCCAAGTTTGCCTCGGGTTGACCGAGTCATCCCCAGTACACAATCAAGCTGTAGGTGTGTATGGTAGGGGTGGAGCAGGTGAGGATACAAAGAAATAAGCTGGCGACAGAAATAGACATGGGGACCTCTGCCCTCCAGATAAATGCAGTAAGCCAGATGTAGAACTAGCCTTTGGCGTTAGGCCAGGAGAGGGGCCCAGGTAGGCAGGTGTCCACGTAGGACTTGCAAGTGACAGCAAGCTGCTTACAGCCCAGGGGCCAGCAGCTTAAGAAAGGCTTGAGTCATGGGAACAGACAGTGTCTGGAGATCAGTGCAGCGGTGCTCAAGTGTCCCTGCTCCCACAGCAGCAGATACTTGCCCTGAGGAAGAAAGGCTACTCCTGCAAGTGTGGGATGGCCAGGCCTCTCTTCTGAAGGTCAGGCTGGGCCCTGGCCTAAAACTGTATCTCCATTGTCCAAGTTAAGAAGATCTAGCTGTGTGCCCTCGTGCCTGTTAACCCTGCAAAAAAGGATACTGCCCTCCAAACTACCTGAATATGACCTGGGCAGCTGGTGATGGTGCCTGTCTTTGTCCACACAAGCCGACTCTTCCCTTCCCTGTCCCCATAGAGAGCCCCAGTCTTCAACTTCCCAGAAACAAACCCAACTAACAGCTAACTTGGAATCTCACCTTCCTGCCTACAGTGTTCTTCCTGTTAAAACAATGTGTAACTGCTTTGCCTTATTTCCCGTAGAATAGAAATCCTACCTTTCCAAACTTCTCAAGTACAGATTCTTCATATGGAAACTTTGTGTACTGAGTGAGACCAGGGGCTTTAGAACATCCTCCCATTGGATTTGGGTTCAGTATCACGAAGTGTTTCACAGCTCCTCTAAAGAGAGCACCCAGTGCAGATTTGCACCTCTGGGCAGGTAGGTTTCCTTGTATGCGTGGAGCTGGGGACAGCTGCGGGAAGAGTGCCTTGTGACTTGTGACTTCGTCGCCTCAGACTTCAAGTGTGAGGGCAGCCTGCACAGTTAGGTCACTGCGCCAGGGGCGTTGGCAGCTAAAAGTAAGCCAGATCTGGCTAGAGCCCAGGGTCAGTGGCTTTCCCTTCCCTTCCTTTCTGGCTCTTAGGTCTTCTCTGCTACTCCTGGCTGGTGATCAGTTAGGACCATCCCCCATTTCCAGGGTATAAGCAGGAAAATCAGAGCATGAAAGCTGTCATGGTAAAGCATGCCTCTGGTCTTAGAACTGGGCAGGCTGAGACAGGAGCCTTATGGTGTGGGCCAGCCTGGGCTATACAGAGACCACTCTAAGCTGAATAATGGGACCTTGTCATACACACACACACACACACACACACACAAATAGTAGTAACCATGACTACAGTAATAACAGTGTCAAAGCAAGAACAGAAGTAATAGACCATCTGCCCACATTCATTCATGGTCCTATGTTGATTTCCCAACACCAGGGGGCCAGGGCAAGGAAGAACAACAGTAGTGGGTTACAAAAAGGTGGGGCTACAGAGATGACTCAGCAGTTAAAAGCACATACTGTTCCTGTAGAGAACCCACACTCAGTTCCCAGCACCCACACTGAGCAGCTCACAGCGGCCTATAAGTGCCTTTCCAGAAAACCGGATGCCCCGCTCTGGCATGAACACCTGCACTTACGTGAGCACACCCTGCCCCACACACACGGAGAAAGAGAAGATTAAAAATAAAAACAGATTAGTAAAAACCTGCTGTGGTAAGAGGCTAATGCTAGTCATCCACACTCTATAACCCTGGCAGACTACCAGACATAGCAAACCAAAGAAAAAAACCAAAACCAAACAAACAAAAAACCAGAAAACAAAAAACTGGCTAGAGCCAATGGCAGCGTCTCTCCTTTTCTCTTCCCAAGGTGGAGTGGCCTGCCTGAAGCTCCAGACAGGTGCCAATAGCAGGACTTCTGCCTACCACCTAGATCCTAACCTGCCACCCTGGCTTCAGAGATGCCTGAACTTCTTTGGACTCATAAGTTGGGCCTGGGGCTGTTACCAGGGTGGCTGCCGTTTTTACATGGGTCAGCATTTGGCGTTGGTCTCCATGGGAGGGTGTTCTGGGTTCCTTTCTCTTTACACCCATTCGTCCTCTCAGCCTCCCTCTTCACTCTTCAACCTCCTGTAACAGCCTGCAGCTTGGACCAGTGTCTAAGAAGATGCTAAAACCATGGCATGTGAAAGCCAACAGCTTCCTAGGGATCTGCTGGATGAGCCCCTTGTGTAACAGATACAGATGCTAAGGCACTCAAGGGCCTGGTGCCTTGCTCAAAGCCACAGGGCAGAGACACACTAAGACTCCATGCTCCCTTCCTTCTGTCAGCAGGAGGGGGAGCTGTTTCTCCCCTGTTCTGGGCTTCTGCAGGCTGTATTTTCCAGAGAGTATACATGTTGAGTCTGGGTCTGGGTGTCCCTGTGTGGTGAGAGGGATGCTCTGTCTGCTTCCCAGAGCAGGTTCATAGCTGTGCTCCTGCATCAGCCCCCTGCCATTTAACCCCCATTTATTTAGATAAGCCTCTTCATTCATTTATGTATTTATTTAGCTGTTTATTTACTTGCTATTTCTCTATTTATTTATTTATTTATTTATTTATTTATTTATTTATTTATTTATATAAGCCTAGATGATAAGCAGCACCCCAGCTCCTCAGAACGTGCCCTGAGGCCTGAGAGACTCAGTTCCAGTGACCAGACTCCTTTGCATGTCTGTATTAGAACACAGAACCTGGAAGATGAGGGATCCTGACTCAGGAGTATTAGACTCAAAATGTCACATTGCAGTCACCCTATTCACAGATGAGGAAATGGAGGCCAAACTTGTTGAAGTGCCCAGGCCAACTCCTTCACCTCTGTCCACATAGCTGTGGCTTCTAAGACAGAAGAGAGTGGCTCTCCCTATTGAAGAAATGGCTCAAAGAGAAGTGACTTGCCCCGAGCCTGCAGCTGGGCGCTGGGGCACAGGTGGGCCCAGCTCCACTGTCTTCTCACTGTGTTGCCCTTGCACTTGTTGTGTTTAGCTGTTTGCTGATTTTGATGTGAATTAAACCAAAAGCTTCATGTATGGTAGGCAAGCACTCACTTCTGAATTATATCTTTAGCCCTCTTACTTTTTTTTTTTTTTTTAGATAGGGTCTCTCTACATAGCACTGGCTGTCCTGGAACTCACTCTGTAGACCAGGCTGGCCTCAAACTCACACAGTTCCACTTGCCCCCACCCCCCAAGTACTGGAATAAAGGTGTATGCTAGCCACCAGGCCCAGCGTAGCCCTCTAACTTTTAATAATAACAAAAGAATTATTAGAAAAATAAAACGGGACATCTTAGTCCTCTGAACCTTTCAAACTAGCAGCATAGTGAAGGTGTTTGGCCTCCTGCAATATGGCCTGTGCTCTACTCCAGCACTGCAGAAAGAGCTGCACAGATGTGGAGTCTAAGCTTCTAGGTGGACTGAGTTGGATCAGGCAAAAGGGCCTACATGGTACTCTAGCAGCTGCCATGGGTGGCATTTCTCATTGGAGAAATTGTTGACTTTCTGAACCGTTAATTAGGTATGGCACATGTCCTCTACGTGTTGGACATTGTGCTTTCTAGATATCAAGATCATGAAAACAGCACATCCTGTTCCAGGACTGAGTCAAGGTAGAAAGCCCCCGCATCCTCCCACCTCTGTCATGAGATAACCCTTTGTGCCCACTGTGTCCAGATGTTCTTTGATGGGGAAGGAGGCATCTGCTGTGAGCACTGATGGCACAGCTACCGAGCAGCCTTGGTCTCACCCTGAGTGAGTAATCATCTGCTTTGTCACTGTGACTCACGTCATGGTGTAAGAGCTCCCTGAAATATACAGTTCGACAGTTTGAAGTGTCTGGGGGTTAAACTGGCAGTACAGAGAGACACTGCCTAGGGATCTGTGAGCTGTTCTGAAAATGCTTGCGTGCCTGCTCACAGCAGGGTGAAGACTGGGCACAGAGCACGTTCCCAGAGCTGGGGTCACCAGCTTACTGAGGGATGTGCTGCAGGCATCTGCTCAGCGTGTGCAGGTGCCACACCTTTTGGAAACAGATTTCAGCCTCCAAAACAGGGCCTGGCAATATGAGTTCTTTGTTTTCTTTTCGGGTTGCAGTTTTGGGGTTATTTTTGTTTTGTTTTTAAGAATTACTTACACCAAGTCTTCTTATTGCCTATTTAAAGTTTATATTTACCCTAGATTGTGACATTAGAGTGTAGCAAGCTATGAATGCAGCACTGTCATTTTTTTTTTTCTCTAGAAATAAGTGGGCTAATAAACAAGCCTCCCAGGAGAGTTACCTCTTAGCCCCGGGGCAGGTAAAGAGGCGGGTTGCCCGACTAAAGGCTGTCACCTCATTTATCTAGGCTGGGAGCCAACCTTTTATTAATGTGGCTTCTAGAGGGTTAAAGGCCACCTTCACTTCTTATCCTGTCATATTTGATAGCAACTTAAATGTTTTTAGTTGCACATTTTTTCAGACTGCGCTGGGGCCTTTGGCTCAGGCCAAGGCATGACACCTTCTTCCAACACCCAGGTTTGTTGGGGAACATTGCCACACCCTAGGCAGCCTGCTTCCCAGCCACAGCGGACTACTTTTCTCAACTATTGAAGCTTAGACAGCTGCTGAGGTAGGAGGAAAGAATCACAGTGAAGGGAGCTGTGGCATTTGAGGCTACTGGGTGGTATTTTTTCCTCAAAAGAGAGAAAGAAGACGAAAGCCCTCTGTCCTTTTTTGTCATCAAAGCTCTCGTTTTAGCTGTGTTCCCGTTAGTGCTAGAGTGTGCCCTTCCCAGACCGAGGGAGCATGTGCCTCTGGCTCCTTCACCAACTCAGAAAGCCACCTTGTGGAACAGAGGCCCAGGGCTGGGCTGCCCCACCCTCTTCTGGGCATGCTGCTGCTCAGTTTCCCTCTGTCCCAAGAGCCTTTTGGCCTAGGGCGGGTCTTCACTGAGGGAAGCTGATTCTCCCTCCTGTCATGGCTGCTACAGGACCAGTCCTTCCTGAGATTAGAGGGTGTTTTGAAGTTCTGGCCTGAAAAGGCAAACACACATAAGCAAAAAGTTCTCCATATCAAGAACACGTACTTTCTTGCCACCAGCCCCCCGCTGGCCAGTCTGCTTATAATTTACCACCTCATTGCTTTCCTCACCTGCCATTCCACATAGAGCTGCCTGTGTTGCCTGTGTGTGCCATGTAGTTGTTTTGCTCTGTGTACATTTTGGTTTTGTTTGGGGGGGTTTACTTTTGATGATTTACTTTGTTCTGGTGTTCTGTCTTCTTTTGCCTGGCTGTGTGGGGGCTGCCTGACCCCGCTGCTTGCCGCCTCTGCCTCCGTAGATCCCCGTTGCGCAGCCCTCTGTCATGGACGACATTGAGGTGTGGCTCAGGACAGACCTGGTGAGATTTGACTTTTACATTCGGCGTGTGGGTTGCAGCAAGGCGGATGTTCTTCTGAGGACAGGCCTTGGGGCTCGTGGCAGGGGGGTGCTCCACCTCGGGTTGGAGGAGGGAGGTCAGGGCAGCTCACCAAAGCTCCCCTTCCTTTTCCAACATGTGGAGCCTGGTGGTGCTGGCTCTGGGCACAGCCTGTCAGCCACAGAGCTCCATACAGATGTGGGCAGGTCCCTTTCAAGGCCTCACATCTGCAGAGGTTGGAGCCCAGCTCTAACCACTCCTAACACACACTGGATCCTCCCCAGTTTTCCCTAAGTGGCAGAGGTGTGTGTTTGAGTGGTTTTTCTGCTTGTTTGTTTTTGTTTCATTTTGCTTTTTGTTTTGAGGGAGGAGGAGATTTTTGTGTTTTTGTTTCCTTTATTTTTGCCCCTATGTTGGGGATTGAACTCATGGCATAGTGCATGCTAGTGGCAAGTGCTGCATTCCAACCCTCATTTCTTTTTTCTTTTTTCTTCCCCCCCCCCCCCAACAAATGAGTTAGGCACCTGGTTTTAAGTTCACCATCATCTCCATCCCACTGTCTTCTGGTATTTGTTTACAAGAACTCCTGCCCGAAAAGGATATTTCTCTGTGTTCTAGGATAGATAACAAACTGAGCCGATCATGTGTCTGAAGACGGCCTCAAGTCAATTCCCTGCTCCTTACAGAGCGTACATTCACAGCAGCTGGGTGGAGGAGGGGTGCAGTGGTGGCCACAGGCTTTCTGTGGCACTTCCCATGCGAAACAGGACAGTATGCTGTAGGCAGGGTCTAACCCTGCCTCTTCCCCAGGGGCCCAGGCCTTCTAAAGATAGGAGGCAGGCACCTGGATGTCAGGGAAGGTTGGAAGGCCCTGTGATCTATCCAGCAGTGCCTAGAAAGAAATATGGCCCTCACAGGGGAGGAAACAGGAAGTCTCAGTACCCTCTCCCAGACTAGGCATATTGTCACACACCTATAATCCCAGCATTTGGGAAGTGGAGGCAGGAAGATCAGAAGTGCAAAGGCCAGCTTTAGCTACATGATGAATTCAAGGCCAACCTGGGCTACCTGAGAGCCTTAAGAGACAAGATCCAGAAAGGATTTATTAGCAAGGCTCTCAGCAAGGCAGTGATATATCCAGAGAAGGCCAGGTAGCTCAGCCTTGCTAGTGACTTTTCACTCCAGCATGGGTCCTTTCCTGTGAGGCCTGTGTGTAAGCTCCTCTCTGATCAAGTGTGATCCACTTAAATGTGTAGAGATACACAGCACCTCCATGGTCCCTTTAGGCAGAAAGAATGGGAGCTTAAGGGCAGTGGGAGGGAGAGCCTGAGGTCTAGCTCCCTGGGGGCTGTGGGACATGTTTCTAGGTGGCAGCTTCCACTGACCTCCACCACTGGAGTCAGGTTGAGGCCATTCAGGCCCTGAGCAGCTTCTAGCCTCGTGTGTGGCTGGATCACTATGCTGGCAGCACTGATGTGCCTCAGCCTCATGTGGCCATGGCTTCTCTCCTCAGAGCCTGGTGTTAATGGGCAGAGTTCTCCCCTCTGGCCCTGGTAGGGACCAGCCTGTACCTGGATTTTTCTTTCTTGTCCTTCTAGGGATCAAAACCTAGAATCTTTTTGTTGTTTTCCTTTTTTTTAAACATTTTTTTTTTCAAGCATACACTCTGCCTCTCTCAGAGGAAGAAGAGAAATCTGGAAACAGGAAAAGTAGAAGTCTACTGGGTAGCCCTGGGTGGGCAGAAGTGGTGGGGTGGGCAAGACAGGGATGAGCCCTAATGCCATTCTCTGCTCCATCCACAGAAGGGTGACGACCTGGAAGAGGGTGTCACAAGCGAAGGTAGGCCTGGCCAGTGGCCTTACAGCCCTTCTGCTCTCTTATTCCTGACTCTCAGGGGTACACAGGGGCTGGCCTGCTCTTCATGGGGACTAAGTCCTCCTCAGACACGGATCACACAGTGCACATCTGTGCAGGGCCTCTTGGGCATCTGGGCCTCAGTTCATGGTTAGGTGGTAATATGGGCCCAGTTTTCCAACAAGGCTCCTGCCCTTTTCCCATCTGACCTGACCTCCTCTTCATCTTGCCTTCTATACCTTATCCCATGCTTCCCATCCTCTGGAGTCTTCCAGACCCTGTGACAAAGACCAGTCTAAGGACCTGCCATTTGTGCTACATGGCTGCCCTCTGCAGCCTTTCTCTAGTCTCTTCTTGGGTCAGTGAGGGTGGGCCTGTGGTATCTGGTTCATTTTCTCAGCCCTGCCTGGTGCTGATCTGGGAGACAGAGCTCTGGGCTCTAGGAGGGGCCGGTGCTCTGCACCCACCCACTGTTTTTTCTAGAGCCTTTCTATGCAGGGACTAAGGGCTACTGGACCCTTTCCTCAACATTGGGGACCCTCTCCTCACACACCCCTAGTTCAGTTTCCACCTGCTCTGCACACAGAGAGTCAGGAATACGTGACTTCTCTTTGGCTGGTCCCCAGCCTGGGAGAGCACAGCATAGTGTGGGATCTGGCTGGTTGCTCTCCCGCCAGCACCCCTCCCATCCCCGCCCCTGCGCACATGTACCTCCTGCCAGAGTGCAGCCAGGCCAATGTGGTACTGGCTGGAGCTGGGGAGCAGGGTGTAAGGCTTTAGCTAAGTGACCCCCACCAAGCCTGGCCCTCAATTTGGTTTGTATTGCAGAGTTCGATAAGTTCCTGGAAGAAAGAGCCAAAGCTGCAGAAACAGTTCCAGACCTGCCCTCGCCCCCCACAGAGGCCCCTGCACCTGCCTCGACTACTTCCAACCGAAAGAAGCCAGAGCGGTCTGAGGATGCACTCTTTGCCCTGTGAGCTGTCCTGTGGTTTCCCCATGACAGGTCACTGCTGACTCTCCTAGTGGACACTGGGCACTGGCTACTCCCCCAGCCTGCATACCTGTATCTTCATGGAAATGCCACTGTGTTTGCTCCCAGGCTGCCCTGGTCAGTTCCCACCTTGCCACCTTTTCTCTTGGTGGCAACAGCAGCATTGACCAGAGGTCCTGTCCTCCGTCACCCCGAGGGCTCTCTTGGCCTTCCATCTTCCCAGGAAGAACCCGTGGTCCAGCCCCAGGCAGGGTAGCCCCTTGACACTTTGTGAGCCGAGCTCCTGAACTGACCCTCTTATTATCTCCCTGTTCCTGCTTCTGCCTAGCTGCTCCATGGCTTCCTCTGGGTGGGACACTCTGCTCCCCTGGACCCCCTTCTTTCATAGAGGACTCCAGGAAAGCAGGGCTCAAGCATTTGTAACTACAGGCTTAGTTTCCCTCCTTGGACCATGTGACACCTGTGGCACATAGTGTGTCTGTGCTTGAGTGGTCTCTGTGGGCACCTTGAAGGTCCCTCATGTTTCTGACCCATTCTCCATCAGTCAGCTGCTAGGCCTGGGACCTGTGGCTCTTGGTGTGAGAATAGCCTAGAACAGCTGTGACGGCAACGTGTGCCCTCTAGATGGTAGGCAGCACTCCATACTTGCTGTGCACACTCACACTCACATCTGGCCCTGGGATCTACAGAGGGTTGTTTGCTAAAGCAACATGACTTTAGTGCACCCCATGACTAGACTTCGCCTTCAGCATTCTCCTCGAGCTACCTCCAGGCCCAGGAGGTTCCAGATGACCTGGAGCCATACTCCACCCTTCTCCCCACCCTGACATTGTCTCAGCCATCATGGTTGTTCCCATTTGACCTGCCACCCAGCCCACATGTCCCCCAGCCAACAATTTCATTCTGAAGCTTGCTGATAGTTGGTTCTGAGCAAATGAGAGCTGGTGATACCTGCTCCTGTCCTGTGTCTTTGCTGGTTTGTTTCCTGGCTCTGAGCAAATGACTCCATGCCACCTTAATCCTGGTCTAGTTGCTGTTGCCTAGAAAAAGGAAGCTGCTGCTACAGTGGTGTTACTATATACTGTTCAGGTTACCACATACTCCCCACCCAGTGTGAGGTCAGCCCTTCCCACTGTTAGGAAGGCCCAGTGCTATGCCTGTCCCCACGCCCGACACCAGCCCCAGTCCCGGTAGGGAGAGGAGGCTGGCTTCACTTGAAATGAGGTCAGCGAGCAGGGTTTGGGAAGCTTGTAGGGAAGGGCTGCAGCCCTGGGTGAGAACAGAAACGGCCTTCCCCAGGCCCCCACGCCAACCCAGCACCTTCTCCCTCAGCAGTCTCTGGGTGAATACCACTCTGACCCTGCAAAAGCTGTCCAGGAAGCCCCTCCTGCCAGGAGTTCAGCTGACCTGCTAATGCCCAGCCCTCTCTCAGCACCGGCTACACTTCCACCCTCCACTCAGGACCCTTGACCAACCAGAGCTTCTCTCTCAGTGTTTCTCAAGGGCAGAGCCCTCTAAGACCAGCCTGGCTGTTAAGGCCTTTGAAGGCTTGTCACACCAAGGAGAATGAGGAGCCCAGTACAGCTGGAAGCTTGGCCTTTGGCACAGTCCTCAAAGGGTTGTCTCTGAGGGTCAGCTGTACACAGCCTATAAGGGCTGAGCCTGTGGGCAGTAGGCAGTCAGGCCAGCGTCTCTGAATTAAGAGGTTGCCCCTTGTTTATGGATGATGTAGAAAGGAAGATGGGCCTCCATCAGGGAGAGAGACTGATGTGGGGTCTCACCATAGGCTAACAAGGCTGTTTCTAGTACCAGTGTCCAGAGCTGGCCCCTGCCCTCCTGGCTGCAGCTACTGGGTATGGCTGAGAGAGGCCAGGCTGTCCTGGGGGCAGAAGGTCCTCAGAGAATCCCACCAGCTGTCAAGAGGCCACCTTTCTGGCTGGGGCCAGCCCAGCTGGCATTTGGTTTGTATTCTTCATATTTTGTCTGGAGGTAGCCTGCCTTATCTGTAGGTTGAAGTGACATGTGCCTGAGGCCCTTACCAGAAGCAAGATTGGGTCTGCAGGTCCTGAAGGGGGTTTAATGCTTTTGAACTGTCCTGTCCGGAGGACTCTGTTTCCTACCTGTTTCCCACCATTTGTGGGCAAAGTCCTTAGAAGCTGGGCCCTCTCAAGCCAGCCGCCTCTACAAGTGTTAGAAATCACAGATAGAGTATGTACTTAATTACACTAAATTATTGCCGGGACTCCTCATAAGCACTAATTACACCTGATTATAGGTTAAAATATTTATTTTGTCAAAATATTTTCTTGAGGATGTGTTTAACCTTTTCTTGTTCATTGTGTGCTGAAATGTGAAGACTGCTTCTTTCTACCTTTTTGGCCATCAGGCAGCAGTGAAGGAAAGTCACCAGGTGTAGTTTGACCCTGCCCTAGAGTGACCTCTTCCAGGTACCAAGAAGGCAGGCTGGAGTTGGGTGGAGAGTGACCAACTCATTTATCTGTACATGCGACATGGGGTTTCAGAGCCAAAAGGGTTTCTTGGTAGCTGTGGCCAGAGCTAGCTTCCATTTGTCCTGTCAGTCCCTCAGAGTGAGTGACTGTGACTTGGCTCATTGCCCTTGTCCTCCCCACCTGGCACATGCTGTCAGCCACAACACTGCTCAGCTGGGAGAGTGGTGGCCAGGCCCTGAGTGGCCCAGTGGCAGCGAGTTCCTTTGCTCCACCACAAGGCTTCCCTGCCAGTAGTCCTCTGACTGATGGTCTCTCAGATGGCTCAGGGCATGCCATGGGCACTGTTGGGGCCAGGTCAGCCCTAGGTGGCTGGGAGAGCAGAATGAGGGCCTTTGTTCCTGCCTCACCAGTCCACAGCCTCCCTGTGGTCTGCTGTTGGGATGCTCAGCCACACCGGAGGCCAGCAAGGGAATGTCTCCACTTGGAGGTCCTCCCTTTGTGGCCCTGTGGTACCCACTTAGCACAGTACCCATCTCCAGCCCTTCCTGTTCATGGGGGTCTAGGTAGGCTTTCCCTAGTCTCCAAGGACAACTGTCAACCCTGTGTCCTAACTGCTCCTGCCCTCGGGCTCTCTGGGAGAGCAAGGGTGGAGTTCCTTCCTAAAGTTTGCACTTCCTTTACGAGGATCCGAGGATCCTTGGGGCTGCTGAAAAGAAGGTGTTGAGTTTGTTATCCTGTTGTCTCCCAGGCAGATCCTTGTCCCTGTCCTGCTTCTGTGGTTAGAGCTGGCTCTGAGGGTGGCTCAGAGTGACAACTAGCGTGTCCCCCACCCACTGGCTTCCAAATACTGCCTCTGATTTGTGTCCCTGCACGTAAAGTTCGCCACAATAAATGGTTGAACCAGCCAGTCCCGCGTGGTGTCTGAGCTGGCCTGCCATCCAAAGGGCCTGAAAGCTGGCCCACCTGACCTCTTTTTTAAATTATACCTTAAAATCACATGTCTGTGTGTGTTGTCTGAGTGTGGATGTGTGCACTTACTAGGTCAGGTAACCACAGAGGCCAGGAGAAGGTGTTCAGTTCCCTGGAGCTAGAGTTGGAAGTGGGTGTGGCCTCCCTGTGGAAGCTGGGAAACAAACTCCAGTTCTCTGCAAAAGCGGTGTTAACCAGAGAGCGATCTCCCCAGCTCTTGCCTGCCTTTTAATTTTATTTCATGTTTTGAGATAAGGTCTCCATGTAGCCCTGGCTGGCCTGGAACACACTGTGTAGCCCAGACTGGCCTCAAACCCAGAGGTTCTTCAGCCTCTACTTCCCAAGTGCTGGGATAAAGGGCCTGGGCCACAAGCCCAGCACCCCAGGCCTTCTTTAACTGGCCTTCATGGAGGAAACAGTTGCGGACCTGCTCCTTCATTCCTCAAGGGAACTCCTATGCCCTGCAGACCAGCAGACTGTGGGGAAGGGGGGCCAGATATCTGTCTGCTCTGACTGCCGAGGAGCCACAGGACTGGGTGTGGTGGATTTTCCTGGGTCACTTACCCTGGCTCAGAGCAGGTAGGCCTGAGGGACCCAACACCCTTCTGCTGGGTTTCTGCCAAAAAAGTCATCAGAATCTTCTACAAAGTCATGCCAGGCACCAAGTTCTACGAGCCTACCAAGTCAGCAAGCCTCGTCTCCTGGAGAGCGGGCCCCTCTCCCCAGCTGTGTTCTTAGTCTACAGCTCACACCACAGATACAGTTTATAAACTTTAAATGTATATGTGAGTGGTTTCAGTCAAGAGTTAGACGATTGATTGGGTGACCATCACAGTTTTAGAACTTTTGTCCCCACAAACCAGCCCATCTCTGAACCTCCCCACCCACCCACCTTCCTGTGAGGTTGCCCTAGGGTACCACTCGGAGGCATTGTCCTTTGGGAACTAGCCTCAGCCCGCCCTGAGGCAAAGGAACCAAGTGGGGAGACAGAGGAAAAGGTGGAGCCAGGTGCTTATGACTCCTTTAGCTTGAGGACTTGAGGCCTTCAGACCCTTCACCTCCTGGAACTGAGGATGGAGCTCTTGGGTGTAGGAAGTGTATCAAGCTAGTGTGACCCTGGCTAACATTTGCCAGCCTGTCACTTGTACTGGTAGAGTTGGGCTGGGAAAAGCCAAAGATGTGCTTTTGGGCACAGAGATTAACACAACTGTCACTGAGACCCAGACCCCAGTCCGCCGGATGAGCAGTGGATGAAAGGCCCAGGAACCACAGACTAATGGGATCTTTATAGTCCCTAACCTGGGCCAGGGTGTCAGCATTCAGCACCCTAAGAGCCACTGTCACCCCAGGCTCCAGGAGCTGAGGCTCTGACTTTCTGGCGAGGTGGGCTGAATTGCAAGCCCTTAATAGAGAAAAGGAGGAGTGTGCATTCAACAGCAGAGGGGGCCTACAACCCACATCCTTCTGAGCACACAACATGGACTGAGTCTATTCTGTGCCCTCCTCTGTGCCTCCCACTGTGCCACTGAAGAGTCCAGAACCCAATGATCCCTACACAATGAAGAACAGGTGGGCCGAGGGCATTTTTCCTTTTAGCTCCATTTCCTTACTGCCTGCCTGTGCCTGGCCAGTGCTCAGGCTTTGCCCGTGGGGAACTTGAAACCTTGTTCAGTTCCGAGAACCAAGGCCCCTCCTCTGTGTGTGCTAGAGAACTCTCTTGACCTGCAGGGAGAAAGGCTCTGGAGCTGCTAGGGTAGGCTGGCCAGACCAGAAAGGAGCGCAGGATGGTCATACCTCTGTGATTTGGCTGACAATTCTCCAAGGAGGGGCTTTGCAACCCCTTGTGGGCACTTGCCAAAGTGCATTTTTTTCCCAACAGACTAATGCATGTTCCTGTAAAGTAGGAGCTCTGTGAGAGAAAGCAAATGCAAGACATGTTGGAGAAGAGCGGTACCAGGCCAGGGTCTCTTTGTCAGGATGGAGTCTGGGGCCCAAACTCCTCACTCAAAGGGTGTACTTGCCTTTTTGTTTGTGGCAGGAATTGGTTAATGAGTCAGAAAGAGGGATGAGTTTCAGGAATGGCTGCGTCCAGGTGCCTGTGTATCCCTAGGTTGGGCACTTGCTCTCTGTGTGTCTTGGCTCTGCTTCCTCGGGGTTGGCTCCTCCATAACAGGCTTGAGATTGCCTGCAGCTCAGGGCAGGCTCTTTCCAGTGGTTTACACAAAACACCGAGAACTCACCTTGAAATCCCCAGCTGTTAGCAGAGGAAGGATAAAACCTTCATAAGGCCTACAGCATGGGTGGAGAATGCCCAGCTCCTGGGGTACATACAGACAGAGACAGACCTCTGGGCTCTTCTCTTTTTTTCTCCTCAGGCCTCACTGCTTCCCCTCCCGTCACTGGAGGCCTGAGAGGAGCCAGGGCCCTGTCTTGATGATGGCCGCAACCCAGTAGTCTCATTAAAGCTCTTGATGTGAAGGGAACTTCACCGTTTATTTATTTTCCAAGAAAAACAGATCTTGGGCAGGGGCCGAATCAGAGAGCTCAGACAGGCAAGGCACCCAGAAAGTACCGTTCTCTCATGGCCTCCAGAAGGCTATAGAGTCGGGTCCCGAGCATCCCAGTAAGTCAGATCTCTGCTGGCAGCTCTGGGGAGTCGGATGGAAGCGCAGTGGGCTCTTGTCTGTCCCGGTCGCCTCTTCATCACATGCAACATGGTCTTCACACTATACTAGTGGCACCTGAGAATGCACTGTGCCCCCTGCCCCTTTCCTCATCCATGAAATGCAACTGTAAGTGACAGTGACCGACCCGGGCCTTTGCAGCTCATCAGTCTTCGAGTGGAATGGCCCGGCTAAGATCCCAGGGAAGATGAGGATGGAAAAGGAGCCCACAGACTGGCTGGAAGGACAGCTGATTGTCAGTCTGGCATGGCCTGAAACCCAACATCCAGGTGAAAGGTTCTATATTTCAGCCTGTCACCGTCCTTACAGCAGATTCGTTGACTTGTCCCCTGTGCCTGGCCCCTTCTGTTATTTGAGGCCTCCCTGGTTCCTTCAGCAGATACTGCAGTCCCTTTCCTTCTGCCTAACATTCTGAATGCTGGTGAGAAGTCCCAGTTGAAACTTAAGAGATGGGAGCTGCCCAGGCTGGTCTCAGACACAGACCTGCTGAGAATGCAGAGGGAGGGATAGCCCTGCCGCGCTGCCAGAACCCGAATACCTAGTGGTCTGTGGAAGGTTTAGCTCCTTCTCTGCTCAACAAGGTCCAAGTAAGTTGCAGTGGCCAGAGTAACAGAAGACAGGGCCTGGAACCTCCCCACCCCTACACATCCTATACTCCTTTTCTCCAATATAGGCTCTTTACACTTCTGCAAAACCCGGTAGGTGGAGAATCTGCTTTCTTTTCCATGGTGGGTCTTGAATAAACCTCCATCTTCCTAGCAGAGTCTGTTCCCCAGTTTGGTACAGTGGCAAGCAGTGGGGACCTGGGATTCCAGCAGTAACTCCCTTAGGGCTGACTTGACTGGTGACGGGTGATGCCATCAATTGATGTACTTGCTCTACTCTGGGACTCAAGAGTGTTCACCTGGCTTCTCCCCCAGTGGCCATCATTCCCCTTCTTCATTTGTGAGCGGAACCCCTCACTGTGCACAGCCTCTGGGCACACAGCCCTTGTGTGGAGATCTATCAAGAGACTGATGACGCCAAAGAGCCACCACAGTGGATGAAACATAGAGGCTCAGAGAGGACAAGACTTCCTGGACAGCTCACAACAGAAGTCGACTCTAATGAGACCAACCCTCACCCAGGGCCAGAATTCTCAAGTCAGCAGTCTCCGGCACAAAAGGAGATGAGGAGGCTAAGACCTCCCACGTAGTTCTAGAGTCTTAGCAAGCTGTTCCCAGTGCCTGGTCCTCTGCTACTTCGCCCAGGCAGACCCAAGCTCAGCTCCTGCGGTCAAGAAGGATAATGGGGTCATGCAGAGTGGCAAGTGGCCCGCGAGGCTCAGCAGCCTCCTGCCCAGGGCCTGCCATTCCACACCTAACACTGAGGGCACTGCTGGGCAGAGAGGCCCCGCTGCTCAAAGCTCAGGGTCTCCAGTGCTTAATGGGTAGGAACAAACCGCGAGATGCGCGGTGGTCGCCTAGGTAACCAAATCGGCGCAGGTACGCAGGCAATCTGCCCTTTAGAAACCATGCTCGCAGTCCTGTAGTCTCAACCGGCAGCGCGAGTGTCCGCAGGTCATACCGCCCCGCCCCCGGGTCGAGCAGGCGCTGAGCACGTGACCAAAGCCCGAGTCCCGCGAGCGCACTCTGACGCCGCGTCACCCCACTCGGGGCCCTGCACCCATTGGCTGCCGCGCCGCGAACAGGGCCCGTTCTCTCGCACCCGGTGTCCGGGGTCTCCGGGCTGCCCACCCCGCACTGCGACTGTCCCCAACGCAGGACAACCTCTGGCAACGCTGGGGAGTCCGAGGCAGGTCCCTTCGCCGCCTCCTGCCTCAGTTGCCTCATCTGTGGAATTGGAAGGGGGCAGACGCCTTCCTAAGGCTGTTGGGAGGACTGAACGAGTTAATACGATAAAAGTATTCGGCGTGTTACAAGCATGCCCCATGACTGCACAATGCTGAACCTGCTGACCCAGGTGACAGCCGGCCAGGCTGAGACCCCGCCCCTCCCAGGCTCACGGAGACAGGCCTGTGTTCTAAGCGCCACAGATCCGGGCAAGGCGCTCCTGAGAGCTGTGGTTAGACGGCTGGGTGGTTTGGGACAGAAACCACCAACTTCCTCTGAAGTTTTCCAAGCTTTCCCCATCCGGGAAAAGCGGCCCCGGATGCTGCCCTTGTAAACCTGTGCAGCAGAGACTTGTATGGGCTTTGCTCCACAAAGGGCTCTCTCTCTTCTCTTTTCTTTCGAGACAGGGTTTCTCTGTGTAGCCCTGGCTGTCCTGGGACTCGCCTGGCCTCTAACTCAGATGTCCGCCTTCCTCTGCCTCCTGAGAGTGCTGGGATTAAAGGCGTGCGCCACCCCCCACCCAGCTTCACAGGGCTTTTCTAGTCCTGGCTCCAGGTTTTTCTTTGACTTTGCCTTCGGCTCTCCGGAACCCTGCAGCAATATAATGTGCATTTGTAGAGCTATGTTTGTATAGTCTTTACTCAGTTCCAGAATCAGGCGGAGCTGTTGGGATGTCGCCAAACACCTCGCCCTGTTCTGCAGAGACAGCCCTAGTAAGTTGACTCGGGGAAAAATCAATGATCCTGGGTACACACGTGTAGGGGAGGTGCTAGGTCCGCTGACCTCTGAAGACCCTCACCCTTTTGGCTGGGAAGGGCTGTTTGAGTTTGCTGGAAAATCGTCAACTTCCTGGATATGGCAGGGTGGCCCCAATTGAGCAAGGGCTCTCCATGTCGGGCGGAGAGGTGGTTTATAGGTCCGGCAACTTGTGTGCACTTTATTCTGTGTCATTTTCTAGCAGCCACGCTGGGAGAAGAACAAAACGAGTCCAGGTGGAGCCCAGGAGCACACTCCCTCCTTGCTAGGACAATCGATTCTGGTTGGGAGGTGAGGAAAGCCACCCAGCCTGCGGATCTGGAATCCGAGCTGAGGCAGCCTCCAGGTGGCGTGGGCCCTGACCTTCTCGGAGGCTCCCTGGTTGACTCCTTGTAGATACTTGTAGGTCAGAATGCTTTATTTCAGTCTCCCCTGCTTTACCTGTTCCCAAGTCACAGGGCCCAGGATTCACTTGGTCAGGCTGCTAGCCTGGCCTGGCCCTGCCCCAGGTCATGATTCAGGCAACCGGGCTCTGGTCGTCTGGGCCCCTGTCACAGAACCCTGCTTGACCTTGGGATCCACACTTTTTCTGAGTCTTCCTGGAGAACGGACTCTTTGGGAGTTGTACGGGCACGCTGGCTTCCCGATCCTCTCTGCCCCAGTGGTGGGACTGACAGGATTAAGACAGGATCAGAAGTTCCAGCCTCTTGCTCCTCCTGCAGGTTCTCCTCCTCCGGAGGCCCACTTCCAGGCTCCTATGCTGAGAGGCTGGAGACGGATCTCACAGGGCACGCTCCTCAGCTGCACAGCTTCACAGCTTCACTAACCTCTCAGCCAGCCCGTAGACAGATCCTGGGCCCTTGCTACAGATGAGGAAAACAGAGGCACACAGTGGTGAGGTCACACCGCAGGCCTGTAACAGCTGTAGTTTGGACTAGGTCTGTCTTATTCTAAAGAGCAAAGCGTAGTAGGTTTTCATTTCTCCGCTCCCTGGCCCTTCAGTCTAACGATGTCTGAGCCAGCTCTAGCCCTGTGGCTTCCCTTCGGCCCCTTTGCTTGGTGCTGAGGAAGGTGGGGCCCAGTGCCTGGGCACCCGTAGGAGGCGGCGGGGAAACCAGGCCCAGACAAGCGGTCTGAACCCGCTAGGCGAGCTGTCTGGAGCGCTCCGGCTCTGGCGGGTGGGCGGAGTCTGGCAGGAAACCCCGCCCCTCTGCCCGGGTGGCTCCGCCCACGGATTTCGGACTCCGAGGAAGTTTTCACTAACGTGGCCCTCTCCAGAAGCCGGTCGGGCGGCCGGCGCCGGCGCCATGGACGAGCTGTCCTTCAGCGAGACGGCTCTGGAACAGGCGCTGGCCGAGCCGTGCGAACTGGACGCGGCTCTGCTGACCGACATCGAAGGTGCGTGGCCCGGGGCTCCGGCGCGGCCTGTGCTGGGTCCCACGTCCGGGGAGGTCACTTGGTCGGGAGCTTCTGCGCGTGCGCTCTGCGCTGTCCCATGCCCCGGAACTGGGGTTGAGCCCTCGGGACCGCAGTGGGCTTGGTTTCTGGACGCCCTGAGCATCCACTGAATTTCAGGCCGCGTGCTGTATACAGTTCACAGGCCGACCCGGGCCTTCTCATGTTCTGGGGACACCAAAATCCTCAAGGAAGCCCACGAACGGATATTCACGTGCACCTTGGTGTGCGGGCGTCTAGCTACTTCGGATAGAGGTCATGGAGGTCTCTTTGTGTGCTATAGAGCTGAGGGGCAGCCCGGCACCGACAAGGAAAGATACTTTCTATGTGGAGAGCAAAGTAGAGACAAAGGCCCCCGAGACAGGACCCAAGTTTGAGGAGTTGGTGTGGACGACGCTGGGAAAACGGATAGACGGCAGCTGCTCTCTAGAATATTTTTTAAGTCTTGCAATTCTGGGGCAGTAACCCAGGACCTAGAACCTATGAACAGGCTTTCCGCCTTGAGCCACACCCTAGGCCTTTAAGACATCCCTTGAACTTGCCCAGCGTGATTCATCTCCAGTTTCAATAACAACCACCACTGGGTGGAGGGAAGTACGGGTTCTGGAGAAGAAAAACAAAACAAACAACTTCCTCACTGTTCCACGTTAGGTGGACCAGTCAGTGATCTCTGGTGGCCATCGGCAGTCTCAAACATTGCAACCCTCTCACCTGTTTTAGACTGCGCCACACCCTCCTCTACTGCAGACAGCCATGAATGAATGGGGGCTGGTGGGATTACAGTAGGTGGGCCCTGATCTTTACCCGCCTGATGCTTTGTTGATAGGCACCTCCTAAGCTGTTTGCTATGTGCAGCCTTGGGCATGCTGTGCCTACGTCGTCAGTGAGTTCCATAGGCCAGCCTCTGGGAGTACCAACCACCCAGAGACCCAGATGTGCTATCAAAGCTTCTAGTAGGCTTGTAGCTGAGGCTAGTTACCTTGGAGGAATGAAGGCTGGAAGACATCTGGGCAGGCCCGAGTTCTGGGCATGGCTGGGGTCGATGGGAGAAGGGCCAGGAAAAGGAGAGTGTCATGTGTCACGTTTGAGTCGGTACAAGTTCCCCGAGTGTTGGAGTGGACCATTATCACGTGGGTAGAGGATCTCAGTGAGTCCTTTTGACAGCCCTGGCTGGAAGATGTGTTTTCATCTTACAGATTAGAGACTGAAAAACAGGGTAAATGACACAGTCAAGGGCTTGCAGCCATAGAAGGCAGAGCCAGAATTCAGACCCAAGCTGCTGCCTCAAGAGCCTGGACCCCTGACCCCCAAGGCAGGATTAAGAGATCAGATTGATACAGGGGCTAAGAGCCATGCAGCTGTCTCCCTCAGCCCAGAGTGGCATTGATCATAAGACTGGCAAGTGGCAGGGAGAGCCAGCCAAGGCCTGGAGCCCCACTAGCCATCCTCTGCCTGCTTTTGTCACCCTTCTGTCTTGTGACTCTCCTGTGACCTTGCCACCTTGATTTCTGAGGTGATGCTGTGCCCAGAGCCTCAAGTCCGGTTGTGACCTCAGAGAAGTTCCAGAGGAGCTCTGTCTTCTCCTTGCTCCTGACATCAAGTCACTAGAGGCTGGCGGGGGGGGGGGGGGGGGGGGGGGGGGGGGGGGGGGGGG
>NW_026596152.1:9705910-9706768 GCF_907164565.1 Psammomys obesus
GGGAGCCTGTGGTGGGGACGCCTGTGCACAGAGGACAGAGGATGCAAATGGAGTTAGTCCTAGTCTGAGACTGAGGAGTCCCAAAGCCTGTGACGGACAGCTCTCTAACAGCTGGTCTGTCTGTTGGCCCAAGATGTATGCATAGCTTAGGTCAAACATGGCTTACTGAGAAGCCCTCCTGAGTTCTGCTTCCCCTTCTCAGTGCTGGTCTCATTCTGTATCTGCTATGTTACAGTATATGTGATTCTTCTTAGGGAGAGGTGTCTGTGAATCTTATATGGCACTGTTTCAGTCTGAAGAAACGATTCCATCCAAGTTCAGCTTCGTGAACCAGTGTCTTAGTATTCTCTTGCTGTGAAGAGACACCATGACCACGGCAACTAGAAAGCATTTAATTGAGGCTGGCTTACAATTTCAGAGGTTTAGTCCATTGTTGTCATGGCTGGAATGCATGGAGGCAGACAGGCACGGTGCTGGAGAAGTAGTTGAGGGTTCTATATCCAGATCCGCAGGCAGAGAAAGAGAGACACTGGGCTTGGCTTGAGCTTTTGAAACCTCAAAGCCCACTCCCCAAGACCCACTTCCTCCGATAAGGCCACACCTCCTAATCCCTCTCAAGTAGTGCCACTCCTTCACAATTGGTATGGGTGAGGGGTTATTTGTAGAATCTTGCAGGCCCCCAAACAGCAGCGTCACCGCCCAGTCCTACTCCAGCATAGTGATAAGCCTTTAGAAAGTTGCATCTGGAGCCCCACCCCCACCCATTCTGCCTCCTGTCCACTCTGACCTCCCAAGATTCCCTGCAGCTGGCTGGCAAGAGGACATGGTGGTTAGAATCTCAGGTAACGCTCCCCCCCC
>NW_026596152.1:9706868-9789733 GCF_907164565.1 Psammomys obesus
CCCCCCCCCCCCCCCCCCCCCCCCCGCCAAGAGAGTGTTAACAGTCATATCACTGCCTTTATAGACTGAGTTGTCACTGCTTCTTGGCTTGTTGCACTGGCCATGGGACAAACAGGCCCTCACCTGCTCCACCGTCTGTGGGATCCCTTCCTTCTCTGGTCCCACCAAGCACTTGCACCCCTTAGAAAACAGTGGCTTCCGTGGCCACTGGCTGGCTTCAGGCATGCAGTTCTCAGTAGGTCGCCAACTGTCCATGAATCCCCGGTGCTTCTGGAATAAAGTATCCTTGTCTCAGCATGACATCTAAGACCTTGTCAAGGGATGCCACTCCTTCAGCTGTGTCCACCCACCAAAACCCCCTTGGTTATAGCCCAAGGTAGGTGTCTGTTAGGGGTTTCATTGCTGTGATGAAACACTATGACCAAAGCAACTTGAAGGGGAAAGGGTTTATTTGGCTTACACATCTGCATTGTAGTCCATCAATGAAGTCAGGACAGGAACTGAAACAGGCAGGAACCTGGAGGCAGGAGCCGATACAGAGGCCATGGAGGGGTGCTGCTTACTGGCTTGCTTTCCCCTGGCTTGCTCAGCCTGCTTTCTCATAGGACCCAGGCCCACCAGCCCAGGGATGGCCCCATGGACTGGGCCCTCCCGTATCAATGACTAATTAAGAAAATGCCCACGAGCTTGCCTACCGCTGAATCTTAGGGAGGCATTTTCTCACTTGAGGCTCTCTCCTCTCAGGTGACTCTGGCTTGTGTCAAGTTAACATGAAAGTAGCCAGCATAGTAGACTACCCCTTCTTGCTAGTCTCCATGTCCAGAGCCCCTCAGGGTAAAGCCTGAGCATCCCGTCCTCAGAGGGCTCCAGTGCGCTGTTGCTCTTAGGGAGACTGCCTCACTCTCTCTGAAATGCAAGCTTGGGAGTTCCCTTGGGGAGGGGGGAGTGTAGCAACTCTGTGATGCCTCAGAGGGGCCCAAATTAGAGAACCAGAGAAAGGTGCTAGGGGTGGGTCCAGGGAGGCAGTGGCTGACCATTACCTCTTGCCCTATATTACTTAGCTGGACACAGCTTCCCAGGTGACCTGGCTAGTCCAATAGGGTCACTGCTGGTAGAGGCCTAGGACCCAGGCTTTGCCTGATTGTGACTGTGGCCTGGGTACTGTACTGGCTGGAGAATGGCTCTCTTCTGTTGGCTACATGCCTAAAGAGGTGCCTTTTACATTTCTATTTTAATTAATTTATCTTGCAAGTGCTAGGGATGGGTCCCAGAGGTGCATACATCACTGAGCTGTGCCCCAGCCTGTGGTACACTCCGATCTTGGGTACTGATTGGGGCCAGACAGCAAGGGAAAACCACAGCCTGCTGCTTCACAAGGTGGGGTTGGGGGCTTCCCTTCCAGTTAGAGTAGCTCAGAGCTAGCCTAGGTGTTAAGCCACACTGTCTGGGGCTTTGGGGTGGGGTGGGGTAAAGCTGGGGAAAATGTATAGCCTCGGAGAAGCCTATTCTGACCATTGTCAGACACTCTACCCCAACCATTTCCCAGAAAACCTTTCACCCAAGAGTTTTCACATCAACCCTACTGAGAGGCCTTGGACACCTGGCATGACCTCTCAGACGTTTTGATTCTTACCACTGTAATAGACACATTACTCAGACTCGTTTCTTGGGGCCCAGCTGAGCTTGTCAGACAGTGTCAGGCACTCTGACACAGTGCCTACAGGGTTCTCACACTGTTTAAAATGTGTAACCAGCACCCAGACCTGGTGTGTTTGGCTCAGCAAACGTTAGCAGTCACTATCCAAGGAGCCTGTACAGGACGTCTCCAGAATGTTCCAGGCTGAGGTTCCAAGCTGTGACTGCGTCCTGTGTAATGGTCCTGTCCTTCTGCATGAAACACAGGCTACTCAGGGCCCTCCCACCCTGCTCTGAAGAGCGAGCCTCATCCTTAGCATCTCCTAAGTTTAGAAGAAACCTCAGCCATAGCGGTGTCCTGGCCTCTCCCACTGTGCATCAGAAGAGCCACTTCCTCCCGGCCACTGCCCTTCCTTTTGTGAGGCAAGGGCCATAGCCTTGGAGACTGTCCAAAGGGGGTGGGGGAGAAGCCTGCTGAGGTGGTCCCCATCTGAGGGAGGGCAGGGCCAGAGCCTGCAGTTCTGTCTCCTTAGAGGCAGCTTCCTGCACTGGGGCAAAGGAGCTGGGGAAGCATGAGAGCAAGTTCCCTGCAGGCTACCACAGCCCCGAGGAGTGGATTATGTAGACTTAAAGGAAGGCACCACATTGCCATTAGCCTGGGAACAGCCGCCACTGCCTTGGGCGCAAGGGCTGTTTTGGCCTCCAGAATGACCAGTGTGTCCTGGGCCCCCAGCTCTAGCAAACTGATGGGATCCATGCTAGCTAGTGTCTTATTAATTTTCTGTGCCCCAGGTTATATCAGGGCCACGTGTCTGACCCACAGCTCTGGGGTGAGCCGGGGTGACCAGAACATAAGTACCCTAGGGGACAGTGGAAATTGCCTGCACAGTGGCACACACCTGTAATTCCAGCACTCGGGAGGTAGAGGCAGGGGGATCAAGGATGCAGGGTCATCTTCAGCTACATAAGTGAAGTTCGGGCTTTTGGAGACCCAGTTTGAAAGGAAAACAAAACAGGAACATGCTGAGGTGGTCCTTGCTGAGGCAGCGGGCAGAGCCTGCAGTTCCATCTCCTCCACCCTGGGAAAAAACGTTCTGGGGGTTGGTGTCTTCAGTGGCTCTCACAGTGGGAAGGCTCAGCGTTAACATCAGAGCAGGTTTGAGGAGAGAATGGGTATTTTCCAAGTGGGCAGAATTAAGAGTAAGGAGGACATTCCTGGCAGGGTTAGCCTGGATTAAGGCAGGATGACATTAATGGGGGCACAGGAAACAGGGGAGTGAGGCTGCATCTGAAGGCTAAGGACCAGCAGGTGTGGGGGCAGTCTTCATGCTCCCCATATGTAGATATGTAGGGCCAGGAGTGAAGGTTAGTGTCTTTGCTTCTCCACTTAATTTAAAAAATATATTTTAAGTATTTTTTATGGCCGGGAGGTGGTGCACACCTTTAATCCCAGCACTCGGGAGGCAGAGGCAGCACTCTGAGTTTGAGGCTAGCCTCGTCTACAGAGTGAGTTCCAGGACAGCTGCATCTACACAGAGACACCCTGTCTCAAAAACCAACAAATAAACAAATTTTATTATATATGTGTGTTTCGCCTGCTTGTATATGCACCATGTGCATGCAGTGCCTCTTGAGACCAGAAGGGGGCATCGGATCCCCTGGCCCTGGAGTTATGGATGGTTGTGAGCCACTGTGTGGTGCTGGAAACTGAACCCTGGTCCTCTGCATGAACAAGTGCTCTTAACCACTTAGCCATCTCTCCAGCCCTTCCATATAATTTTTAAAGGCAGCATTTTTTAAACCAAACATGCAACTCGCAGATTGACTGTGCAGGCTGTTTGGCCAGCGAGCCCCAGGGATCAACCTTTTTCATCTCTTCAGCCCTGGGATTATAAGCATTAGCTGCCACAACTGGCTCCTCTCTCTCTCTCTCTCTCTCTCTCTCTCTCTCTCTCTCTCTCTCTCGCGCTCTCGCTCTCGCTCTCCCCCCCCCTCCCCCCCCCCCCCCCCAGTTTAGTTTTCACTTTTCTGTTTTTCCATACTTGGCTCTTTGTGAGTTCTGGGGATTGCCCTCATGCTTGCACAGCCACCCTCCAGTTCCTTGGCTTACTGCTTGCTGAGGCCCAGATGACTGAGGGCCCTGCTGAGCACACCTTCCCCCCCCCCCCCCCCCCCCCCCCCCCCCCGTGTTCTCTCTCTGCATATTCAGTGTTGATAAAGGCTGGTTGGCCCAGGGCTCACTTCAGGCCATGACTGACTGGCAGCAGAGTAGGCACTGTGGGTCAGCAGAACTGAGTCAGAGCCTCACTTTCTTCCCTGGGCTGCTGAGGGCCCTTGTGTTCTTGATTCTTCTCTGGACCTTTGTGTCCTAGCTGGGGAGAGGTCCTGAGCCCAGGCGTGACTGTTTCATCAGCCTGTGTGTGGCCTATCCCCTTCCAGGAAGAACCACATTCTTTTAATCCCCTGGAGCACGGCCTTTGCGTACACAAAAGATAGTCTATGCCCCTGTGCCCTGGCACCAATATGATGGCCCAGGACCAGAGTGCCTGCCAGGGACTTCTGAGGAATAAAGGCCTGGGGAGCAACAGGGCAGGGCGGCATGCCTGGAAGAGCAGCAAGCCACAGCTGCATCCTCTAGCCTGCAAGCCCCACCAGGCAGGGGGCACTGTCCCATGTCCTCCCTAGGAGGTGGTGCCATCCTTCTCATTGCATGCAGTCCTTCTTAGCATGGGGTGGCTTGCAAATCCTGCAGGCGCCATGTCTTTGGCTCAGCCATCCCAACCGGCATAGCCCATCCCTACACCCAGCCACTGGTTTCTGCTTCCGCCCTTACACCTGGTTTGCAATATCTTGGGGTCTTTGGGCTTGCCTTTTCTTCTGGCCAGAGGGCCCTTTTCCTCCCTTGTGGCCCTATTCAGACTGCACCCAAGTGTCGCCTCCTCAGGCAGCCTTGATAACCACCTGTCTTCCCTAGCCCAACTTTTCTGTCATGGCACATTTGCGCCCTCCCTCCCCCACTGCACACGTGTGTGGCTGGTTTCTTGGTGGAATGGAAGTGCCCCAAGGGTACCGTTCTGCACTTAGCTGAACCCAAATACCAGGAAAGTGGCACATGGCAGACACGGAGGCTGGGCCTCAGATACTGTTGAGGAGGGGTAACTGGGGTTTTGGGTTTCCTTTGAAGTCAGATAGGATCAGGGCCTGAGAGGGGAAGAGGGCAGAGCAGGCCTGGACAGGTGCCAGAAGGGGAGGGGCGGAACCCAATAAGGGAGTCTGGGTCTCTTGTGCTTTTGCTTCAGACCACACATGCAGCTGGAAGCCTGTGCTTGTCCATGGGACGCCAGGATTGCTTCTCTTGCTGGCCAGCAGCCTGGGCACCATGGTGCCCCTTTCCAGACCTGCTGGACCTAGTGAGTCCTAGTCCTTCCTGGGGTGAGGCCAGGAATGCTCACTTTAGGTGTGCAGGCCAAAGCCTCAGTGTATGGCCCTGCTAATCCCTTTTATAATGTTAAAAACCTACCGGATGCTTAGGGTTGACCTCGGAACTACAGATCATCAGACACCTTAGGGTCTGGTTTCCAGTCCTAGCCTGTTCCAGTGGCTGTGAGGGGAACCACCTTTGCTGAGGCCTTTTGGAGTGGGCAGGTCCTTTATAAACTTGTTTTCCCAGGATTGCCACCCCTGAAGAAGGTCCTGGAGGTTCATAGAGAGGTATGAACGAGCCCTGTCCCAGGCTGAGTGAAGGCTGGTCTGCCTTAGTCGCACAGCAGGTAGGGGCTGAAAGAAGAGAAGGCCTCAGCACAGGGCAGCAGGTCCCTGGCAGGAAGCTTGCTAAAGTTTGGCTTGAGTTTCCATTCCCCCAGTCTCCACTGTGGCCACCAGGATCTGAGGAAATGAGCTCAAGAAGGGAGTGAGGGGTCGGTCAGGCAGAGCAGGGGGGGGGGGGGCGCTGGGCACACATGCCTCTAGGTGCCATGCCTGCCTCTGCTCCGCTGCTCGCCTAAGGCTGTTGTACCCACAGGCCTGCCCATTGTCCAGATAGGGACAGAGCACAAGGGTGCCGAGGCTTCACACTGCCTGTACTGCCTCCCGGCTGTCAGGTAAGCCTCTCAGCCTGCAAGTCTTTCTATAATCAGGCTTGGAAATCAGAAGACAAGGACTTAAACTAGGGTCAGCACCGGGGAGCCTCCTAGCTGGACTCAGCCCTCTGCATCTCCTGGTGTCAGGACCTATTGCCTTAAGTTGGGTGAGGTCAGAGCCTTTGCCAGGAGCTGTGCTTGGTCTGTTTGGGGTGGGGGTGGGGGGCGGGTGACAGGCTCACGAGCACGCAGGCCGGGCAGAACGGTGCCAAAAAAGACTTGTTTTCTTTGGAACCTCCTATGAGGGTGGAGAAGGACCTAGAAAGGGGATCAGGTGAATGCGAGGAACTGTTTTCTAGCTGAGGCTCTGCAGAGAGGTGGACCATAGGGACACAAAGCCCCTGACACCCATGAAGAGACTTGGTGGCTATCCCCCTTCCACCTGTGTGTCTGCCAACTAGGCTGCCAGACCTTGCCAGGACACTGCCAGAAGTTAGGCCGCTGGCCAGCACTGGTGTGGTGGTGGTGGTGGTTGTGTGTGTGTTTGGTTTGCACATGTATGAGAAAGCTTTAATCTTTTGTCAGCAAAGGGATAACAATAAAATAATAAAACAATAAAATAAAAAATAAAACAATAAAATAATCTTTGTCAGACCTTGAGGGATAACACTGACATCAGCGCTGAGGTCAGGACTTGCTGGGTGTGTGATTGGAGGCAGGATTTCCCTTGCTCACCCCTGAAGGCAGTTTTGGGTGATCTAGGTCGGGAACCACCAGCCCCCTCCCTGAAATGAGTGTCCTTACTCTGAGGCTGCTCTGCCAGCTGGGTGCCCCTGCACCATCAACTATCACCACCTAAGGCGACCCTTGGCCTGCCTCAGACCAGCCATATCATCTCTTGCTGCTGCCATTCTATGAGAGGGCCCAGGAGTGGCTAAACTGAGGCGAGAATGGTCCGGGCTCGTTCCGGGTGTGTGCGAACCAGCGGTGGGAATATCTCCCTGGATCGGAGCCAGCCACTTCCCGGATCCCAGTCCCCGGGGCCCAAGCACTTTTCAGAGATGGTTCCTGTGTGGCAGAGGCCGGGACGGCAGTGACCGCTAGTAACCCCGGCGCGCTGGCGCAGACGCGGTTAAAGGCGGACGCCCGCTAGTAACCCCGGCCCCATTCAGAGCACCGGGTGAAACCCGAGCCGCCGCCGTCGGGGGTGGGCGTGGCCCCAGCGGGGCGCGGCGCGGCTGCTGATTGGCCATGTGCGCTCACCCGAGGGGCGGGGCACCGAGGCGCTCGGCGGGCTTTAAAGCCTCGCGGGGCCTGACAGGTGAAATCGGCGCGGACGCTGTCGAGGTAGCTAGCGTCTGCACGCCCTAGGGGCGGGGCGCGGGCGACGGAGCCATGGATTGCACCTTTGAAGGTACTTTGGGGAGGACCGTCCTCTATTACTTTGCCAGGGTCTCTGCAGCGGATTTCAGTACGGTGTGGAACGACCCTTAGCCACCTTGGGCCGGAAGTTGGCTGCCCACTCTGGTTTAGCTATCCTGCTTAGGGACTAACCACAACACCTAGCAACTTAGACAACTTTTCTCTGCATCTTCTGCTTCCTTTCTGGGCAGGGTCCGGAGGAAGAAACCCAAGGGCCGGTCTCCTGTCCAACCTTGAGTCTGACCCATTTTTGGCCCTAATTGGGCATTTTGGATAGCAAAAGGCGAGCTATCCAGACTGTCAGCTTTTCTTTCTTGGCCCTAGTTTCCCCGTTTAGCAAAAGGGCTACTGTGAGTGGGCACGAGAGATGAAAGCTCCTATGATTAAAAGTACTGTTTATGACTTGCAAACATCCGGAGAGTCCGCAAGGATCCAGAAGCCTGAGCCTGCCGCCCTGTTTTGTTCTGTTCACAGCCGTGGGAAGGCCCTCCTGTAGTGTCGTGCCTCTTGCCTGAGCAGCCCTCAGTAGACAGTGTTGATACCCTGCTCTGTTGGGAAAAGACTTAACCCTTTCTCTTTTTTACAGAGGAGGAAACTGAGGCCCAGTGAGAGGAGGCAGTTGGCCTAGGCTCCAGATCAAGTGGTGGTGTGGGCAGGGCATGTGAGAGCACTGTGGGCCCTCTAGTGTTGTGTTCATGGATGCTGTAGAGCCCTTTTACCCAAAAGCTGGCCTCCACGAGTGGGTGAGAGGGCCTTGGGCTAAGCCAGCCAGCACGCCAGTTGCCAGCTGGGGAAGAGGGCCTGTAGCTGGGCTGGAGCCAGGGAGTGTGTCTCAGTTCGGGTTAGAAGGAAGGAGGCAAGGAGAGAGAGCACTTTGCTTTTACAGAGGGGAAACCAAAGCCTGAATGGCCAGACCTGGGCGCTTGGCTTTGTGCCCAGAACACACAGATACATTGGTTGGCTACTTGGCCTGCAGCTGGTTCTGTGCCAAGCCTCAGTGTGCTGTGCTGAGAAATAGGTTAATGGTGGCAACTTTGCCTCGGGTTTTTTGGTGGAACAAGGAAAGGCGCTGCAACAGTATCTTGTTATTTTTGCAGACTTGCTCTCTGGATGTCTGTGCTCCTCAATATCAGTGTCCTTTCTTGCCTCCAGAGCAGGGGCGCACAGTGGAGCTGAGATAGGGATCTGCAGAGGGGGAGTGGCTAGTGATGAGAGCATTGTGGTCGGGTAGATTTGGACTCCGTTGGAACTAGGCTCGTTCAGGGACTTCGGTCGTCTAATAGGGCATCTGTTTCACCTAAGTGGGCTCGGTCAACGTAGTGGCCTCAGAGTGGGCCTGCTACTTGGCCCAGACCCAGTCTGCTGCGGTAGACCCTACTCACCCATTGAGTCTGTCGAGGACCCTTTCCTGACATGGCCCCATTCCGGATATCTGCCTTGTCTACTATTCCTGTTCGGGAGTACCACTCCAGAGGTACTCAAAACTATCCTGACTCTCTCTATACCTCTTCCCCTGTAACTGGATTCTCGGTGGTGTCTGAATTTCTGCAAAGGTCCATGTGCAGGGCATCCTGCTCAGCATCTCCAAAGGAAGAGCCCCGGAGTGTCAGTGCGCGTGGCCCTCTGCACCTGTGTAAAGGCTCCTTTGTTCTGTTCCTTCTGCCCTACTGACTGTTATGCCCTCTACTGAGAACCAGACCTCCCGAGTGTGTGAGGCATGTCCTTGTTTTACAGATTGAGAAACTGAGGCAGCACGGGCACAGCAGGGCTGTCCATGTCTTAGATGGGGCATGTGTTCTTTTAACAAACCATTTGGGCAATAAGGCAGCAGAATGGGCAGGAGAGGCTTCTTAGGGCTTGCTGCCTTCTAGGTTAGCGCTTGTACCCTACCGTGCGGTGCAGCCACTCATGTGATTGGATGGACCTACATATCCGGTGAAGGTGGACTTAAAGGTTAGCACTGACCATGACAAGACAGGGTGTAGGATGGAGGTTGCCTTGCCAGCATCAAGGCTGGAATTTGACCTTCCAAAATCCAAGTAAAAAATGCCAGACGTGATAGCACAGACTTGTAGCGGATGGTGTGCCTGTATTTTCCCTCAGGCTCCAGTTTCATGTGTGTCTGTGGGGGCAGGGGCTGCACACATGGCCACATTAAACACACACAGGACAGGTTGCATGTAGTTCGGTGAGGAAGTACGTGCTTATCATCTATGGGTCCCTGCTCTGCTTCAGCACACACAGAAAACACCGACCCAGGGAAATAAAACAAACGCCACTAATACAGAGGGCATTTGACATTCCCAGGGAAATTCTTGCTTCTCAGGTGGGACTTGTTTTCTCCTTTCTCTTGAGGTACGGTTTCATGATACTGCCTCAGCTGGACTCTTACACATTTTTTATTTTTATTTTTTTAAAGACAGGGTCCCACTATGTGGCCCTAGACAGAACTCACTCTGTAGAGCAAGCTGGCCTTGAACTCACAGAGATCCACCTGCCTCTGCCTCCCAAGTGCTGAGATTAAAGTTGTGTGCCATCACGGCCAGCTGGACCCTTGGTCCCTGGAGCTGGGACCATAGCTGGTCCCAGCTGGGAGCATTGTTATGTGTCATTCTGACTCCAGGCCTGGGGCTCAAGAGAGCCTGGGAAGAACCTCCTTCTGGTGTGGGCGCTTGGAGCATGCAGGATAAGTGAGTGAATGAACGGGCAGATGTGGTCCTGCTATGCGTTGTGTCTGTAGATGTCGGGTGGTATGGGTGAGTAGCGAGAGCTTTGACGAAGGCAGGTTCAGCCAGCCACAGCATGAAGTCCAGGCTAGCAGTGGCTAAGTCAGTGGCACCAGCCCAGTGCCCAGGACTGTCAGCTACACATACTGTATCTGGAATGGCTGCACACATCACAGATGTCCGAGAGAGGGCTTTGTCCTGGGCATTACGAGTCCTGCTCAGGAGCTAGCCTCCATACCCTGTTGTCACTCACTCTTCATTGTCTTCTTCCCTAGACATGCTTCAGCTCATCAACAACCAAGACAGTGACTTCCCTGGCCTCTTTGATGCCCCCTATGCCGGGGGTGGGACAGGAGACGCAGAGCCCAGTAGCCCTGGTGCCAGCTCTCCCGAGAGCTTCTCTTCGCCTGCTTCTCTGGGCTCCTCTCTGGAAGCCTTCCTAGGAGGACCCAAGGTGACACCTTCGCCCCCATCCCCTCCGCCATCTGCACCCACTGCCTTAAAGATGTACCCGTCTGTGTCCCCCTTCTCCCCTGGGCCTGGAATCAAAGAGGAGCCAGTGCCGCTCACCATCCTGCAGCCGCCAGCGCCACAGCCATCACCAGGGACTCTCCTGCCTCCGAGCTTCCCCGCACCACCCCTGCAGCTCAGCCCTGCGCCTGTGCTGGGGTACTCCAGCCTTCCCTCAGGCTTCTCAGGTAAGGGGTATGGATGGGAGGAGATATAGGAAAAGCAGCCCTCTGCTCTTATATAGGAGTTTCCAGGCTTCAGAAGTCACGTATTCATCCTGTAGCCTGGGATGCCCTTTTGTGCTAGGCCCAGTGTTGTGCCTCTCCCATTGCCCAACCGGACGGCGGAACATTGGCAGAGCCTGGCCTGCTAAGAAATCATAGGGATAGTTATGTGACACTCAGAGCCAGACAGGCCAGATGGGCTAAAAGTAGGCAGCCTCTGCCAGCAGCCTCTGTCTTTGTTTCTTCAGGGACCCTGCCTGGAAACACCCAGCAGCCACCATCTGGCCTGCCACTGGCCTCTGCACCAGGAGTCTCGCCTGTCCCCTTACACACCCAGGTCCAGAGCTCAGCCTCCCAGCAGCCGCCACCAGCCTCAGCAGCCCTGAGAACAACCACTGTGACCTCCCAGATCCAGCAGGTCCCAGTAAGTGGGCCTGGCCAGGCAGGAGGGATGGGGGAAGCATGGCCTGGTTGCCACTCATGACCAGGCCCCTCCCTCCAGGTTGTGCTGCAGCCGCACTTCATCAAGGCAGACTCCCTGGTGCTGACAGCTGTGAAGACAGATGCGGGAGCCACAGTGAAGGCGGCCGGCATTGGCGCCCTGGCCCCTGGCACAGCCGTGCAGGCAGGCCCCTTGCAGGTAGACGGCCCAGGCAAAAGGGAGAGCATGATGGGGCTGGCTGCACACCTGTATGCCCACCTGGTGACACGGGTCTGACCCTGCAGACCCTGGTGAGTGGAGGGACCATCCTGGCCACGGTACCACTGGTTGTGGACACAGACAAACTGCCCATCCACCGCCTGGCAGCTGGCAGCAAGGCCATGGGCTCAGCTCAGAGCCGCGGTGAGAAGCGCACAGCCCACAATGCCATTGAGAAGCGTTACCGTTCCTCAATCAATGACAAGATTGTGGAACTCAAGGACCTGGTGGTGGGCACCGAGGCAAAGGTATGGCTAGAGGCCCACTAGACTCAAGCCAGCATGAACAGGAAGGGGGTGAGGCACGCCAGCAGCAGGAATTAGGGCTTGGGCCAAACTTGGGCACGTAGTCTCAGGCATCAGCTTGTCTGGGTCTGGGTAGTCCCGTTTACCTGGTTAGATTTTAGCAAGGGCATCCTGAATAAAGAAAGGGCTGTGCTGGGCATTGAGGGTGGCATGGTAATGAAGACAGAAATCCTGTCCTGGAGGAATCAATGCCCTGGGGAAGTTGTGGGCATCGAAGAGTGTGAAAAAGAAGTCAGTGTGCCGGCGGAAGAATATAGGTATGAGGAGGAGAGTGACAGCTTTTCCGGTGTGCACTGGGTGGTCAAGGGAGGTCTCCAGTAAAGCGCTGAAGGGAGTCGGAGGCAGGAGGTGGTGATCGCAGTAACAGCAGCGGCTAGACGCTGTCGTATGCATTTCACACGGCAGCTTTTATTTCCGCCCCAGGAGCAGGTTCTGTTAGGATCTCAGCATAGGAACGTTCTAGGCAGAAGGAACAAGTCCAGGCCCTGACGCAGCTGTGTCGCAGAGTGCCTCTACCTGCTCTTGCGCCTACAGCCGGGTCTGCCTGGCTGGCTGAGCCCTCTCCCTCCCTCTTTGCAGCTGAATAAATCTGCTGTCTTGCGCAAGGCTATCGATTACATCCGCTTCTTACAGCAGAGCAACCAGAAGCTCAAGCGGGAGAACGCGGCCCTGCGGACCGCTCAAAGAAGCGGTGAGTCCCAGCCGTGCCAGCTGTCGGTTACCTTTCTCTTGCTGTGATAAGACACCATGACCGAGTCGACTTCGAGAAGGATTTATTGGGCTTAGAGTTTCAGAGAGTGAGTCTGTGACCATCACGTGGGCAAACAGGCGCTGGAGCAGCAGCTAAGGGTTCACCTGTGAAGACAACCATGAGGCAGAGAGGAAGAGAGCTAGTTGGGAATAGTGTGAGGGTTTGCAACTTCAAAGCCCTCCCCCAGTGACACGCCTCCCTCAACAAGGCCACACCTCCTAATCCTTCCCAAACAGTTCCACGAATGGGGGCCAAGCATGCAAACTTGACTTTATGAGGGCTGTGCTCATTCAGAGACCACACTGATGCTATCTCTCTCCCTGCCCAGCCTTACCTCTGGCTCTGACCCCACTGTCCACTGGCTCTCCTTTAACTCCTGATCAGTCTCGGGTGGCTGGACTCTGCAGTAGCGTTGGCCACATTTGGATTGTAACAGAACTGTTCAAATCCTGGAGTGTTGGCTCCTAGGCCTCTTCCCGACCCTGTTCCTTCTGCCTGCAGAATCACTGAAGGACCTGGTGTCAGCCTGTGGCAGCGGAGGAGGCACGGATGTGTCTATGGAGGGCCTGAAACCTGAAGTGGTGGAGACACTGACCCCTCCACCCTCAGACGCCGGCTCACCCTCCCAGAGTAGCCCCTTGTCACTTGGCAGCAGAGGCAGCAGCAGCGGTGCCAGTGACTCCGAGCCCGATAGCCCAGTCTTTGAGGATAGCCAGGTTGGACTCCGCAACATAGCTCCCTCCCTCTCCCAGAGGCCCTGCACTCTTCCCCCTTTTTTAGCCCTTGTCCTTGAGGCCAGCTGGGCTCTGCCCTCACCGTCCTGCCTCCTGCCAGGTGAAAGCCCAGCGGCTGCCTTCACACAGTCGAGGCATGCTGGACCGGTCCCGCCTGGCCCTGTGTGCACTGGTCTTCCTTTGTCTGACCTGCAATCCTGTGGCCTCACTGTTTGGCTGGGGCGTCCTCAGTTCCTCCGATGCAGCTGCTGCGCACCGCAGCTCTGGGCGCAGCGTGCTGGAGGCTGAAAGCAGAGGTGAGTCAGGCCAGCCTGCGTGTTGTTGGGAGGGACCTTTGGGACTTTGGGTTTCCAGGGAGCTGGGTCCTCAGACCTTCCCTTTGCCTGTAGATGGCTCTCACTGGACCCCGTGGTTGCTGCCACCCCTAGTCTGGCTGGCCAATGGGCTACTGGTGTTGGCCTGCTTGGCTCTTCTCTTTGTGTATGGGGAACCCGTGACTCGGCCACACTCCGGCCCGGCTGTACACTTCTGGAGACATCGCAAACAAGCTGACCTGGATTTGGCCCGGGTAAGGGACTGGCCCTGGGGAGAAGAAATAGGCCCCCAGGCCTGGAAGGTGCTAGATGCCCCTCCTGCTCCCTGCATTTGTCCCCACTCCAGCTGCCCCACCCCCACCTTTAGAGCCCCTGTGATTCATTCCAGGGGCCCAGACAAGCACGGTGCCCTGCTGGGTGTTTCTTACTGAGACAACCCTTTCTCCAGGGAGATTTTGCCCAGGCTGCTCAGCAGCTGTGGCTGGCCCTGCAGGCCCTGGGCCGGCCTCTGCCCACCTCGAACCTGGACCTGGCCTGCAGCCTACTTTGGAACCTCATCCGCCACCTGCTGCAGCGTCTCTGGGTGGGCCGCTGGCTGGCAGGCCAGGCTGGGGGCCTGCAGAGGGACTGTGGGCTGAAAACGGATGCCCGTGCCAGTGCCCGAGATGCAGCTCTCGTCTACCATAAGCTGCACCAGCTGCATGCCATGGGTATGTCTGGGGGAGAGCCCGGCCTGAGGGCTTCCACCATCCCGTCTCCTCCTGTCCTCATGCCTCCCCTGTTTTCAGGGAAGTACACAGGAGGGCATCTTGCTGCTTCTAACCTGGCACTAAGTGCCCTGAACCTGGCCGAGTGCGCAGGAGATGCTATATCCATGGCAACACTGGCAGAGATCTATGTGGCAGCTGCCCTGAGGGTCAAAACCAGTCTCCCAAGAGCCTTGCACTTTTTGACAGTAAGTAGGCTAATGGGGACAGGGCAGGGCTTGTCTTTGCAACTCTCCCCCATCAGTTCCAGGGGCTAAACAAGATATGGCGGTGGTTAGCAGGTGGGTTGCAGGCCCTGCTGGGGTCTCCAGCAGAGCTCCAGGTTTGAGCTCGGAGCCAGTGTGACAGTCCTGTTCCTTCCCCCACAGCGTTTCTTCCTGAGTAGCGCCCGCCAGGCCTGCCTAGCACAGAGTGGCTCAGTGCCTCTTGCCATGCAGTGGCTCTGCCACCCTGTAGGTCACCGTTTCTTCGTGGATGGGGACTGGGCTGTGCATGGTGCCCCGCAGGAGAGCCTGTACAGCGTGGCTGGGAACCCAGGTGCTCTCTCATTCCGTTCTTACCGCTGCCCTGTGCCTCGTTCCTGTTCCCGCCTCCCCTCACACTGCCCCCTCATCTCTGAGTGCCCTCACCCACCCACCCACCCACCACTGTGGGCTGGGGCTTGGGTTGCAGCTGTGGCTGTGAGGTGGTTCGCTGGGCTTCGCCAAGGTTCTTTAGAAGAAGGAAGCAGCATGGGTCAGCAGCAGTGGGTAGATCTGAGAGGAGACTCCATGCCACGTCACTGTAGTCTTAGGAAGAGCCCTGAGGGGGGTCAGCGCCCACTGGGGACTGAGCAAGCTCGCCTTTCCAGTGTGGAGTGCTCACACAGCCCATGCACTTTCCTCCCTGGCCACGCTGAGGGCAGGGACTAAATACTTACCCGTCACTGTCGGTCTGCCAGAGCTTGGAACTAGGAGGTGGGTTGGGCACTGGTGTGGGAAGGGGCCTGCAGAGAGGGAGGGTACCTGATCTCTGCTCTTCTCACCTCACCCCACAGTGGATCCACTGGCCCAGGTGACCCGACTCTTCTGTGAACATCTCCTGGAGCGAGCACTGAACTGTATAGCTCAGCCCAGCCCAGGAGCGGCTGATGGAGACAGGTGAGTTTTCTTGTGCCACCCCAGGCAAGGCCCTACAATAGGGCGTCTGGGAAAGCCTTGTCCAACCTGTTCAGTAGCCAGTCTGTGTCCCAAGAGCCTCTCTGGGTCTTGCTACCAGCCAGACAGGTGGTGTTTTGTAGAGCCACAGAGTCAGACTAAGCTCTGTTGGGTAGCGGGGGAGAGCCACTGTCACCCAGAACCCCGAGACTGCTGCTGTCTGTCCTGACAGCTCTCTCCTGCCTCAGGGAGTTCTCAGATGCCCTTGGATACCTGCAGTTGCTGAACAGCTGTTCTGACGCTGTCGGGGCTCCTACCTGCAGCTTTTCTGTCAGCTCCAGCATGGCTACCACCACCGGTGAGCTCCAGACCCTTGTCCTGACACCTGCCAGCCCCAGATGCCGTGTGGCTGAGGGTCAGGCGCCTACCTTTCCCTCTGTAGGCACAGACCCAGTGGCCAAGTGGTGGGCCTCACTGACAGCTGTGGTGATCCACTGGCTGCGGCGGGATGAAGAGGCAGCTGAGCGGCTGTACCCAGTGGTGGAGCATATACCCCAAGTGCTGCAGGAGACTGAGTGAGTGCCCAGCCAAGCCCTCCTCACCCCGTTTTGGGCCCCTCAGTACTTTGCTTATGTATCTGTATGTGGAAGACAGTGTGCTCTCCGCCCAGGAGACTAGAACCAGCGTGGGAGGACTCAGGGAGGGGCTTTGCCTGGTCTAACTTACCATGTTTGCCCTGACCCCAACAGGAGACCCCTGCCCAGGGCAGCTCTGTACTCCTTCAAGGCTGCCCGGGCTCTGTTGGACCCCAGAAAGGTGGAATCTGGCCCAGCCAGCCTGGCCATTTGTGAGAAGGCCAGTGGGTACCTACGAGACAGCTTAGCCACTACGCCAACTGGCAGTTCCATTGACAAGGTGAGGGGGTAGGGTGGGTACCTGGCTAGGCCGGGGTCACAGCGATCCATTCTCAGTTCTTGGAGTTAGTACAAAATAGGCTGGATGGGCTTACCTCAGTTTTGGTTGAAGGCATAAATCCTGGAGAGAACGGTCTCACTTTTTTCCACCACGAGGAAGAAGGTGCGGTGAGCAGACTGGCACGGCTTCTGTTCAGGGCCACTGTCGGGAAGACTGAGGGCATGGGAGCATGTGTCCTCGAGAAGGTGGCCCTGTGGTGCACTGCTGTTGTATTGCACCTGTGTAAGGCATTGCCTTGGCAATGCAGCCCAGAGTCAGCCCCTGGCCCTGTGCGCTTTCTGCCCTTATGAATGCTAGCACCTCCAATGACCTCTGCCCTCCCTGCTATCCCAGGCCATGCAACTGCTCCTGTGTGATCTACTTCTTGTGGCCCGGACCTGTTTATGGCAGCGCCAGCAATCACCAGCCTCTGCCCAGCTCACAGCTCACAGTGGTAGCAATGGACCCCAGGCCTCTGCTCTGGAGCTTCGAGGTTTTCAACATGACCTGAGCAGCCTGAGGCGCTTGGCACAGAGCTTCCGGCCTGCTATGAGGAGGGTGAGTGGCATTGTTCTCACTTTGCCCTGGGGCCATGAGGCAGGGAGACAGGAGAGAGAGTAGGCACTGAATCTGAAACTGGCTGTTACTCCTCACCATTCAGGTGTTCCTACACGAGGCCACAGCTCGGCTGATGGCAGGGGCAAGTCCTGCCCGGACACACCAGCTCCTGGACCGCAGTCTGCGGAGGAGGGCAGGGTCCAGTGGCAAAGGAGGTGAGGAGATGGCTGTGCTTCCAGTGTGTGGGGAGCTGTGGGAGACTGGCTTGGCCTGGTATGAGGGATGCTGAGATCCTGAAATCAGCTGGGATGACAATTTGTGATCGTAGGGAGGAAGCTGAGCCCACCTGTGTGCCTAACACGGGTGGAGAAAGCACCCAGAATGTCTGGGAGTTCCCTCTGACAGGATGTGTGTGCGCAGGTGCTGCGACTGAGCTGGAGCCTCGGCCCACATGGCGGGAGCACACAGAGGCCTTGCTGCTGGCCTCCTGCTATCTGCCCCCTGCCTTCCTGTCGGCTCCTGGGCAGCGCATGAGCATGCTGGCCGAGGCAGCGCGCACGGTAGAGAAGCTTGGTGACCGCCGGCTGCTGCTCGACTGCCAGCAGATGCTCCTGCGCCTTGGTGGAGGGACCACTGTGACTTCAAGCTAGACCCGGGCCTTCCCGCTGTGAGAGGCCCTTTAGGACCTCTGTCACTGGCTGCGGTCCTCCAGTGAGGGTGAGCCTGACAAGCCATCAGGATCATGCCGACCTCTAGTGGCAGATCTGGAAATTGCAGAGGCTGCGCTGGCCCAGTGCCACCCTCTCGCTCTGTAGGCACCTTATTGGCTTTCCCCTAGCTGAGGGCCACCCTGCCTTGCGGCTGGCTCTCACCCCCTCCTGGGAGACTTGTACATAGTGCAGGCCCGGCTGAGCCAGTCTCCTGTGCGGGTTGAACTACTTTGACTTTTGCAAACTTTATTTTCATAGGTTGAGAAATTTTGTACAGAAAATTAAAAAGTGAAATTATTTATAACCTCAGTTTTGTTTATCTGGGTAGGGAGATGTCTGCCTTATCTGACTGCCATCCTTCCTGGACTGTCCTTTGGGAAGCAGGACTTCCCATCTGCTGTAAAGGTGTATTTGCTGGCGTCTGCCTTGTAATGGTGTGTTTAGCCAACCTGCCCCGCTGATGTCATGGCCACACTCGCTACAGCAACCTTGAGGGGCCTTGATAGTCTCAGTTGTCTCTTTGCCTTCCAGCCCTCCGCCATGTCTCAGGGTGACGATCTCTCTGTATGTCTAGACACACACACGCACACCTGGCAAAGTCTTGAACCACAGTCAGAACCTGAGACCACATAGGGGTCCCCCCTGGCCCTTCCCTCCATTCCCAGCCCCTTAGGGAATCTGGTTGGCATCCACAGGCTGCAGACTTCCAAAACAATCGTGGTATCTTTATTGACTTTTTTTTTTTTTCTGAATGCAATGACTGTTTTTTTTTTTTTTTTAACTCTTAAGGAAAATAAACATCTTTTAGAAACAGCTCGATACACACAATCTTCAGTGTGAAGCAATATACTAATAAGAACACTAGTTGTCTTAACATTTACAGTCTTCATATATATTATATATATGTATATGTATACATATATATACACTATATAACGAGGCCAGATATAATACACACGTTTACCATTTTACAGTCATATGTACAGAAAGTTGCAGGGAAAGGGGGCTGCATCAGGCCTATTGAAGCGTGGACAGAGCTGAGAACACAGACGGGACAGGTGAGGGCTGGCCAAGGTGGTGGTGGTGGTGGCAGCGGCTGCACGGGGAAGGGGCATCACTCTGGCCCCCACCCGGGCCAAGGCCAGGTTAGGGCTCTGTGCTGTGGAGCACACGACGCACAGCAGCGACACACGGAAGCGAGCATGTTCCCAACATATATACATTCTATATAACATATAGAGAGAGGGGTACACAGGTTTGTACACGAATCTAGCACTGTCCCCGCCTGCAGGCTGAGCACGTGGCGGTCCCTGGGTCCCGTGGTGGTGCTCTGGGACAGCTGCACATCTGGTAGAGGGGAGGGAGCTAGGTCCGGTTCCCTCAAGCTTCCAGACCTGGCTCCGACTGTAGGGTGGAAGACTGGAAAGGGGACAAACAGCAGCCACAGGGCACCCCCCCCCAGGCCAGCCCTCGTCAGGGACCGCTTGGCCTGAGCCCAGGCCTGCCATGACCCTGGGCAAAACCTTGGAGCTAAAGTGCTGGGCCATGCTCCCCGCCAGTTGGGCCTCTGCAGGAAGGCTGGGGTCCGCCCCGTCAGCCGAGCCAGCGGCGCCCTCAGCTTCTTCCCAGGGCACAGCTTGCATGCCGTGTTGGTTCAGAACTTGCAGGGGACCTGCACCCCACCTGAGGCCACAGGCCCGGGTCTAGCCGCCCGGTGGCCTGCCTTCACCAAGCCTGGCCCCGGTTTTCTTCGTAACCCCGGCCTCATGCCAGTGCCCGAGGCAGCCGGAACCAAGACCCGGGATGGGATCAAGGACCGGCTGTGGGCGCAGCTCCTCTTCCTCGAGGCTCGGCCACGTGGGGGTTACAGCGGCAGCCTCTGTGGGAGGGACAGCACGTTACGGCCAACTGCTGTGGCTCACCCCTGCCCTTCCATGTGAGCCCTGAGCCCTCTCCTCAAGCTGTGGGGAAGTACCATTGGGCCCTGGCCAAGCACCCTCCCTACCCTCTGACAGGGCAGGGAGAAACTGGATGGGGTAGGAAATGTTTTCTCTGGGGAGCCTGTTCACCTACCTTATGTTTGGGGCACTTCAAAGTAAAATTCTCCTCAATGAACGTGCAACCTGTGAGAAAGAGAAGTTTCTGTGGCAGTGCAGGGCAGGGGCTGGCTGCCAGGCTTAACTGAGCACTCAGGTCCTGCTCAGATGCTCGCTAGTCCAAACCCTAGTGCAGCCCCCTGGCCTCTCCCTTGGTATTTCCCTTCCTGCCCTATACTCCTAGATTGCCCCTGGCTCATGGCTACATGGCCATCTCCATGCCACCCAGGTCCCAGTGCAGAGCCAACTCTCATTCCCAGACACGCCCACTCCTGCCCCAACCTCTTCACAATGGGCGGGAGAGGCCCATGCTCAGAAAGCACCCATGGCTTCTGGGTGAGACAAATGGGGAGTGGAGCCTCAGCCTCCACACTGTAGAAGAGTCAGCAAGGTACCTACTGTGTGCTGTCATGAGGACCCTTCCTCATGTTCAGAGGAAGTGTTCCAGATGGAAGGGCTCATTCTTAGGAGACAGGAGGAGGAGGAGGAGGTAAGGCCAGGTCTGCATGAATCCCCCAGATGTCCAGAGAGGATGGCTAAGTCCAGCCTGTCCTTACGCCTGCCTGGGGCTGTATGCTGCTACCATGAGACACCCTTGCTAGCTGCCACCAGAACACCAAGCTCCCATCCTCTGGGCCTCCCACCACCCGAAAGCCCTCCTCAACCCATCTTTTCTCCCTTCTCTGCCCCTGACCAGGGGCTCAGCTTCCCAGACGTGGTGTCCTATCTCATACTGGGTTTGGTGCAGGGCCTGCCTACGTTTTCGTCCCTTTTCTCCACCCAGAGGGGAGGGAGGTGGATGGCAGCTGAGAAAGCTGCGGGAGAAGCTGGGTCTAGGGTCAACTGCTGCAGGTAGGTGGGCTCAGGCACACCCGCTGGCTCTGGGGCTAGGCTGGACCTCGGTTCAGACACAACCTAACCAAGGTTGGTTGCTAACAGTGGGGGGGGGGGGGGGGGGGCCCGCAGTCAGCGCCGCCACCACACCCCCAGCAGCTGAGAGCGGGGGGGGGGGGCGGGGGTGGGGCACAGGCAGCTTCGGGACTGAAAACAGATGTTCAAACTGGACCCCGTGCTGTAGCTGCTGTGCTCCTAGAAGTGAGGGGCAGAAGGGGATAGTCAGTGGTCAGTCTGCTTCTAGCAACCTGGGAGCCTCAGGACACCTAGGAGTGGCTGGCCCCGTGTGGCAAACTGCTCCTGCACTCCCCCGCCACGTGGCCAGGAACTTGCCCTAGCTGCTGTTTCCCGGGGCTCCGCCTCCCTGACAGCTGTTTAACGAGTTGGGCCCCATCCCCAGCCCAAGTGCTGAGGATGCAAGCCCAAACCTACTGTACCCCAACCTTTAGCTACCTGGCTCCCCGCCCTTTGAACCTGAGCTACACAGTGACCTGCCTTTGGCCTTGTTACTTGTCCTCGCAGGGCTCTGCTGCTGTCTCGGGATGTGCTAGCACCACCTAAGGCAGACAGCACTGGCTCAGCTGGGGACTGCCAAGAGCAGCCCACCCCTGCAGTGCCTGGTAACTGTGCCCTTGAAGGTATTAAGATATGGTGCTTTATGCTGAGTGCGGTGGCACTCGCCTGTAATCTAGCACTCAGGGAGGGAGAGGCAGGCCGATCTCTGTGAGTTCGAGGCCAGCCGGTCTACAGAGTGAGTTAGGATAGCCAAGGCTACACAGGGAAATCCCATCTCGAAAACCAAAAACAAAACAACAACAAAACAGTGCTTTCTAAACCACTAAACTGGGCATGGGAGGGCTAGGAGCTTAGCCCCGCTTAGCCCCTATCTTCCCTTACCAGCCAAGCCTAAATCAACGTCGTGAAATGAGGAAACCAGGCTGGACATGCCTGCTCACTCACTTTTTCAAGTCCTATGAATGCTGTACCAACCGTCTCTAGGATGCATGGTTCGACCGTTCAGAAGCAACCTTCTCTCCTGCTTGGACCTCTGTGATAGTCCATCAGTCTTGGTCATCTTATCCTGTCTTATCCTCCCAGGCCCCTTTAGGCCTCAGACTTGGTGAGTCTTAAATACTGCTGTGAAGTGATCGTGCCTGGTCTATAGTCCTGCCGCTAACTAGCCACAGTTCAACTCCTGTCATATTTTAGGGCCGGGCTCCAATGTCATCTGTCTGGAATCTTCCCCAGATTCCTCCCAGCTCAGATAGAATGGGTTTCTCTTATAAACACACTTTCTCCTCTTCTGATATGATACTGTGCCCTGTCAACTTAGAAAAATCTGGAAGATGGACTTCTGGGTATGCCTGTGAAGGATTATCTTTTTAAAAATTTTTCCACTCATGGGTGTTTTGACTACATTGTACGTCTATGCACCACATGTGTGTCTGGTATACCGGTGGAGGCAGAAAGAGGCTCTCAGATGCCCTGGAACTGGAATTTCAGATGGTTATAAAGCCACCATGTGGGTGCTGAAAATCAAACTCAAGTGTTCCTGAAAAGCAGCTGGTGCTCTTAGCTGCTGAGCCATTTCTCCAGCCCCATGAAGGAGTATATTGATTAGGTTAATTGCAGTGAGATCTGTTGTTCTCTGTTGCTATTGCTTTTTGAAGAAAAAAAGTTATCATTATTATCATTATTGGGAGGGGAGACTTACTATGTAGGCTTGGCTGGCCTGGAGCTCACTCTGTAAACCATGCTGGCCTTGAACTCATAGAATATGTTTGCCTTTGCCTTCCAAGTGCTGGGATGAAAGGCATGTGCCACCACACCTGGCTCAAGTTTCACTTTTTAAATATGTATATAAATGTATTTCTGAGTATATTTGTGCACATGGATGCAATACCCACAGAAGCCAGAAGAGGGCATCAGAGCCACTGGAGCAGGATTTGTAGGCCACCAGTATGCAGGTGCTGGGAACTAAACGTGGGACCTCAGCAAGAGGATTCTTAACTGCCCAGCCATCTGACACAGGGTCTCACTGCATGGCCCTGGCTGGCCTGGAACTTGCTATGTAGACCTCTGCCTGTCTCCCAAGGGCTGGGATTAGTGTCCCCCACCATGCCTGGCTCCTCTCTACTTCCCCCAACCCCCACCCCAGAGACAGGTCTCTCTGCATAGCCCTGGCCGTCCTAAACCATAGGCCAGGCTGGCCCTGATCTCACCTGCCTCTGCCTTCCAAGTGCTGAGATTAAAGGCATGTGCCAGCACAGTCAGCTCTGCTCTCTGCTTCTTGACGGATACAGTGTGACCTTGAGTCCCAGCTGCCATGACTCCCCTACTGTGGTGACTTGTGAGCTGGAACTGTGGGCCACAGTAAATCTTCCCACCTCTAACTTGCTTTTGTCAGGGTATTTTATCATAGCAACAGAAAAATAACTAAGACACCCTCTGTTACTGTGGCAGAACATGCTGTCTGTCTTGTCTGCCCCTTCATTGAGCCCCTGGGGAGGCTGGACAAGCCTGGAGCAGGACCAGCACAGAAAGCCTGTGTGGCTGTGGGTGAGACAGAACACACGATAAGGATGCAGCTAGGGACCAGGAAGAAAGTGAACTGCCACACGCAAACTTTGGCTGAGGAAGATGGGATAAGGAGCGAGGCCGTGCCTGTGGTTGAGTCTGAATTCCAACACAGGCCACACTGATGGAGGCGGAGCCAGTGAGGACCCCGATCCTGTGCCCTACCATCCCTTTCTGGTAAGTGTTAGCAGCTCAGCCCTACCAAGCCTGTCAACCGTCTGAGACCCCGTGTGGATCCAGAAAGCAGAAAGAGCACTGGTGATTACTCAGGCTAGGACGAGTGACCAGGCCAGAGCTGAGAGGGATGGAGGATAGGAACGGCCTCTGACCCGTGAGGCTGCATTCTCTGGATATCATAAAGAGCTGCTCGCACCCCAGCTCTGCAGATGGGGCCTAAGCGTAAAGACTGCAAGATGGACACGGGAGGAAGTGCCACCAGGGCTGGATCTGGATAAGAGCGATGCTGCCATCCCCAGTGAGCAGATGCTTGCTTTCTAGACAAGCGCTTCAAGTTCCCCACTTGATCGGTTAGGGCTGGGCTTCCTGGTCCTGTGGCCCACAGGCAACGAGGAAGCATGAGGGCAGGCCAAAGAGAGCCCGTACAAACCACACAGGCCTGCTCCAGACCCTGCATGGCGGGTCCTGATGGCCACCGTGACCGCTGGCCTGCCTCCATTTCGACCCTCATTCCCCTGGTTTTACTTTTCTGTACTAAGGGCTGGCGTTCCTGGCACTCAGGTAGTAGGTTGGTGTGGACACAACCTGTGTAAGAGCACAGGACAGTTAGCTGCAGCCCACCGCGGAGCCGCACTCTCAGCCCCTCATTTGGTTTCAGTTGGTGTAGCACCCTTCTCCTTTTCTCTGTCGAGCATACCCCGTTCGTCCTTAAAAGCCCACGCCCGTCCACTTCCCCTGCCGAGCTCGCTGCTCAGAGCTCTACGCTATCGTTTATGATTCGATCGTTTGTGATTCCGTCCCCCTCGGAGCTCCGGGAAGTCCTCACTCAGTTAAGTGGGGCTGACCCACTTCCACATCCAAATGCAGGCAGAGGTGAAGAGGACGACGAGAGAGCTGCTGGAGCAGGTGAGGGCTCTGAGAGTCACATAGTGCCTGGAACAGCTGTACCCAGGCCCCCACAGCCCCCCACAGCCAGCTCTTACCTGTGTCATTGGCACAAGGGTAGTGGTAGGTGTGGATGCATCCCTTATAGGAGCATGAGATGGTCGCCCCGGCCTCGTGACAGCTGGAACATGGCTGGAGAGAGAGGAAGGCAAGTGAGTCCTTGTATGCTCCGTCCCGGCCCAGCAGCACTTCTGCCAGAATGCCACCGTAATGCAGCAGGGAGGGAAATGCCCTCCAGAGTTGGCCCTCTGCCACCCCCTGGGCTGGCGCACTGGGTGGGGGACCCTCTTGGGCTAGTGGTGCTAGTCACCACAGTGGCCATGGCTGGCAGCCACCCTCTGTCAGGTGCTGCTTACGTGTTGGCTCTGACGTGTCCTCACCCGCTGGCTCCTAGCAGCCGTAAGGGGGGCGGCTTTCACTGACCTCCACTTTCCAGATGGCGAGACAGGCCCCTTCCATGCGAGAGAGAAGGCGAGAAGCACTCTCTCTACCCAATGGCAGCAGCAGATGCAAAGAAAGGAGCTGGGGGGAAGAGTGGACATATGGCCCCCAAGAGGCTGATCTCATGTGAATCTGATACCTCCCAGGAAATGTCTGTGCCCCTGGTTGGTCTCCATAACGACTTTTGCTGGGCTCAGAGGCTGTGACATAGCTAGGACAAGACAATGACGAGAGCGCTAATGGAGAAGTGACACCAAACCTTGGCATAGGGGAAGACATAGATGGTCCCCAGGCCACCCCTGCTCCCGAGCCTGTCACCACGGTGGGCAGTGAGGCAGGAGGGAAGCAGAGGCCGCAGCGGGCTCAGAAGCTAAGCACTGCAGTAAGCAACAGGACACTCGGTGCCAGGCGTGGCCGGAAGTCCAGCACACAGCACACATCTTCTCTAGGCCAGAGGAAACAGCTGGGAACAGCCCACAGGCTCAAACTTCCAGGCAGACCCTGAGCTGCAGCCCAGCAGGCCCAGGCTGCTCTCGCAGGGTAGGCTCCCTCCGTCCTAAAGCTCTGGAGCTGGACTGGCCAGCAGGGGGGAGGGGCAGCATGAGAGTAAGGCATTCAAGCAGAGCCTAGGCTCTCAAGCCCTAGCCCCACCTCTTAAGCCATCAAAGGAAGATGAAGCACATGTGGAGGTCCCACAGTAGGCCAAGTCTCACTCACAGTGGCCCTTGAAAGTATTAGGGGGTCCAAGGGTAACTATGGGGGCCCCTGTGGCAGGGAGTCCGGAGCAACTCCTGAGGCGGGACTCTGCTCATGGCAGACATGAAGAGACTAAGGCACAGAAGGATGAAGACTTTTGTCTTGGCCCCGGGACCCTTTCAGGGGTCATAGCTGATGAACTGTGCCTCATTTCCTGGCTCAGGTGCCCATACCCAGAGGCCACCAGTCTCCTGAGGGTGAGTCAGGCCCAGCTCCCTGAACTGCAGCACTCCTCCAGCCAGGAAATGAGGTGCACGAGGACACTGAAATCAGGGGTGTGGCTGTGGGCAGCCTGGGCGGCTAGAGACCTGGAAGGCGGGCACAGCGTGCTGAGAGATGGCAGCAGGCCCCGGGGAGGACAGGAAAGACCAAGGCCTGGCCAGGGCACTCGGTGGGAGCTGGCATTCTGTGGCATGCAGAGGATGCGAGGGTTTCCTGGAGCTAGACTTGAACCTGGGTCTGCCTGGATCCTGGAGAGAGCAGAGCCAAGCCACTGAGGCAGAAAGCAGTGGGCTGAACTTGACCCTAAAGGTCACTCTCCAGAGGACATGGGAAACCCTATCCCCCAGCATATTCTGGGGTACCATGTCATGAGCCCGTGGCTGTGGGGTACAGCCTAGCAACAGGTCCCAGCTGCCAGCCATGCCCACCTCTGTCAGGGGGAAGCCTTCAGTATGCAGCCAGCCCTTATCAGGTGACAGCCTCTCCTGGCTTTCTTACCCTGGGGTGTGGCAGAGTTGATGGGGCTCGGCAGTGAGCTGGCTACAACTACGGCTGTGACCCTGTGACCTATACACCCCCTCAGCTCAACAAGGTGTTCTGTGTGTGCCAGCATGGGAAGAAGAGGTCGGGGCACAGGGTCAGGCCAGGGTGCCCGGACCTTTACCTGTACTCACCAATGTTTCCCTTGTTTATGTCAGGTTGGGGACATGAAATGAGCTGGACCCCCAAAGAAGCCCTGGATGGTACAGGGTCCTGGGACAACCAGCTGGACAGGGGTTCCAGGCCTGTTATTTCCTTTTCTTTTTTAAATAATTTATTTATTTTTATTTTCCATGCACTGGTACTTTGCCTACATGTATGTCTATGGGAGAGTGTCAGATCTCCTAGGACTCAAGTTACAGTTGTGAGCTGCCATGTGGGTGCTGGGAACTGAACCCAGGTCCTCTGGAAGAACAGCCAGTACTCTCAACCACTGAGCCATCTCTCCAGCTGAAGGGGGAGACAAGATTATTTCAAGGTAGCTGTGAAGATAAAGTTACCATGGAGCCAGTGACAGGAAGAAGATAGGAGGTCCAGGACCATGAGTGTCTGCTCCATGAACTGGCTGAGGTATTGAAAGTTGTGGTGTCTTGTGGGCAGACAATAGGGCCCAGGGAGGTTCTCTAGTCATTACTGTGGGCAGGAGGCACCTAGAGCCTGGAGCCAATCGCAGCATCCACAGTGGTCCACGGTCAGGGGTGGGGCCTGCCTGGGCAGGATGCTTCTGAGGAGCTAGGACAGCAAAGTGTGGGGAACTGGGAGGACACTGGAGCGTCAGGGTTCTCTAGGCTCAAGCTGCCCACACTGGGCTGAGGGAAGGAGGGAAGGAAGGAAGGGAAGAGGAGGAAGTAAACAGAACTGGCATGGACACCCATTGAGACCCAGTGTGGAGGAGCGGGCCTGGGGCCTCATTGCCCTGGAGCCAGGGCATAATCTGCAGAGGCAGAAGTGGCCTTGCCGCCCTGGGGCCAAAACTTCTGGGGAACATGGGCTCTGGAGTGGCCTCTGCCAGACCCCTCGGCCTGAGGAATCTTAGCTGCAGCCGGTACTCGGACCGCTTTCTCCTTCCCAGACCTGTGGTCCCAGACAGAGCCCTAATGACCAACAGGTGCCAGTGTGCTGGGTCCTGTGACCTTGCCCCACAGGAGAGGAGGGAGCAGGGTAGAGCGGCTGTGCACGTGGCAGTCTAGAGTTCTCTGAAGGGAGGTTGGAGCTTCAGGGCTTCTGTGGCCAGGCAACCCGGTGCGGCCCAGGGCCAGAGGCCCATGCTTTGGCCACACTTTGTTTAGGAACTATCCCTCTGCCTCAGTTCAGGCGGAGACCAGGCACCTTGGCATTCGGCTCCGGAAGGACTGTCTTGCCAAGACCCAGCAGCTCCAGTTTTGGGTAGCATGTGTGGGAAGACTGGCCCAGCAGAACACGGGAACTACAGCACTCACCCTGGGGCAGGATGGCCAAGTGTGTCCTGCTGTTGCCCCGGGAGGGCTTCAGCTTGCCTCCACACTCCCTCAAGGGCCTCCACAGAGTAGAGGCTGTGCTCTTTGGCTATGGGCACAAGTGACCCACAATAAAGCCCTGGAGACACCTCTGCCAGCCGGCCAGTGCTTCCAAATCCCATCCCCCACCCCAGCTGGTCTAGCTCCTTACCATGTCCACAGCTAACTTCATGGCCTCCTGCAGCCCAAAGAGCTTCCCGGCCGCCAGGTACACCCCGCCGGTCCACACAGCACAGGCCTCATGTACCCAGTGTTCCTGGGTGTCCCCACCAGGTTCTGCAGGGGCCTCTTTGCTGCATTCGTGTTTGCGGCTCTTGTCAGCTGGGGCCACCTCCTCACCCCCGTCCCCCTGACCGTCACAGCAGTAGCAACTCTGCAACCGCCTGGACAGGCCCCGGGCGCTGGTGCGCAGGGAGCCCTGCTTGGCGGGGTCGGCTGAGCCATCAGGCCTGGACAGCCTCCCCAGGGTCGTGGTGGCGGCGGAGGTGGCAGTCGTGGTGGCAGCGGTGGTGTTGGCTGCACATTCCAGGCCTTTGAGTGTTCTCTCGAGAGGCAGAGAGGCCTCCTCAAAGGGGCCCTCCAGCCGCACCTTCTCCTTGAGTTTTGGCTTCTTTTTGGGGAGGCAGTGCTCAGGGTAGTAGGGGCCACAGAGGTCCCCAAGGTCCTTGAAGTTGGCCGGGTTTTGGCAGAGGCAGCAGACAAGGCAAGAGGTACTCAGGGCCTTGGACACCACAGGCCCCAGATGCATGGTGGAGGAGAGGGGCAGGGAGGGCCTCGGCTGCAGCGCGGAGCCCCCAGGGAATGTGGTCAGCGAGGCCCCAGCTGGTTCTGAGGAGGAGGAGGAGGCAACAGAGGAGGGCTTCCAGTGAGGCTTGGGCTCGTCCCCGGGGCAGTTGACAACGGTGCATACGGTGGTGTAGGCGTCTCGCTTCTCCACCCGCACAAAGGGCGAGAAGGCCGGGGTGCGGCTGTCTGCCCTCAGCCGCTTGCAGGAGGAAATGTATTTGAGTCGGATTTCAGGCTCGGCGGGGTCCAGGGGCAGTACCTGTTGCTGCCGCCTCCGGGTGGCACGGCCCTTACAGGGCGAAGCGTGGGCGGTCTTTGCCCGGCCACGGCTGAGGCGCTTCCTCTTTGAATAGCTGCTATAGCTGGCTTGGCCTGGCTGCTTCTGCGCCCTTGTCTGGGGCTGGCAGGGCCGGCCTTCGGGGGGCTGGGAGGCCAGTCCCAGCTCCTCTGTCTTTGGCTTCTTGCCTCCTCCACTGGAGTTGTCCTCACCTCCGCCCTGAGTGCTGCTGGCCCTGTCGTGGGGAGCGAGGCTCAGAGCTTGGCCAGGACAGGGCCGCTTCTCCAACAGGCCTTTGGAGGATCCCAAGGCCCCGGTCCTGCCTTTCCGGCTCCTTTTCTTCGGTGCCCGGGCAGTCCCTAGGGATGGCAGGGTCTCGGGGGACATAAAGGCCTCAGCTTTGGGACAGTCGGCAGCAGAGGCCAGTTTCTTACTATTCAAGAGTTTGCCTTTTAGGGACCTGCTGGCTGGATTTCTGCACAACGGGTCGGCCCCTGAAGCTGCTGGTAGCATCTGCCCAGGGCTCATTCCTCCTGCGCCCTCTTCTGCCCCAGCAGGACTGCCCCCTGAACGTTTCTCAGGTAGGGCTGGGCTCCGGGGTGTCCCAGGAGGGGCCCCTGCCACTCTGCATGCAAGTTTCTTGAGGCCAGGTGAGGTGATCTTCTGTACTATGGCCTCCAGCTTGAGGCCGCGGCCCTTTCGGGGTGGCAGCACCTTGGTCCTCATAGCACTGGGCAGGGATGATGGCGTGGCCAATCCCATGCATGCAGCAGGTGGCTCCAGGGGTGGGGTTGGGGGTGGCTCCCCACTGCCCCTGGGCCTGGCCCTCTGCGGTGAGGCCACCCTCCTTAAGAAGCCAGGGGAGCTCTCAGGCCTCTCCTCCCTCCCATCTACCCCACTTCCATTGCTGCTTCGCAGAATGAGGCTCCGCTTTTTGGTGGGGACAGGAGCCATAAAAGCCGACTTCCTTTTGAGCGTGTGGAGAGGCCGATCTGAAAGCTTGCTCCCTAGACCGGGCTTGGGTACTTTGACCCGCTGGCTCACCCGGCCTTCCTTCTGGGGCCCACTGGAGACCTTGAACGCAGTGGGTAAGTGGTTGTTAGCAGGGAGCTTCTTGGTGGCACGACAGTCTGGGATCCGGCCCTCTGAGGGCCGCCGCCGTTTGGCATGGAAGACCTGCTGGGGTTTGGTGCGAGACCGGAGGACCATGGAACGCTGGTCCTTGCCAGGCATGCTGGGGGAGTCTGGCTCCTTGGTCTTGGAGCCCATGGGGCTGCTGTCTGAGGCAACAGGCAAGGCGGCAGGGTTGCTGGGGCTTGATGCGGCCTTCGGTGATGGTTTTCCTACCCGCTTTCCAGACTTGAAGGCAGCTCGCTGTTTGCCTCCCAGTTTGTCAGGAGGTGTGGGAGTGGTGGTCAGGCCTGGAGGCCCAGGCGTTTGGGGCTCACTCAGAGCTGTAAGAGAGCGGGTACACATTCTGGGGAGACCTTCTGACAGCCCCCGGCCTGGAGCTCCAGCCCCTTCTCCCTGTCCCTGCGGAGGTCCTGTGCAGGACTCTGGGAGTAAGAGGTCTTTGGGAAGTGCTGGCACCCTGCACGGAGAGTCTTCCGCCTCAGGCAGGCCTCGGTGGACTCGCCGGCTCCGCAAACTTTTCCCCCGTGGCACAGGCTCTTTCTTAGCGATGGGCCCCTCAGGCACAGCAGGCTTGTTAGGCTTCGGGGCCAGAGAGCCTTCTGAAGTGCCAGAACTACCTGAAGCTCTCTCCATCTCTGGCCCATCTTCTCCTGGCTTCATATGTGACAGAGAAGATTCAAACCAGCTCTGAACCTTTGACTCAGCACCCACAGAGGGGCCCAGCAGGACAGCAGGCTCCCCAGACAGGTGACATGGGGAGGCCCAGCCAGTCTTGGTGTCCAGAACCTCCTCTGCTTCCTCCTTGGTGCAGAGCAGTGGGGCCTTGGGGGACAGTGGGTCCTGCAGGCTGGGCCTCTGCTCAGGGCTACCTAGCAGTTCACACAGGGAAGAATACTCCTCTTCAGCTTCCAGGTCCTCCTTCCTGCCGGGGGGCGGCAACAGTGGCAGGTCCCCAAAGTCGGTGGAGGAACAGCAATGCCGGCTATCCTCCAGCCACTGGTCAGCCTTGCCCACCTCGGGGCTCTGCAGCAGCCCGCCCACTTCCTCTTTCACCCCGTCTGCCTCCTGCTGCTTGAAGTCCCCGGACAGCGCAACTGCTGGCTTCCCAATGGCATGCGCCTCCTGGAAGCCCAGGCAGGCGGAGGTCTCGTGGACGTCTGCTTTGCCCACATTGTCTGAGGCCTTCGCACCCTGCTCCAGGCCCTTGGTGAGCTCACCAGGGTGGAGGCCCCAGCGAGGACAAGCATCACCCAGGTTCTCCTCTGGCCAGGCAAAGGGGTTGGCACTGTCCACTGAGCTGGCAGTGGTTGTGTCTGGAAAGCAGTCAAATGCTGCTGCGGTGGGGTCAGGCGTGGCTGCTCCAAGCAAAGGCTTGGTGCCAAAGGACAGGGGACTGGTTGTCTTCTTCGGGTCAGTGGTGGCAAAGGCCACGGGAGGGTCTTCAAATAGCCCTGGGCTGAAGTCCTTGGTGCTGCCACCCTTGTCCAGCTGCAGGGGCTCAGCAAGGGTTTCTGGCTCCCCTGGCTGTGACCATGAAGTCTTGGCCACAGTGTCCAGGCAGGCGCTGTGGTTCTCCAGTGAGAAGGGTGGCTTGCCACTGTCCTTAGGCAGGCTGGAAGCCTCAGCCCAGGCCTTGTCAGCCTTCTCCACAATGGCTTCCTGCAGCCCCAGGATCTCAGAGGCCAGATCTTCCTGTGCCAGGGCACTGAGCAGCAGCCTCGGGCAGTCCCGCTCGCCTGCCACAAACTTGGAGAAGCTGTCTAGTGGCAGAGTACTGTGCAGGCTCTGGAATGAGTCGTCAGACTTGGTGGACATGTCGTCAGGTGAGGTCACAGAACAGGTGGACACGGACTCGGGCTTGGCCTTGGAGTTGCTGTTGACCCTGGCGGGACTGCTGCGGGCCTGGCTGCAGTAGAGGAAGCCGCGCTCCAGCGGGTCCTCGGAGCCACTCAGGTAGTCGGTGTCTTGCGGCTCAGCATGAGTGGACTGCGGGGTGCTGCTGGGCGGCTCAGACAGCGGCGTGCCCGCTGGCTCCACTGAGTAGCCGCTGCCCTCGGGGCTACAGTGCTGGCTTTTGTGCTGCTCTGGAGTCCTAGACACGAGGCCCTTGATCCCTTTCTTCTGGGGCATGGCAGCTTTGGACAGCAGGAGCTGCTGCACGGTATTGGAGATGTTTTCCACCTGTGAGGTGAGTGCCGTTAGGCTCTGCAGGCTGAGGTCCGACAGCAAGCTGTCGGGGAGCTTCTCCTTTTGCGAGGGCTTGCAGTTGCTGACCTGGGGGTCCACAGAACTGGCAGCATCTGTTGGGGACGGGTTGAGCAGGGGCATAAAGTGGCTGTGGTCTGTGATGCCTGCGGGGAAGGCCCCAGTGCTAAGCGGCTGCTGGCTATAGGGGAAATTCTCCAGGTTGGGCATCAGTGGTGACGGGGTGGAGCTGTAGGAAGGGGAGCGACCCACAGAGCGTGCGGGGGAGTGGCTGGAGCTAGGGCTGAAGGTCTGGTAATACTGCTCCGGAGTCCTGACAGCTGTGTCCGATGGGCAGTAGGCCTGGCCTTGCTGTCCGTAGTGTTGGTACTTGGCGAGGTTCTGGTAGTGGAGTGTTTCCTGGGTGTGGTGCCGGCCTTGAAGTGCTTGCTGCTGCTGCTGCTGCTGCTGCTGCTGCTCATAGCCAAGGCGGCCCGACTGATAAGCGTGAAGGTTCTGGACCCGCTGCCCCGGGGCCAGGCTCGCGTTGGCATTCATTGGCCTGTCATGAGGCTGGGCAGACGGTGCTGTGCAACTCTTGTATGAGTGGGCCCCCTGCCCACCTCCCTGCACTGTCGGGGCATAAGTGGAGGAGGTAGGGAAGGATTGGGAATGCTGGGGAAAGTGGCTGCCCTGGGGGAAGGGCAGGGGGGAGGCAAGGTCATTCTGTGGTTTCTGCCTTTGGAGTTTGGGGTACGCCAGAGGCTGCTGAGGCTGTGGTGGCGGGACATGCAGGCTGTGAGTCCGAAAGGGAAGCTGGGGGCCCTGCTCAGGATACTGCCTGTTTGGGGGCACCACTGTCTTCTTCATCAGGTTCTCCTCATACTTGCTCACTGCCCCTGGCAGGGGCTGTGGCTGGGGGGGTGGTGGCTGCGGGCCCCCCCAGGTCTGAAGACCCTCCTCGCCAGAGTAGCGCCCTGCGTAGGGGCTGCTGTCTTGAACATAGCTGGGAAAAGCTGGCCTCCCCTGCAGGGTCTTGCTGCCTCGGTGGTACTTGTCGGCAGCTGCCGTGGCCACTGTGCCAGACGCTGTGCCAGTGCCTCCCTCATAGCCTGTATAGGGCTGTGGGTTGTAATAGTCCTTGGCCAGCAGTCGCTGCCGATCACAGCTCAGCCCAGCCTGACCTGGCTGCCTATAGTTCTCCAGTCGTGATGTCTCCTGTGAGGCTGGTGGGTAGTTTTGCTGTTTGCCATGGAAACCACACCTTTCTCGAAAAGACTGCATGGCTCGGGCAGTTATCTGTGAAGAGAAGAGTGGTGCAGAGGGAGAACAATTCAGATGGGCCACGCTCTGCTTTCCGCCTCACCCAGCACCCCTCCCGACCACCTTCCCACCAGCTGTGCACAGACTGACGAGCTCTGGGTCTGAGAAGTGTGCTCTGAAATCCTGCGTCTACAGCGCCTGCAGCTGAGCCCTGCTAAGGAGAGCTGCCGCTGAAATGAATAGTCCATAACAGGCTGCATGGAGCAAGTCAAAGGAACGGCCACCCCAGGCCCCTCTTGCCAGGCTCCTCCTCTCCATCCTCTGTAGCACCACGCCCAGTCCATGTAGACAGCTCAAAATCATTTAGCAGAGCAATTCCACTCTGTTCCCTGGGGGCCTGCTGGATCCCTTAATCTTAGACTTTGTGTAGCCGTCCTTAAGCATGACCCAGCCACACTGGGTACCCGTGAGGACCCCCTCCCCAGCTGGGGAGAGACTGCGTGCCAGGCCTGCTGTGACTGCACATACAGGAATCCACACATGTACAAAGGACCCTATCAGGCACATGTACATGCACGCTCACACAGCCCTCCCCTGCCGTGCCATCTGGACTCTGCCCCTTCTGGCAGATGTTGGCTGGGGGCTGCTAAGCAACTGTCCACATAAAGCACCCCCCCTCCCGACTCCTGGGAGTGAAGGATGGTAGCACCTGCCTCCTGTTCTTGGTATCATAGGTGCATAAACAGATTATGTAGTCCAGAGTGTGGGGACGCATACTAATAGGGGACAAAGACGCAGTCCCCTGACCGCTGGAGAACATTCTACCCTCCTTCTCTGTCCCTTCCTGCTGAGCCACTCCCAACTTTCCCAGGTCAGGGCTGGTGCAGGCGGCACTGACATAGTGGACAGGACCAGGAAAGGCAGGGGCTTTTGTGGATAAGAGTCACAACCCAGGCTTGTGAAACTCAGCTGGCTTCCTTCAACTGATTGGCTTGTTTACCCCAGAAAATCCTCAGTGGTGGAAAAGAGGAATGTCCCCAAGCTTTGGAGATATCACAAAGGCTGGCTATTGGCCCTGCACCCCAAAGATTTAGGGTTTACCCAGCAACCACACAGGCTAAAGGTGGGCAGTAAAAGCTCTCTGAGTTCGAGCAGCCCAAGTTCCCCAGGAGGGAACTGGGACTTTCCAGTTCTTCTCCCAAAACACACTGAGATGGAGGTGTAGCCTGCCACAGCCCACAAGGTTTCAGGGCTTTGTTTTGTGGAGAACTGTGTGGGGGAGGAGAGGTTGGTACCTGGCAGAAAGGAACACAGAGGTGTGAGGCCAGAGTGGAGAGGTATTGCCAGGGAAGTCCAGCCTCCCTTTAGTCTGCTCTCCTTCCTTTGTCTGGGAATTTATCCAGGGAAGGGGGCAAAATCGGAGCTGCACTCAGTGGGGCAGGGCACGCCCGGCATCCAGACGGTCCCCTTTAGCTCACAGAAGCAGGCTTGACCTAGCTGACCCAAAGACAACTTTCCTCCTCTCCAGACTGTTAAAGCTTCCTGCCTGCCCTACCCCCAACTCATCACACATGTCTCTAACCCCTCATGAAGACAGTGCCCACCTACCCTGTGGCTCTACTTCATTCCAGTCCTCGTGGTTTGGATGAAACACCCAGGCTGTGCCAATCCAGAGGGGCTGGAGGCAGCATCTTTTCAAGTGGGCAGCCTGGTGCCTCCTGCCCCCATCTTCCCAGATCAGAGCATCCTCTGGATGCAGATGGATGCCACCCCTGCTCAGGACCACTTCTAAGATCAGGACATAAAATGCCAGTTCCATGTCCTCCCTGGGTGTGTGTTTATAGGTTCAGAACGTACAAACCCGGACTGCTCTGAATGCTACATCTGCCTCCCTCGTATATCTGCACAAATTACATTTTGGTTTTTATTAGTCCCAGATCACTCTCATTTCCTGCTGAGTGTCCTGTGGATATCATTAACATTTCTACGGCTAGAGTTGTGTGTGTGTGTGTGTGTGTGTGTGTGTGTGTGTGTGTGTTTCTCCCCTCCCCTCCTATCCACACATTCCCCAAAATCCATTGCCAGAGACATTATCTAAAAAGAGGGGAGCCATGAACAGTGTCCCCTCCCTGCCTGTTCTGTCCCTGCCCCATCTAATCAGTCCAGCTGCTGCGCCTTTTAATTTCCCCACCCAGGATTACAGGCTAGCTTCCCGATGCACACAGGCAGCTGGATGTGGAAAGCATCTATCTCTAAGAAAAGACAGTTCAATTAAAATCCCAGAGGCCCAGTGCCTGTTGGAGGACACAGGCAGAAACATGTGCCCCAGCACCACCCTCCAACCCTGGCAGAGGGAGGGACAGAAACAAAGGCTCAGGCATGGTGGCATCCTAGCTACCAGCTTGTAGCTGCAGAGATCCTGCTGGCTCTGCCAGGAGAAAATAGGGTGCTGCCTCTTTAAGAGCCACCTCAGGCTTGCAGTGGGCTCTGTTGTTATTAATTATTGCGATTATGATTATTTTTCAAGAGCGCCAGGAAAGGACATAAAAGGGACACGAGGCAGATAGCAGAGGACTGGGGCGGGCAGCATCAGGAGAGCAGATGGAAGGATGAATTCCCCCACAGGTGCCCTTTCAACATGGAGGGAAGAAGCAGAGATGGCTGGAGTAACAGCAGTGAGGCTTGGGAAGGAACCTTGCCCTGGCTTCTTCCCCTCCCCACTTCTCCTGGGAACTTGCCAAGGCTTCCCCTCAACCACTCTGGCAGAATCTGGCAGGCAGCTGATGGGAATTTAGAGCAACTCTCGTGGCCTTGGGGACATGAATACTCCACCCTTGTAACCCACTGTTTATTCCAGACACTGGATGAAGAGCACACCAGGCCCAACAAGGCCAGATCTCAAGATCTTTGTGGAACCTGACAGTGCTTGCAATCTGCATGAACTTCCTTTGACGTAGCAGTGGCGGCGGACCACAAGCCATCAACACAGCCATAGAACAGTGTGCTGAGGGGCATGGTGAGGTTGAGCCTTGGGCACAGCTCTTCTCTCAAAGACTCTAGGAAGGGCGCCTGGCTATGGAGCACCTCGATGTTTTATCTTGTCCTTTTCATAACTAAAGGTGAGGTTGAGAGGGCCAAAGGACTTGCTTGTGACTCTAGCTGAGCAGCAGAGACTTCAAACCCCTCTCATGGACCCCACACCAGAAAGTGTATCTTACTGTACCAGCAAGAAAGCAGAGCTGGGCTTAGGCCAGGAAAACATATGCATAGGAAACCACCTTCCTGTGTGCTCCTCCACAGCAGGCCAGATCCTGCCTGCAAGCCTGGCTCTGTATTTCTGTGCTACTAGGGATAAACCCAGGCCCTTTAGCTTGCTAAGCTCTACCACTGAGCTGTACCTTCATTCTCGGCAGGCAATCCTACCTATAGTATCTGGCCAGCCTCTAGTGAGTAGTCATTAGTCCCAGCGCCTCATCAGGCCCAAGGGTTGGCCTTGTCAGTGAGATGGGTATATTGTGGGCCAGAGCTGCTACTGCTCCCACTGGATCCTGTAGATATGTTACCTGGAGAAAGGTGGAGGGAGAGGTGCGAAGAGGCACATTGGCCCTCGCAACTGCCCAAAGTTGTTAATAACCTGACTGGTAGCTACATGAAAAAAATTGAAAGCCTAACTCATTCATGGTCCAAGAATCCAGAAAGGCCCCCATTTACGGGGCCTAGGAGGCCTGGTAAGGAAGGGATTGAAGATGTTCATGGAGCAATGGGTAGGTGAGACCTCCAGGGCCTCCCCATCTGTCACGGATGATGAATAATAAATATAAGACTTGAAGGTAGGAGAGCTTGTTGTATGAGCATGAGCACCTGAGTTTGGAACCCTAGCACCCATGCAAAAAGCTGGGCATAGCTGTGTGAGCCTGTAACCCCAGTAACAAGGGGGAGCAAGATGGATAAGGGGAGAAACAGGTATACCCTGGGGCAATGAGACTGTCTTAAGGGCCTACAGCAAAAAGCAGCAGAGGAAGGCAACAGAGGTCCTCTTCCACATGCTTACACAGGGTGCCCTCAGTCACGTAAACTGATGGTCTCTGCCAGCCAGTCTTGCCAGAGAGGCAGGGATGAATCTCCCATGGAAACCACAAGAGCAGTCAGACCCCACAGGCTTTGAGGCTAGGCTAGACTCCTTGGGCTAGGGCTAGTGTCAGCTTGGTGCAGAGGTGGTGGTGAAGAGGCAGCTCTACACCAAAGCTCGGCCTCTCAAGACCACCCCACCCCCCAGCAGGGTCTGGGGTCCTGAGCAGCCAGAGGCTCATGAGAGGTAGAAAGTAGAAGACAAGAGACAAGGGTGGGATTTGGAGTTTTCAGAACACTTGCCTGATGCGCAGTCGGCATCCCCATCACTGAACTGGAAAATTAGCAGGGTGTCGTGGCATAAACCTGTGTTCCCAGCATCTGGAATCTGAAGCAGGGGGTCAGATCTCCAGTTCAGGACCAGCCAGGCAGGTTAGGGTAGTGCTCAGTGGTAGAGTATTCACCTAGCATTCATGAGGCCTTAAGTTCAATTTACCAGCACTGCAACAAGCCGGCCTGGGCAGCACAACAAGACCAACTTAAAAAAAGATGTCCCAGCATCTTCTGAGGCTAGGGCCCTAAGATGCTGGACCTGAGTTCTCTGGAGGAGAACCCCTTCCGACTCACTTTCCCTATTATGCTAAGGGACTGGAGTGGAATCTAACACCATGTCATTGGCCTTGCACCAGCTCTTTCTTAGACACAGCCATGCAGTGCCTCTTACTAGGGTGCAATGGGTCACAGTCTGGATGCCCTCGGTGGCAGGGGCCCATAGTCTCCTGGCCCTGTACCCACCTTCAGGGCTGCCCTGCCTGTAGCCACTTCAGCTGCTACTGCTTCTTCATCAGTCTCTTGTGGATACTTTGTTTTGGGTCACTTTATTAACCACTCAAAAAGAAAAAACAAAAAACGGCACCATGACCCATCTGTCTAAACAAAGAGAAAAAGAAAAGGCATGGGGAGCCAACTACGAAGAGCGCAGGGCCTTTCCCGCGGCCAGCTCAGGCTAGCCTGCCTTCACTGATGCTGCCCACAGGCAGGGTCTGAAGATCAGATGTTCTGGCTAGAGGTAGCTCACAGGGAGCTCCCAGGCTGCTTGGGTTGGTCCATGCTCCAAGCACCAGCAGTACCCGTCCTTAGAGGGCTGAAACAGATCAGCATAACCTGGTCCTCTGGTCCACATTTCATGTGTCCAGAAGGACCAGGACTTAACAACTTACTCTTGGAAGCAGTAGCAAAGAAGGGCCAAGCCAGAAGCAGGCTTTCTAAATAAATGCCAACAGGCTTTGAACCTTGGGCTTTTGAGCTTTCATGACCATGGGCCTCAGGGCCTTTGCACTGGTTGTCCCCTTTGATAGGAAAACCATTCCCAGACAGCTACACAACTCTTCACCTAGCTCCAGACTTTTGCTTCTCTGTCATCATCTTTAAAATGACACCCTTGTGCTTCCTTCTGTTTCTTCAAAGCACTTACCTTTTAGCCCTAACTTATTACTATGAATGAAAAGCTCCATAGGAGCAGGGATTTTTTGCTTCTTTTATTCACAGCCACGTCCCCATTGCCCAGAACAATAAATATTTATTAAACGAATCATGCTCCAAATGTCACATTAACTCTGTGGAACTATCCAGAGTAAGTGGTCAGTTGATGAGAAACAGTCGATCTGGGTGGGGACTGGGAGGCCTGGGCTAGGGCTCCAGCTCTGCTTCATACATTAAACACAGACCTGTTCTTAAGGATGGGCAGAGCCCACTTTGGAGCAAAGTAGTAGGAAGAGGGATGACGCAGGCTGTACATCTTGGTCCCAAAGTGTGTGTGTGGGTAAAGGTGGGGTTGAGAGGGAGGTGAGGATGGGAGGCAGAAAGGGCCAGAGCAGCCTTTTCTCCAAGAGGTCACAAGTAAGTCACTAATATAGAGGGACTTAAAAAAAAGTCACTGTAAAAAAAAATGCTACCAGGGCTGGCAATATGAGCTGGCTTAGTGACTGACTCCCATCCCTGGAACCTATAGTAGAAACAGCTCCTGGAAGCCATTCACACTCTCTCTCTCACACATACACATGCATGCACACCCACAAGGTTAAAAAAAGTTATCAACCAAGTCTCAGGGGTTTTTATTATTGTTATTTAAGCAGCGCAGAGTTCAAGAGGACCATCTGTGGGCTTTCACCTGACCATCAGCCCCAGGCGCCAAACACTGGTGAAGCTGGCATCCGTGCAGCTTAGCTCTTGCCTCACTGGGCTGGGGACTCGGTATTCAATGCAACAAGGAGCACCCAGAATGCTCTCTGGCTCCAGGGCAGGCCTCGGTAGCAGCATGGCTAGGGCAAACACTGAAGTGAAGGGAGAGTGACCTGGGTGCAGGAAGGAGGGAAAGAGCTCCAAGAAGGACTGTGGCGTGTGCACAGCTTGTGGAGGTGGCCCTGGTAACATTCCACAGGAGATAGGTGAGGCCCTGCCCCTCCCCCCTCCTGGGACCCCTGCTCCCTTGTGGGGCTCATGACAGCAGTAATTACATAATTAATGGTAGAACGAGCTGCCTCCTCGGGGTAAGAGCCTGAAGGAAAGGGCTTGCTCAAGCTCGGGAGGGACACCACTGGGTTTGTGCTTATCATAGTGTTTATTCTTCATCACAGCCTCAGGGGATGAGGACCACAGAGCAGTTTTACGAGTGGGTGAAGGGGTGGGCAGGAAGGGGTGGGCTGCTAACTAGGAAGTAGCAGCAAAGTTTGCATTCTTTCCTCTGCAGCCTTTAGTGTTGGCGCCCACTGGCTCCTGGAGCCCATTTTGGCTCAGAAAGAGTCCAGGTGGGGGACGAGCTGAGCGCAGAGCCGAGGTTCCTGGGAAATGTGGACAGTTTTTTGTAGTCTAAGGCACAGAGAACTCTGTGTGATGTTGCTGAAGAACACCCGGGGACAGGAAAAGGTGAAGGAAGCAAGTAGCTGCCCCCTGAAGCTGGGAGGCAGCGAACAGCAACGCGGCTTCCAGCAGCAGCAGCTACCTCCTACAGCAGCTACTGCCCACCTCAGTCCAGTTCTGAGTTCAGCTACAGTGGCCAGGTCAGTGCACCCTGTTTTCAGGGTACCGGTCCCTGGTCCCTTCATGGCAGTTTTTCTTGTGTGCCCGTGGGGGTTCGGCCCATTATAGACAGTCCTGTCTTTAACCTGCTCAGAAGACAGAATCGACCAGCCCCCAGGAACAGGGCACAATCTTCCTCAACACTCCAAACCCCAGACTCGCAGAGATCGACGGAAGCCCAGAGAGGCTCAGCAGCTGTGTGCCCCAGACGCCTCTCTGTCACACAGAAACGGTGAACATGGCTCTCCTCTATTACTCCAGCAGGGAAAGAGCTCGCTACCTCCCAGAGCCTGGGTAGAACCTCCCCTGCTGCCTGCCCCAAGGGCTTCTTACTGCAGCCTGGCCCCCTCCCAGTGCCGATTCCATATGGGGGAGCAGGGCACCGGAGCCCCTCCTGCACCGGCCCCGAGGGAGGAAGCCGCCTGTCAGGCCGCCACGGCGTGTCAAATCCTCTTGCTGCCTAATTGTGAGACGGCGGCGTTTAAAGAAACGCTTTTCTGGCCGCCTGCCACACCGCAAACTGCTTGGTATAATTTTATTATTAAGGAGAGAGAAAAAGAGAAGGGGCTGGAGGAGAAAGAAAGGGGAGAGCGGAGGAAATTGCTTCGTCCAAGTCAGCTGGTGGAGTATTCCGCTCAACGTGAAAGCGGGGACAGCTTTCCAGTTGGCAAGCTGACTCCGTTAATTGCGCATTCAGTCTCTACTTAGGGTAATTGGAACGGAGCGGGGCCTAGCTCTGACAATTAGGGTCTGCGACTGGGCCATTAACCCTTTCCGCAACCGGCCCCCTTCCCGCCGACTCCAGGCGGGGAAGGGCGCGGGCGAGGACCCCACGTTGAGGCGCGGGCTGCAGCAGGGGAGTGACTGGGTTGCCGCGCGGAGGGTGGGGTCTGCGGCCTCTCCGCCGCGGCTACAGATGTTTCGGCCGTGTAAGACAAAGGCTGAGCGCGGCCGTCGCCGGGAGAAAATCCGCAGGACTCCCTCAGGGGCAGGTAAAATTTCACCTTCCATCGGCGCTCCCCTCCCCCTCCTCGCCTCCCCCCCGGCCTTCCGCCAATCCGGAGAGGGCCACCAAAGACGCCGCGACGCCTCCTCCGCAGCCCAACCCACTGACCCCAACAAGGTCAAGGCGACCTCCGGCACGCCCGCCCGTCCTCAGCCAGCGAGCCGCGGGGGCCGTGGGAGCCCGCGGAGCAAGGGGGCGCTGCGCTCGCCACGAGGCCGAGGCAGCCGGGATGCTCCCCGCCTCCCTCCCGCCTGCACCCGGACCTGGGGGCGGCCCCCCAGCCTCCATCATTCATTTTCCTGGTTCCTGCTGTAGCCGCCCTCGGAAGTCAGCCGAGTGAAGCAGCTGTTCCTTGCACACTCCACTTGACCAAAGATGATGATAAATGAGGCCAGGGCTGCGTCGGGGACGCGGCGGCGAGGGCCGTGCAGGGCGGGGCGTGGGGGGGGGGCCTGCAGCCCCCTCGCCCCGTTCGGCTAAGTGCCTGCCCGCGAAGGACTGCGTCCGAGCGCCACTCTCCCCCCACCCCCCGGCCCCCCGCAGACCTTCCCGCAGGTTCGCACCCTTCCCCGGACGCTGGGGGGTCCCCGCGGCGTCCTCGCCTCCGCCCCCAGCCCGCGAGCCCCAAACCTATTAACGCTCGTAAATAATGAATAAAGGAGCGCTTCCTGCAGCCGCGCGGGCCGCGGGAGGGGCGGCGGGCAGGACCGCCGGGCCGGGGAGGGCGCCGCCGGCCGGGGCGAGGGGGCCCGGGCGCGCGGCCCCGCACACGTGCAGCCGCGGCGTGCAGGCGGCACCCCGCCCGGCGGCGGAGGAGGGGAATCCCGCGCTGCCCTCCCCAACGCCACCTCCCCTGGAGTCCTCTGGCACCGAACGAGGCGAGAGAGCGCGCGCGAGCTTCCCAGCCGAAGAGGGTTATTTTTAACCTGCCCCCCTTTCTATATCTGCCTCGGCGGTGCGCGCCCGCCCGCCCGCTCCGGCGGCCGAGGACGCGGGCTCCTCACCTCGCTCGCAGGCTCCGGACTCTGCGCCTCCCCCGGCCCGGCCCCCGCGGCCCCCGCCCTTGCGCGGGCAGAGCGCCGTTACATCTCAGCCTGGAAAGGGCCGATTAGGAGCCGCGTGCCTTTCAGCTAAATATCGGAACCGGGTGGAATGGGGGCGGGGAGCGGCGCTCGTCCCCTCGCCTCCCTCGCTCCCTCCCACCCTGCGCCGAGTGGCGGTGCGAGGCGGCTCCAGCTCCCCGCCAGCCTGAAGCAGCCGGCCCGAGCACCGAGTCCTCCTGGGGTTCTCGGCCCGCTCTCAGCATCCAGTTCGAGAAGCTGGAGCTCCCAGCGCACGGACCCTCGGGCAGCAGCGGCGCCGGGCGGGGCGCTGCCACCCCCGCCGCCAGTCCCCTTCCCTGAGCCACTAGACAAATACGCCATTTGAACAGCAGTGGGCTGGTCTTGCCGGCAACTTCAAAGCGAGACCCTTCCCGAGTCAGGGTCTGGGAACCGGCCAGGAGCACACAGGAAACTCGCAGGCTGGGTTTACTCCCCTTGCTGGTCTGCCTCGGTTTGCCCCAGGGAGAACCCCACTTTGGCTCACCTCCTGCAGACTCTTTCCTCCCTCAGTATGAGGTCGCAGGAAGTTCGCGTCCGTTGTGGTTGCCCTTCTCCCCGAAAGGCCACCCACCTAAACCTCACTCTGCCCTCTTTAGAAAAGGTAAGCAGCCGAGCCAGGACCAAATCCAGGATTTGACTGGGCCCCTCAAGTACCCTGGCGTTTTCCAGACTGTTCCTAGCCCTCCCTCTTTAAGAAGGCGGTTAGCTGCGGCAGCGAGCAGAGAAGGCAGTAGCCATCCTAGACACAGAGAACATGGCTTTTAGCTGCGGCAGTGAGCAGAGAAAGCAGTAGCCATCTCAGGCACAGAAACCAAGGGTGTATAGCACAGTGGTTCTCAACCACTGGGTCAAGACCCTTTCACAGGGGTCCCCTAAGACTATTGGCGACCACAGATACATTACGATTCACAACAGTAACAAAATTACAGTTATGAAGTTGCAACGAAAACAATTTTATGGTTGGGGGTCATCACAACATGAGGAACTGTATTAAGGGGTCTAGCTTGACTTGGCTAGACAAAACAAACAAACAAACAAACAAACACCCGGCTTTTAAGGGGCCGGGCCCCAAGGCCAGCAGTACCATGCAGATAAGTAAAGAGGCCTAGCAGACCAAGAGTACCTAGGGGAGCCAGAAGGGAGGTGGATACCACAGGGTGGCTTTGACATACTTAGATCAGGGCTGTATCTGCGAGGGACCTGGAAGCTAGGCAGGAAGAGGGGCAAGCAGAGGACTGGCACCTAAGCAGAAATATGGTGCTAGGGGGTGGTACTACTGCAGTCTGCCTCCCTCAGACCTGGGCAGTTCTTCCCCTCTCACTATTGAACCCTCTTCCCCCTGAGACTGATGCTGTTTGAAGAGACCTCCTGGAGATGCCCAAGGTCTTTCTTCCACCCTCAACTCCCTTTCAAGCTGTAAGGTCACTTCTCATTTCTGGAAGTGAAAATGGCTCCAGAGAATAGAAAAGGCCGTTCCAGATTCCACTCTTTGGGGGCCCTGAGGACAGGGCTCCAAGCTGGGCCTCTGGCTAGAGAGATACAGCGTGGTTCCTGAGGGTAAAACATGAATGGGGACGGCATTTCAGAACATTGGTCTCCCGAGGGGGGGGAAGGGAAGGGGACTAGAGAGAAGTGCCACATGGCCGAGGCGATCCGTCAGGGTTTCTTGGCATGAGGCTGAAGTCTACAGATCTCTCTTATTCACCTGTAGACTATGCATCTCGCCCAGCAGTACACTCCTCCAAATATGCACGGCTGTTGCAATAAATACATTACAAATTCAGTTAGGGTTGGAAGTTCCTGTGGCCTGACAGACTAGACGAACGCTCTGATTTTGATAGACCTGGTTCTCAAGGTGGGGAAGTGCTGGATTTGCAGCCGTTCTCACCACAGGAAAAGGAAAGCTTCCATTTGTGCGATGCTGCTGGCTGCTCTGACACAACAGAAGCACCAGCCTCAGGCAGAGGGAGCTGGCAGCCCCTGCTCCAGGAGCAGCCTGGACAAACTTCCTGGGTTCCTTCCTCAGTCCAAGTGGGGAGCTGGATGATTACCCACTCCAAAGGACTCTGAAACGGGAAGGTACTCATGAGAAAAAAACAAAGCCTGGGCAACTGAGCCCAGCATCTGATTATTTTGAACACTGCTCTTGTTTCACTCACAGAGTGAACACAATACTTGGGCTCGTCCTTGTGTGCTGGTTCTGTGCCCAGGCCCAGGCCTCCTTGGACCTTGCCTCTGACTGCACCCAGCCTTTCCAGAGCTCTTCAAGCTGCACAGCTAACCTAGCCTGACCCACAGATGCCTCACTTTGGGAACCTGTGGGAGGGTTCCTGATAACTGGTAGAGAATGACAGACTGTATCTATTCCTCAGGGGCTTCAAAGGTCAGGTTCAGGAGGCTAGGGAGAGCTCATGGGGCTTGGAATTGAGTGAGAGATGCCGTCTTTCCATAGGCACCATGAGGAAGCCCTGGCGGTGAATGGCTCAGGTTTCAAATCCCAGCTTCCTGCACATATACCTGGGTAGCGTTGGGCACTTAACCTCTCCATGTTTCATGCTCGTGAGTTGTAAAATATTCTAGGCATCCAACTGGCAGGGCTATTGTAAGACTACACCCCTGAGGGTGGCGGGGGACTGGATTTGGGCTCTTTCCAGTCATGCCTGCCCTTCCCTTCACAGACGAGCCAGGCCCTGTGGGTGTTTATTAGGGCACCACTTACTTGGCTTTCTGAGCACACAGGAGATACAGTCACGGTGCTGCCTCTGCCTGGCTGGAGAAGCATGGGAGAAAGGGGAGCCCTGGTCCAGATGGGGATGGAACAGGTTAACTAGTTCCACCTCTTTGAAGCACCTTCTGGCAATATGCATCCAAAGTAAAACCCCATGCGGCCAGAGTCCCAGCCCGAAGTAATCTGTGCAAGGTCAGTTACCTGCAGCAGAAAGCATTGGAGTCCTCTAAGTGTCCGGCCAAAGGGACAACAACATCGGGGTAAAATTAGAAGAAAACCAGCAGAACTGATTATATGCGTAAAGCTTCATCCTTTGGGCCCCAGCCACCTTCCTCCACCTCGAAACGACTGTATGGAGACAGGCTGCCGAGAAGTTGCAATGTCTTATACCCTGCACTCTTTAGTACAAAAAATATTAAGGGTCCCCACAGGGTATCGAATTGGGGTTGGCCAGTGTCTACACTGAGCTTCACAGGTAGGCAACTGCTGCCAGGTCAAGGAGAACCACAGGGCCCCGTGTTCAAAGGCACCCTTGGTTTTTTGGGGTTTGTTTGTTTGGTTGGTTGGTTGAGACAGGTTTCTCTGTGTACCCTTGGCTGTCCTGTTTACTCTCTTTGTAGACCAGGCTGGCCTTGAACTAATAGAGATCTGCCTGTTTCTGCCTCTCAGAGTACTGGGATTACAGGCATGCGCTACTGAGCCCGGCCACTCTTGGTTTTAATAGGTCCTTCCCCTCCGTTCTGTGTGGCCCAGCAATACACTCTCCTGTAATCTTTCCAACAAAACATGTAAAATGTATAGCCAGATGCCATCCAGGGTTTATGAAGCCAAAGGCTCTGAACCGTGAGGCCTACTAGAGATAAAGGACCAAATCCTACTCCTAACCTGAGCTGTGGGCCCTATGCAAGTAGAGATTAAAAGAGATCAGGTGGACAGAACTGTCAAGAGCAGCCCTGAGTAGACTCAGGACCTATCTGTCCTTTTAAAAGGTAAATATTGACATACTTTTTATAGCAGAAGCAAGAGGCTGGAAACCCCAACTGGTCTTTGCTGGCTGCGAAGGTGTGGCTCCTGAGAGTCTCACAAGTCTCCCTGCTCTGCCCACCAAATGCTTACTGTTAGGGTAGCCAGACACACTGTTTGGGCATTAAGGCCTAGTGGCAGTGGCTGGAGCCAGGTCCTGTCACATGTGTTACGCTCTGGGTGGCACTAACCTGAGAAGCTGGCAGGAGGCCCTGCAGCCCCAGGCCTGTGGAAGGTTTCTGGATAGCTTGCTGTGTTTCACTGTGGTCTAGAAGTAGCTTTTTTCCTGAGTGTTCTCCCAAGAGTCTCTGGAAACAAACACCAAGGACCCAAGACCCTGAGGCTGACTGGCTCTGTGACCTTAGGTGACTCACCTCACCTCTCCAGCCTGTGATCCTTTAAGTAGGGACAGCAGTTAAATGTCCACCTCCCAGGACTGAGCCCAGAGCCACTAAGGAACAGAACTATCTCATTACCATCACACTATGACAGATCCCACTGACCTTCCAGGCACTGGCTCGGCTGTGAGCATCAGTCACATCCCAACTCACTTGCAGATGAGGTCACAGGCAGAAAAATAAAAAAGTCTTAGGGTATCCACGTATTCAGATGAAAGTTCTAACAGCATTATATAAACCCATGCTGGAGTGTTGAGGTTGGCCCAGAGGCAAAGCCAGGAAATAAGACTCTACAAGCAGTTAGGGTATAAGGCCCATGTTTTCTGGTGTGCCTAAACAATGTTCTCATCTCCAAAGAAACCACAAAGAACACCAGCACCCCACCTTACAGAGAATACAACTGAATCCCAAGAGGCCAAAAGATATCTTCAGAGCAGCAAGACTTGGATCTAAACTGAAGCTTGGCCCCGACTCTCTAGTCAGGGCAGGGATAGGAGATAGGGCCTGCAGAAAAGAAAGGTCCTTCTAGGGCTGCAGGGCCTCATTCAAGCTAACAATTTCCTTTGTGGTCACTGTCCGGCAACTTGACCCACTGTCATCTTGGTCACCTTTTCCAGCTACAGGGAAATTGAGGCCCACTGACGACAGAGACGTGTCCAAGGCTCTGAAGCTCACTTCCTGGGTGCTGTGAGCTTCCCAATATAACCCCTGCATCTTCTCTGACACCCACCCATTCATCCACTTATTCTCTAGTCATCCATCTATTTTCCCATTATCCAACCACTTACCCACCACCCACCTGCCCAACCCAACTCCTTCCATCTGAGAGGCAGTTCCCAAGTGTTTATGCCACATGGGTGCTAGGAACAACACAGCCAGAGACAGCAAAAGATCAGTACCCTTGCAGAAGACAGTTGAATGTTGATGAACACGCAAAGGCTGAACTTATACCCAGGAGGGACACAAGATCAGAAGGGTAACCCAGAAGAAGTCCCAAATCTCAAAGACTATGCAGGAAATACTGAAGGAAAGGGAAAAGGACAGTGAGGCAGATGGGAAAGGTATGAAAACGAGGGCTCTTTAAGTTAGATGTGGAAAGGAGACAGGTAGACAAATGTGCTAAGTGACAATGAGCCATAGAGCACAAACAAGAGCAGGGATGACACCACCAGATAGATGTAGGTTATGATTCATGGTGGCTATAGTGAGGGGTAAACACGGAGGTCAGTCAGGACAAGGCTGGATTATCTCCTAGACAGCAATGATAGGGTCAGACTACTAACCTGCCAATGTCTGTCCAACTCAGGTCTGACTTCCAACTCTGGGTGTGCCAGAACCAGGTAGGGCCAATACCTAGAGGTAACCAAGTACATGTCTGAAGCCCAGCTATAAGTCACATAGCACGGGACTCAAAGCCGACCAGACCCTTATCTCCAGCTCACCAGCCCTGCTAAGGAGGGTGACATTCCAGGCCTGCCTGGTGGTGGCCACCTCCTCAAGTATCCTCCTTGACCTCACTGGGTGTCAGTGGGAGCAAGAACCCCTCCTAGCACAGGGTGATGGAAGGCAGGTGCTGAGACAAAGGAATGGAGTTCCCTCAGGGAGTGGACAGTTGTGTGTGCCAGCCCTCTAGGCAGCTTTAAGGGTAGATAAAAGCCCCGACAATGCTGCAAAGGAAGGGCATCCTCGAGTGATGGCTGTGGACCCATCCAAAGGTAAGCGGGAAACCCTGAAGACGGCACACATCCTTTATGGGGGTTCTGCATATGTTTCGGAACCCTCCTTTTCGGATACATGCCCATCCTCCATACACCCCCAGGTCCACACAGCCTCCAGAGCTCCTTGCCCACTCCCCCCTCACAACTTTCAGAACCTCTACCAATAAAAGATCTTCTCCCACACAAACTGCATCTAGACTCACTGCTTGCTGTCGCCTAAGAGACTCAGAAGTACAGATCAGGCCTCTGGGGTCAGGCTGTGGAGGGCCTTGTGTTTGCTGAATGAATGAGAGCATAGAGTTCCGCCCTCCAGCAAAGCCACTGGTATTTTTCTTAGCCTGTGCAAAACATGATTAGCTTTTAAGAACATGGCAGACCCTCATCACAGTGCCTGGTCTGGGGAACTCAAGAGGCCGCCAAAGCCGGGTGTGGTCGCACATGCCTTTGTTCCCCACACACCTTTGGTCCTTGGGAGGCAGACTCAGGCGGATTTCTGTGAGTTTGCAGTCAGCCTGGTCTATAGAGAGAGTTCAAGGACAGCCGAGGCTGTTACACAGAAAGACCCTGTCTTGGGGCGGGGGGAAGGGGCCGAGAACTCTCAGGCCAGGATCCTTCTACATGCTAGGCACTCCCTAGCAAGACCCACTTCAGAACTCTGTTCTCACTTGGAACACCACCAGGAATCCCTTCTGCAACTGTGAGTGTCAAAGACTCAGGATCATTGGAAGCCTCCTTAATGGCTGCAATGGGCAGCATGTCTGCACAGGCAGAGGCAGCCTATGCATAGGCTGGCATCTCTGCAGCTCAGGGGAGCAGGGTGTTTGTCATCTGCTGGCGACTACGGGGATGGCTTAAGATGAAATTTAAGCCCATTAGTGCTTAGCTAAAGTCATCAGCAGCAGCAGCAAAAATAAAATAAAGATGGCAGGGTGTGTGAGCAGCCATAAACTGTCAGGGTCAGCGCCGCCTCCCTCCTTAGACCTGGCTCTCACCCTCTGCTGGCAAGGCTGGGTCCCCTGTCCACTCAGACATCCAGTATCACTGGCAGCTCTGCCCCATGCCCTGGCCAATCCTTAGGATCCAGCCCCTGGGTCAGCATGTGACCAGAGTCAGCAGGCTGAGGAAAGGAATCTGCCAGGGAGCCTGAGCGTGGCAGAGACAGCAGCTCCTTAATCTGGTTCCTTTGATAACTTCTGTCTTTTTATGCACACACAAGGATCGCAGCTCTACCCTGCTCAGCCGTCTCCCTGCAGCTAATGCCTGACAGCTCTGTTTATGTCTCCCCGTAATTCTGCAGCTTTATGGTTTTTTTTTTTTTTTTTCCCTTTCCGGGGCCATTAAGCTCACAGCTACAGGCTCCATCCCCTTCTCACCCCACTACCCCCCTCCTGCCTGCCTTTGTCCTTGAGGCCTAGCTGCCCTAAAGCTCTTTGGAAGATAGGTTGTCCCCTCCTGGCTAATGGATAAAAATCCACCCCAGACCTTGTCTGGAGGCCTCACTCAGGCCAGTCCACAAGCTCTCCTGATACTAACTCCTTCATCCTCCAGTCACTGGTTATGCTGGCCTGTTCCCAAGGCAGATCCCACAGCTGGATGAACGAGGTGAGCCCCTAACCCTGCCCCATCTCTGCCCTAATTGTTTTCCCTCTGTTCCCTTCTTTGGCCTCTCTGAGTGACTGTATTTCTTCCCAGAACACAGGCCCCCTTGTGAGGACAAAGACCCCAGACCATCTCTATTCTGAGATTCCCTGAAGCTTCTGATTGGGATCTAGCGTACCCCTGGCAGCCTCAAGCCTCTTCCTCTCTATCGATCCTCCCCCACAACCATTCACCTGGGTACCCCTGCCAAGGTCCCTCCAACCTCACTCCACAGTACAGAGCATTTCTCATGCCCAGCCACTGCAGATTCTGTGCCTACACTCCAGAGGGCTCTTCCGGACTCTGGCCTGCCCCTGTATCCCCACAGAAGCTGTGTTCATGGTACTTTAATGCTGTAAAGCTTTCAATGGCTTTCCGTCCCTTCATCTCACCCTCCCCAACCCTCCAGCCCTAAGATGTCCTGGGCTGTAGCTGCCCTGTGCTTGAGTAGGCACCAGGCCTCATCTTTTCCCAGGATCCACCGTTGGAACCAGTTTTTTCCTTCTTTGCATTGCATAAGCCTCTCCTAGACCCCTCGGAGAGGTCTGCAAACTCACATCCTGTGCCCCCCCCCCCGCAAGTGCTAGCATCCACTCGCCTAGGTGGGTCCCTGTGCCTCTCAGTCCTCACTGTCCACACCTGTCAGCAATAGTCTCTTGGCGCACCATATTGGGGGCACACGTGAGATGAAGCAGCATCACATTTGGCCAGAGCCAGCCCTGAAATTGACTGGAATATTAAAAGGCAGAGCCCTGTTTTGTCTCCTCCTTTGGGGAACCAGCCACCTGCCCTCTTCCATTCTGAGACTCAGTGCCTCAACCCTGTGTGGCCCAGTAGGAAAGGAAGGAGCTTTGCTCCAGCCTCTGAGGGGACTGCAGCAAATAGCCACTGGCTTGTGCAGACCGAGGAGCCATTCTGCCTGCTTCCTTTAGCCCCCTTTCTTACTAAGCCACTTGCCTATCGGAGTCCTGCCCTATGTACCTACCCTCAGACACTCAGGTGCCCCTCAGACTGCTCAGTACTATCATCCAGCCTTCTGAATACTCGGTGGCCTGTCCTGTCCTTCTATCTCCCTCATGAATGGGTACCAAGATATCCTGCCTAACTTCACTGCTTGGCAGTGAAGCTACCTGCCTAGCCCAAGAAGACTAAGAGGCAGTGTCCCTACTGTGTATGCCCAAAGCTTAACCTTTTAATTCAGTTTCAACCCTATCATCCCACACCTCCTCAGAATGTGTGGCCAAGAGTCTGCAATGGCCAACCGCGCCCTCATCCCATGTGACCTGCTAGCACCTAACCTCCTCAGAGTAGAGTTCTCCTGCATAGGGTACCAGGCAGACAGCGCTGTGGGAAGCTTCATGCCATTCTGCTGCCACGAGTCAGGGAAGCTTTGTGATCTGTGAGGCCCTTGCTGAAAACAGTGAGTTCTCATCAATAATGGCAGAGCTATACCGTGGGCAGGGTATTTTTGAACCTGGGCCCTGGGCAGCCAACTAGGTGGGGAGGGGTCATGGACACAACTGGGAAGTGTCCTTAGGTCCCTGGAGTCCTGCTGAACACTGCAACAGCAGGATCAAAAGTCAATGCTTACTCACACCTGTGGCCGGCTGTGCCCAGGCCCCAGCCCCGTCATTTGGATAGTAACAACAGATACTCTCTTCACCAAGCAGTTACTGGCTGCAGAGCACACTGCTTCCGTCAAGGCAGCTGGCAAACAGCCACTAGACTCTGAGGCTGGGTTGGGGCCAGGGTTCAGAGAAACAAAGCCCTTGGCCACAGAGGTGGGAAAGTGCTTGCTGGAGGCAGCACCAGCCAGTCCTCAGCACCCCACGGAGCACATACCCAACAAATGTCTCCCAGCACCTGCCCTGCCACAAACATCTCCAGACTTCCTTTCATCTGAGGAGAGCAAAACTGTGGCAATCAGGCCTCTGAGGCAGGCAACATATCCATATCTCCTAGGCAGAGCCTGAGAAATGACCCTCAGCCCCTCTCCCTGCACAGAGACAAGAATCAAGGCTCAGAGAAATCAACTGATCTTGCAAGATGGCGCAGCACAGCAGTTCCTCCAAATCCCAGCCTACACTATCACCGCTTCCAAAGAGCTTTTCTTGATACAGACAAATGCTAAGGGTACGATATACAATGAACAAGGCATAGAAGCAGGGGCTCAAAACAACCCCAATTTTGTGGCACAAAAAAGTTGACATCACCGTCTTTTCATCTAAGGCTAGAGGTAAAAACTATTTTTTCACATTTTTTTTTTTCCAGCAAGGTTTCTAAAAAGACCAGCAGTTCTGTGCTTTCTAGAATGAATGGGGACAGGAGCTGGTGTAACCAAATTCTGGTTAATACAATGTTGCCATAGAAACCATGCAGGCATCATACATCCTCCTAGACCAAGAGCACAATGTGCCAGTTTTAGCTTTTGGTGGTCTGGCCTCCATCGTTCTTTGTTGATTTGGAATGTTCCTTGGGACCTGGGGTTCTCTCCATGCAACACAAGCATCCGGGATTGTGTGGCCCTATAGGAACAGCAGGATCCTTCATTATACCTGGATCTGGACTTGCTGGGGAGAGGGAGTGTGTCCCACTGTGTGCTACCCAAGTTACTCCTCACCTGTCTCCTTCTCCCTTTTTCCTTCCCCGGCATCCTGATTGTCCTAGGGTGGCCCACAGCCCTAGTGCTCAGGTCCACTGCAGGGCCGGGCTGGGCTGACAACCCCAACAGCTCCTACATTCATACCAGCACTCTGTAGACAGCTCTGGACCACCCCTACCGAGAGAGCCCCCAGGGCCTGTGGCCTGAGAGCAGCTGACAGCTCCTTAATAGAAGCAGGCCACCCCGAAGCCTGAGTGACGTGGTACCGGTCTGACACAGATGCTGAGGCTCACATCAAAGCCTCATTTTTCTTCTTCCTGTTAGGCACTGAAGCCATTTACATAAAGAGCCCCACATGGGTCTGCAACAAAGATGCGTTTCTCCCTGCATCCCTTTCAGCCTCCCAGACACTGCCTGTCAGACATGGCCCCTTCTTGGGGGTGGGTGTCTAAAGACCCCTGTACTTGGGTCACCTAGACATGGGGCTTGGGGGGGCAGCCAAAACAATAAATGTGACATAATTTTAGTTTTTGGATGATACAAGAGCTCAAACGCAAGGCCTCTGACATACAGGTGCTGCACCACTGAGCCGCGCCCTCAGCCCTCTTAATTTCTTTCAAAACAAAAAAGAAGAAAACTAACCAATCTTTAAGAATCTCAGCCAAGATGGAAGGAGTCTCTGGGAAGACCAGGCCAGCTGTGAGCAGTAGCTTCCTGTGCTTGTCCGTTCCCAGGCACTTGGCTCTGCCGGGCAGAGGCTGACTCAACTACTGAAGTCAGGCCTTCGAGCCAGATCTTCCCAGTGGCAAAGGCCAAGTTCACAGTCGGCAGCTGGTGTGCCTGCCTGTCATTCCTTCAGCTCATTCTGGGTGGTCCAGGGCAGCTCCTAAGCAGTCCTGTTCTCTGACAGACAGGACCTAAAACCTTCAAGCTTTATCTTTGAGCAAATGAGCTCTCTTGGCTCCTCTTTTAGGGGCAAGTCTCACCACCCGTGAGCAAAAAAAAAAAAAACAAAAAAAAAAAAAACGAGATCCAAGCTGGTTGTGGCGGCACATGCCTTGGATCCCAGCACTAGGTAGGGAGACAGAGGCAGGTAGATCTTTGTGAGTTAGAGGACAGCCAGGGTTGTTACACAGAGAAATCCTGTGTCAAAACAAAAACAAACACAAAAGCCCAGATCCTTATCCCAAGAGCCTGGGAGCAGAGAGTGAAACAGGTCCAGAGGTGCCCTGTTACAATTCCTGGACCAGTTCATCTCGGCACATGTCAGGTCGTCACCGTGGGGACCCTCACCTGTGCGGTGAGCGAGCTCTGCACAGTTGGGTACTGCATCACTGTTATGCCCGGCTCTAGAATGTGCTGGAGTGCCACCATGTGGCTCATAGAGTAAGGCCTTAAATGCTGCCATTTGGGTTTGGGGATCAATGTTCCCCACTATGTGTACAGAACTTACTTTATGGGATTTGTTTTAGGGGAACCTTCAGAACTCTTATTTTCTGTGTATAGGATAGTCCCCTAAGTCCCATGAAAATACTACACAGGAACATTTCTGGATTCTGAGACTGAGGAAGCCATGCTCTGTCCAGGTGAGTGCAGCATCCTGGCACTGGATGGGAGTGGCACACTCAAACCACACGCTCTAAAACACTCACGGCAAGTCAGCACAGACCATCTTTATGTTTAGATTCTTGTAAACTATCAAGAGTGCTCATCAGAAGTAGGAAGGAAAGACATGGACAGCTGCCCCTCCTATCCACAGTTCTACTACACGATTTCAGTTACCTGTAGCTAAGACCACCCAGAAAATATAAATGGAAAATTCTAGATGTTAACAACTTAAAAGTTTTATTAACTTTATTGCAGTATAGTACCATTGTCCTAACTTATTATTAGTTACTGTTTATCTAACTGTGATTACTTTATGCATTAAACTCTAGCTATGCATTGGCATTGAAGAATAGTATATGTGTCCAGGCATGGTGGCACATAGCTCTAATCCCAGTACTTGGAAGGAGGAGGTAGATGGACCTCTTTGAGTCTGAGGCCAGCCTGGTCTAAATAGTGAGTTCCAGGCTAGCCAGAGCTACACAAACAACCACCACCAACAAAACATAACAGGATCTAGAGATATGCCCAATTGTTAAATGAGCTTGTTGCTCTTGCAGAGGACCTGGGTTTAAGTTCCAGCACTCACATGGTGGCTCAAAACTATTGGGAATTCTAGTTCCAGGGGATCTGACATTCTCTTCTGACCTCCAAAGGTACATGGCATACACACAGGTAAACAGCTCAGGGTGTGGTGGCAGATGCTTTTAGTCCTGGAACTCAGGAGGCAGAGGCAGGTGCATCTTTGGGAACTGAGGCCAGTCTGGTCTACATAGTAAGTTCCAGGAAAGCTAAGGCTATATAGAGACCCTGTTTCAAAAAAAAAAAAAAAACAAACCAATAATAACAAAAACCCGTATAGGCAAAACAGTCATGAATACAGCTGAAAAAATTTTTAAAGGAAAAAAAAAAATAAATAAGACCATGGTGGCACACACCTTTAATCATAGCACTTGGGAGGCAGAGGCAGGTGGATCTCTGAGTTCAAGGCTAGCCTGGTCTACAGAGTGAGTTCCAAGACAGCCAGAGCTACATAGTGAGATGCTGTCTCAAAAAAACAAAACAAAAACAAACAAAAGAAAAAATACTGCATGTAGGGTTTGGTACTATCCAGTGTTTCAGGCATCACTGGAGTACTTTTGGTTTGGTTTGGTTTTAGTTTTTCAAGACAGGGTTTCTCTGGCTGTCCTGGAACTACCCTGTAGACCAAGCTGGCCTCAAAGTCAGAAAGATCTGTTTGTTTCTGCCTTCCTAGTGCTGGGATCAAAGGTGTGAGCCACCATGCCCAGCTCTATCACTGGAGTGTTAAGGTGTATTCCCCTGGAATGAAAAGAGACTGATTCATGCACACTATTGGTGGCCTGTCATTTTTGTTGTGAGGTTAGTATCAGAGCAGTAGTGCATGGAGCAAAGAATAGGAAAAGGAAAGGGAGCCAGGCCTGGCCTCACAGGTCCTTTAATCACATTATTATCTCCCCAAGAGTGCCAAGATGGGCCATTGGGGGTCATTTAAGATGTAAACTTCAGTCAGGGGCACACCTGCAATCCCAGCACTCAGGGAGCCGAGGGAGGAGGTTTCAAGGTCAAGGCCCCATCTCAGAAAACCTAGTGCTGGTATGTGCTCTGTGGCAGCGTACTTCCCATGTTCAAGGCCCTGAGTTCTAGCTCCAGCAATAAGGCTGGAGGGAGAAAAAGAAAAAAAGAACCCAGATTTCAGCATATACAATGACAGCTAAGCGGCAATGAGAAACAAACCACTCTGTCCACAATCTGGACAAGACACCACGGAAAGCAACCAAGACAGGGGCCTGCATGTGTATGAAATCAGAAGGCAGACCAGCCCTCAGGTGGAGACACCGAGAAACAGGGCAGACTTCTGCCGATGTTGTTCTCACCTAGAGAACACTCAGTTACACCTGAGTGTTTGCATCTGCCGTTCACTCATGAGCCATGTGTTTCCGGTCAACGAGGAGTTGGGAAGTCGGGACTGCAGGTGTGGCTCGGTGGCAGACCACTCGCTCAGCACTTACGAGAGCCCTGGTTCACCCTCCAGCACACGTTCCCCAAAGTGAAACACACGATCCCGGCGTCCTTTATTCAGACCCACTGAGGCACCTAACTGCTGGGCCTCGTTACGGAACCAGCTCAGAAGCCGAAGCTACAGTGTTTGCCGAGTATGTAGGAGGCTCCGATTTGAGCCCCAGTACCAGCGGCACGTGTCTAGCCCCACCACTTAGGAGGTGGAGGCGGGAGGATAAAATGTCACGATCATCCATGGCTACAAGAGACTGTCTAAAAAGACCCACCTGGCCTGCATGGTCAACACTGGTCCCCCTCCAACATTTCCTACCTCCTAAACACTTCCTATGCAAGTGTGCCCCTTTCGGTCCTCAAAGACGTCAAGCTGGCCATGTGGCCTTCTGGGTCATGGATATCAGAGTGGAGATGACAAATGCTGTTCATCCATAGGCCTGTCTCTTTTCCTCTGTGAGAGGCAGGCACTTCGGATGGCTGCTGCTCCATCTGCCTGCCCACATCACTGGATGATGTCATTGAGCCCTCTCTTGGTCCCAACATAGACGCACAGAATGAGTAAGGGAGAAAAACCTGTGCTGGTATTCAGGGGCGTCTGTCAGAAGGCACTACGGACTACCCCAAGGGCCATCGAGGGTCTTGGTGGCCTGAATCCTGACATCTCTGGCTTTGCAAATCAGAAACGTTCTGGGTACAAGGACTCTGTACCCTAGACTTGCTTGAGTCTTGGCTGTCCCTGAGCCGCAAGAGTCTGTGCCCATTTCCCACCTTTACTCTGTCTAGATTTCCCCACCAGTTTGAGGGCAGAGCAGTGATATCAGTTCCTATAGAACATGAAAGAGATTGAGGCTCTGAGGCATGGGTGAGGCTCTTGACTTCAAAGGCAATTTTGCCTCTACCCACAAAACCTGCACAGTATAGGCTCCAAGACCCTTTGGAGAGGCCCCGTGCTCAGACTGCAGCTCAGCTTAGCCCCATCCTTCCTCTATGGATGTCAAGGGTGTATTCCCACCTCAAGGTATCCTACTGCTTAGGAAAAGGGGGGAGGGGACTCAGAAAATGACCCAGAAACACAGGAAACCTGCCGCTGGTCAACCTGAAATTCCAGCTCACATGACCTGAAATCCCAGGGAATGATTTTTTTTCCCACAAAAGAGGAGTCCCATGGAGGCCATATGATACATGACTCAACTCTACACTGGCCCTGAAGCCACAGCAACAAACCTGGTACATGAGCAGACGGCTCTGCCCAACTCTTTCTCATCTCTATTAGCCATCAGACCAGCCTACGGGCATAGAACAAGTAAATGGGAAAGAAAGAAGGGGAGGGAATCTGGGGCACATGAAGGCATAAGCCAGAGGGGCTCGAGGTGGCCTATGTTCTGGGGGCTCCTGGCTCTCTTAAATTTGTCTCCATGTAGCCATCCTCCCCACGAAGCAACCATGGCTGGCCACGGTTATGAGGGTGGGAAAACCTAGTGCTCATAACCCTCCCACCATAGCTGGGAGGGTTATGAGCGAGTACACTGCCCTCATCTGTGTTACCACAGAATTCACAAGCTCAGAGTGTGTGATCCACTTGTTCAAAGTCACACAGGGAATCTACGCTGTCAGCTTTCTTACTGCCTGAAGAAAGAATGTCCTCTTCAAGTCATATGGAGGTCGGAGGTCCCAGTTCGCGTTGTGCTGGAAGTAGGCGACCCTAAACTTTCCCCCCTATTCCTCTTCTGCACATGCACAGCTACTTTGACTCCCCAAACTCACATACAGTTCCCCTTATTCCCCTTATGTCTGCTCGGACTGGCTTCCTATAACTGACTCCTCTGCCTGCCTGTATACCAAATCCCACCCTACAGCCCCCCACCCACTTTCAAGTTTCCTGCCTTGTGCCCTTCCTTGATTGTGGTCAGGGATAAAACCCAGGGCCTCACACACACTAAGTGCCCTACTAGTAGGCCCTAGCCATGACGCCTCAGCCGGACGGGAACTCTGAGAGCAGGACTCCACCTGTCTAATCAGGGCACACGGGAGGAACATGCTGGTTCCGTGAGAAGATGAATGCTGACTCTGCAGCCTGACCAGTGCAGAATACAGCTGACTAGAGGGAGACTGTCTGCTGATGGTGTTCAGGCTGGAGTTTCTGCCTCCGGCGCTGCGGCTCCCTCCAACCACAGTGCCCACTAGAAAAGCCTTCAAGGGACTTCGTGTGTCCTCAGCCTTTACACACATGGGCACAAAATCCTGGGCTGCTCCACCCTCTCCATCTGCCTGGCGCACTGTCCCTGAGTTGCCATCTCCACACAAGGGTCATCTCTCCTCAGATCACACTGGATTCCCTCCCTGAAACTCTATCCCTTGCGGCAGCAGCTTCCGTCAGGCCACAGATCCTGCTCCTGTCCTACCACCCACCCACCAGCACGTGCTAGATGCTCACAAAAATCAAACAGCGCGCGTGCTTTGCGCTCCAGAGGCAGAATCTGGTGACAACACAGAAATCCAAGAAACGGCTGAAATATCTGCCACTCCACCCTGAGATGGTAGGAAGGAGGCCCAGGGCGGTGTTCATTTGCCAGGCCCTTACTACAGGCCAGAGGCACACGGGCCATCTCTGGGCAGTTGGGGCCAGATAGGGAGAAGGACCTTTCTGGTGAGGACTTCGTGTGCTAGAGGTCTAATATCAATTATAATGTTAGATGCCTGCACAGGGCTTAAGAAGAGCTAAGAGGCCACATGAGAGTTAAGAAAACCAAAGCTAGGCACACGGCAGGATATACTGCTCCCCCCACATTGCTAGGTGGGGCTGGGCCCTCTCCAAAACAGGGAAACACAGAGCCACCCAGGACTCAGCGGGCCACACCTTGATATTAGGAGTCTTCAGAAGGCAGAAAGACACTGATCTGGACCCTAAGGCCAAGCCCTATCTGCCTTCCACCATGATGACACTGAGTGTATAGCTAATAACTGCCTAGTCATTTGTCTGTCCTCACCCACCTGTAACACTGCAGAGCACCAGTCTGCACCCCTGATCTGAACAGTAGTCTATAGGTGAAGCTGTGGTTCTTGTTTTTTTTTTTTTTTTTTTTTTTTTTGGGGGGGGGGGATGGGGAACATGATAGTGTGTCATGTGGCCCAGGCTGGTCTTGAATTCACTGCATAACTGAAGCTGGCCTTGAACTTCTCACCTTCCTGCCCCTACCTCACAAGTTCTGAGACTATCGGAATGTGCCATGACCTAGTTCTGTAGGTAAATGAACTGAGGTTATGCACCCAATCCTTTCACACACTGTCCCCTAGCCCACCTACTCCAGAAAGCCACACACCCCACCTCGCCACCCCCACCCCCCCTTACTGTGTGCCCCACACCCTGACTATCAGGGCCATCATGGCCTCTCTAAACCTGCTTGCTTACCTCGGAGACAATGAATACAGAGCTATGCTAGGTACAGAATATGGAGGCAGGCAATAAAAGCCTAGCTCTCATCCTTAGAGACAGGCACTGAGCACTCTGTGTCTACTTGCCCTTTGGTGGCCTACTTTTCATTTATTCTTTGGGGAAGACCCCCGTCTTCCTGTGTATCCCAGGGCACAGTTGGCCAAAGCTGTTTTACTCAGACTATCACTCCTGTCTTCAAACAAACATCTTGCCTGATCCTGGGCTATGACCCAAATTTGAACTGGCACTAGGGAGAAAGTCCATTTTCCTAGGATTTCCATTTGCTGAAATTTCTGCAGTTACCACCTATTTTATTTGTTACATTGACCCCCATGGCTGTATGGAAGTCCTGTTTTTATTTTGTTTGTTTTGGTTGAGTTTTGGCTAGTGTGTGTGTGTGTGTGTGTAAAGGTCAGAGGTTGGTGTCTGACCAGAGCACTCCAGGCAGCCACAGGTCTCCACCTTCTCGGCACGAGATTACCGTGCCGAGTATGTACCACCTTGCCAGTTTTTTTTTTTTTTTTTTTAATTGCACAGCAAATACTTTATTCCTTGCCGCCTCCCAAGCCCCTGTCCTGTTTTCTGACAGGTCCTCATTGGGCGGCCATTCTGTGACAGGAAAGGCCACATGGTCCAGGCCCTTATCAGAACCAAGACTGAGGCTGCGCCACTCTACCCAACATGAGGCTGGGCATGCAGTAACGGCCTAACTTCTGTAGACCCTTCTCTCCTCATCTGCACAACAACGGTAACAAGCTAGTTACCTGTCAACGGTGCCCCACCCGGGTGTCTTTCAAGTACCTGCCCCTGCTCAGATCTATGTTCCTCCCCATTAAAAGACTTCCCATGGTTCCCAGGACCCCCTAACAAACACCATGTGCTTCTTTCTAAGTTCTGTCAGCCTCTCCTGCTTTCTCCTCGAGCTTCTTCTCCAACAGATCAGTCTGCCATCCACCCGTGTGCTGGGCTAATGCTTTTTCCAGGACCCAAGCACATGCCAGTTCTGTTGAAAATCCACAGGCCCTGTTCATGCTTAAAAATCCTGGGCAGCTAACCCGCCACCCCTTCCGTCTGTCCCTCTTCCCCCAGTGGTTTCCTGGTACACACATTGATTCTTGTACTCCATTGCAATTAGAGCTTGACACCCCTGTCTTCTACCAAACCGGATTCGACAGGGACTAGGCCTTTTGTCTTTGTTTTAAATCCCTAGTGCTTAGATACCGCCTGCAGACAAACAGTCACTCAGGAGCGACTAGCTGACAGGTGGGTGAGTCTGTAAACAACATCTGCACAGCCCTCAGCATCTATGAAGCCTTTTCCTGTCTTCCCTCTCAGACTCCATCCCTACCCCTAGGCATGGCCTCAGAAGGGCTTTCTCTGGCCCGGAGCTGGGGTCTGCAAGGAGCTTCCAGTAGGGATCAGTGAAAGCAGCTGGGGCCCTCTTTCAGCAAGATGCCAGCTGTTTCCTTAGCCAAGAGATACTTCCCCACCAGCCCCTGGAGAGGCTGGCAGGTGCTCAGGTGGCCAACAAGTATGGCCCAGAAACCGGCTGGCCCACTCATCTGCCCAGAGCCACCAGGATTTGGTGGTTGAGCGCGGCTCCACCAGTGAGTCTTGGTAACAGTTGCTATGTAAAACGCTCGAAGGGGGAATTTACTGTCAGCGTTAATAATAGATGAAGGTTTCAGAATTTTTGATGCCTTACGTTCTAAGCCGTTTGATTTATAATGTCTCTGGAAAGAAAGAGATGAGGGCACAGTGAAGGAGGAGGCCTAGGAAGGAGTCAGGAGCTCACTCCTCTCCCAACGACGGGGAATCAAGAGGCCCTGAGGGGAAAGCCCCTGGGCCATGCACCTCCAGGAAACTAGAATTTGAGGAAGCTTGCAATAGACCTCACACACCGTGCTATTCGGGGAAACTGAGTCCTGGCCCCTCCTGCCAGCACCTGGTATTGTTTTGGTGAATTGCTGCCTCTCTTCTGAACACAAGCAGGTGTCTCAAGTAGGCTCCGGAAGCAGCGCTTACGGGTGCCCACAGCAGGGGCCTTGTGGGGCTGATTACAGGCACCACAGAGCCAACTCACAAGTCTCAACTTCCCCTGCTTAGCTACAAGTGGCAGGGGCTGCTGCTGGGGAGGTGGTCCTCAGGTTGGCCAGGCAGTCTGCTGCAAAAGGACTGTTTGCCTAAGAAAGCCTCAGAAAGCATGGGGGCTACATGAAGAGGGCAATGGACAGGGCCTGGGCTTCCTAGAGACAGCACATAGGTCAAGGCTGAGGCCACTGTGGCCAGGGCTGTCTTGCTGGCAGACACACCCAGTGCTATGCTGGCTTCAGGTGCTCTCTCCTACCCCTCACACCTGCCTGTCCTGCCTGTCCAGACATAAGAAATGTTCCCCAGCTAGTCTGAGCCTTCCCAGTGTCAGAGAGCAGAACTAGCCTAGGCTATGGCCTTATGCCCCTCCAAGTGTCCTCACTTGAAAAACTGGGAAGCACCTGGCCTTGCCTTTCAGTCCAGGAGCAATCTACACCACCCTGTCCTCCCCAGGTTCCCTTGCTCCCCAGGTTCCCTTGCCCCTCAGGAAGATGGGGACAGTGCTTTTGAGCCCAATGGACAGGGTGAGTGGCAGAATTTGTAGGTCAGTTCTTTGCTGGTGACATATGTAATTTTCTTAACTTTTATTATGGAAAAGGGGAAGGGAAGGGAGGATGATGGCTAGAGGTATGTTGGTATTTTTGTACAAAACACTCCAGGTGCCAAGATTGCACCTCGGCCAGCGCATAAGATGTCTCTGGTCCCACCTGCTTATCAGCATGGTGTCTTTCCACAGACAGGTTTCCTCTGCCTTCCAAACACCCAGCCCAGGTGTGATGATTTCCTGAGATCAAAGGAAAAGCGTGTGTGTGTGTGTGTGTGTGTGTGTGTGTACACAAGCCTATGTTTCTGCAGAAAACCAAGAACTTTTCTCCAACTTCCAAAACATTCAAGAGTATCTCCAACTTGAATCTGGACCCAGGGCCCAGGAAAGATATGGTAGAAGGAACTTGCTGGAGGCCAAAGGCTCAAATGTGTTCAGGTCACAAACCCGTTATTTTATTTTCCAAATGATGGACTTAGGAGTCTGAGGCTGAGGGAGGGTGGGATTGGGAGGGAATATGGGAGGGGGCTACAGTTGGAATACAAAATGAATTAACTGTAATTAATAAAAATTAATTAATTTAAAAAATTTAAAAAAAAAAGGAGTCTGAGACTGGGCCTGGTGAGGTCATTCAGTCAGCAAAGTGCTTGTCATGCAAGCGTGAGGACCAGGGCTTGAGCCCCATCATTCATATAAAGAGCCAGCAGAGTTTGCAATCTGTCCTAGGACGTGAAGCCGTGGAGACAGACAGTGCTGGCCCTAATAAGCAGGCTGTGGTTCCCAGAGAGAACATGTCTCAAAAACCCAAAGTAAGGCCAGGTTAGGTGGTGCTGTCCTAGCTTAGGAGGCTGTCCCTGAGGCAGCCAGGCAGCTGACAAGAAGACTGAGAACCCTACTGACAGGCAGGCTTTGACCTCTATTCTGGACAGGTGTCTCAGAGCTAGGTGTCAGGTGCGGCAGAGTGAAGGAAAGGCCGGATAGGGACAGGAGGCTGCCGTGATGCACATCCCAGCCTGCTTGCCATCTTCTGGTCAAAAACAGAGCCCTGGCCTGGAGGTGTGTTTTGTCACTGGGTACCTAACAGTACAGGAGGGCAGAGGCCCCCGTTGAACCATGTCACTCTCCCAGGTCACACTCGGCACTAACGGGTGACACATCATCACTGCTCCCGTGGACGTCAGTTTTGTGCACGCTGTTCCTTTGGCTAGGTATGGCAACCTTTCCTCCCACCCTGGTTCTTACCTAGTCATCTCTGAGATGGCCAGGCTAGCCCCTTCTCTGGTCTTTAGCTTATAGGTACCACACAGCAGATTCTCTCTCGTGGTTGCTTGTGTCAGTGGAATGCAACAACAGATGTAGAAAGCATCTACCACCCGGTGCAAAGTGGGAATTTAAAATGTAGATGTGGGTTGGGTATGGCTCCGTGGTACAGCTTACCTAACACACTCAGGACCTGGGTTCCATCCCCAGAACTATTAAAAAATAAATAAAAAAAACCTCCCCAAATTGCTTGGAGCAGTGCCATATTCAGGAAGTCTTCCTTAGACCCTATGCCTTTGGACTAAGGGTCCGCTCATGGGTTCTGCAGCTTCTCTGCAGCTCTCGGTGTGATAATAAGGACTTGCCTGGGCATCACCCCACTGGCCCCAAATAGCCTGCAAAGATTTAGAGGGCAGGGACACAGCTGGTGGATACAGGTCACTTGGTCTACTAAGTGAGTGAATAAGGAAGGGTGGATCTTACCCTCACAGGTGAAAGCACTAACCCATCTTGTCCCAGGGAGACAAGAGGACCAGCATGTTTGACATGCAGACCCAGAATCCCGTTTCCAGCTCAGGACCCCACTGCTCAGGACACCTCTCCTGGGCTCAGCAAACACCCCTGCTGCTGCCACTAACTATCAGGACTGGAGGCCAGTTCTATCTCCAAGAAGCCTACTAGCTAGTGTCTAGCTAAGTGTCAGGCAGCCAGCCTGAGCATTGTGGTGTGGGGGGGCCCACAAGCCATCACCATCTCTTCTAGAAACCCTCAGAGGTGCAGTGTGTTCACCCAAGTGAAGGTCTTCTCTGGGCTAGACACCCTCATGGCTCCCCCACCAACTTTCAGAGGGGCAGTTATAACTATCCTTAACTAATAAGAAACAGAGTAATGAATTAGTCATCACCTAATACATGAAATTTGTTTTGCAGCCGTGTGTGTGTGTGTGGGCACTCATGCATGGCGGCGGGGGGGGGGGGGGGGGGGGGGGGCGGCGGTTCGCCAAATGACACTGAAGGGCAGACTGTAACGTTATCCCAGGAACCCCCCCATCTTTGGGCAAGGCAGGGACAGCCAGGAGCTACCTAATGGTTACAGAAGCACCAAGCAAGAATCTGTGGGGGCGCAGGGACACCAGGGTACTCTAAGGCTGCAGAACTCTAAACAACCCCCTCCCCTAAAGAGCCGAACAGACACCTCCTCAGATCAGGTGAATGGCACCGGCTCTCAGAAGAGAGGCTGTGAAACCACATCTTCCCCCTTCTCCTCTTCTCTGCGACAAGAAATACAGTAGCACTTTTAGGACCTGGACCAGCTTCACGGTCACCAAACCACTGGAGGATTCCTGCTACACAAAGGCCCTGGGGGGCGGGGGGTGGAGGGAAGGTAAGATGGCTCAGCAGGTAAAGGCACTACCACTAAACCTGAAGACCTGAGTTCAATCCCTGGGACCCACATGGCAGAAGGGAACATTCCACACTATGGTGTGCATGTCTTGTCACAAACACACAAATAAAGGTAATAAATGTTTTTGTTTTTTAAAGAAATAGTAGACAGTGCTCACAGGTGTGCTGCCTGACAGAAGTGTGCCGAATGGCAAGAATCCACAAGTCACCTCTTGGCTCTCCGTGTCCTGGATTATGCCTTCTTCAGCTGTCACCAGGCCCTCCTCACGACATGCCAATCTTCACAAAGCAGACACATGTTAGGGCCATAGGACCTAGCCCCTGGTCGGTCTTGCAAAGCCTCCCTACCCTAAACACTTACACTCTAAGAAAGACCTACGGTGAGACGGCGCGCAAAGGCACGCCTACATGGGAGCCAACAACACCCTGCTAATCTCCCCTCCGTACTAAGCCTGCCAGCTTGCCCACTACCTCTATTCAGAGCTAACCAGGCCCCACCTGCACAGCCCTGGCCTTCTTCTGACCCTGCTGTTCTGGTTCCTAGCTAACACCAACTACTCCTGATTGGATTCTGACAGTTCAGACTCCTGGGATACCCAGAAACTGTGACTCAGAGGGGCCTCGGGACAGGAGCATGCATGGGGCACATTTCTATAGGCTGAACTCCAATGGCCTTCATGCCTGGGTGAAGGGCTGTCTCCACCTGAAGCAGCAGCAGCCCAAGGGAAATAGTCACACTCAGTGACATCTGAAACCTCATATCCCATGGGCCCTAGCAGTTTTTAAAAATCTTTTTGGTTTTTCAAAAATCTTTTTGGGTTTCTCCGTGTAACCCTGGATGTCCTGAAAATCACTCGGTAGACCAGGCTGGACTCAAACTCAGAGATCTGCCTGTCTCTGCCCCCTGAGTGCTGGGATTAAAGGCGTCACCACCACCACCTGGAGGACCCTAGTATTTCTGTTGGCACAAACTGGTCTGGTAGAACCTGGTACCAGCAGTGGGGAGCTGCCGTGGCTCAGGAGCTTCTGGAATTATGCATCCCTCTGGAACCACATATTCTTTGCTGTGAGGCACCTGGACACAGCAGGGTTTTGAGGATCTCAGTGCCTACGACTGCGCAAAGAACAAGGAAGGCTGCTTCCAACTCACAAGGCTACTATTTGGTAAGTGCTCATTATGGGCAGGGCTCTGCCAACCTAAGTTTATTTAAACCTAGCACTGGAATGGTGGCATAGAGCAAAACCCACAACCCTCTGGAGAGGTATGCTCATGTCAATACCACCCTGTGCTGCCTCTGGCCCTGGCTGGAGGAGAGCAAGCAGGGCCCATCTGCAGCCTCAAGAGGCAGAGCCACAATGAGATAGATGCACATACGTGCAAACACACACAAAACATTCATATATAAAAAGTAAAACAAGTAAATCTGGAAAGATAAATAAAACACCAGAAAGAGTGTGTATGGGCTCTCAAGATGGCTCAGATGGCGAAGGTGCTGTCCCTCAAGCCTGTGGACTTGAGTGCAGTCCCTGAAGCCCGCATGGCAGAAGGGGAAAAGTAACTACAGTAAGTTGTCTTCTGACCTTTGCACTTTTACAAAATAAATAAATGTAAAAACTATTTTTAAAATGAAAACAATGTGTGTGGTTTAAAGAAGGGAGGGTGACAGGATTTTTGCCAGTTTCCAATAAATTTAGCTCCAGGGCTTGGAGAGGAGAGAGGATGGTTATGTCCATCCAGTTAGGTACTTTAAGACTGAAGACATTCATTTCTTCACTTCTTCATTAATTCCAACCAAGATCTCACTTGGTTGGAGTAACCAACTGTTACACTGTTGGAGTAACCTGCTCAGTATCAAGACCGCAGCAGTAAGAATATATTCATTCTTCATATACTAAGTTTCTGCTGTGAGTCCCAGGGCCTAATCCTTGCACCTGGAACCGTGGCTGGGGTTGGGTGTGAACAGGCCAGGTTGGGTAACTAGCATCTGTTCTGTGCTGCAATCCCCTACCCTCTGGCCCCATTCACGTTACCCGTGGCCACAGGAGCCCACCTTGGAGCTAGCAGAAACACAGGAAGGAATTATGGTCCCTACAGGAGACACTGACATGAAGCTGGTTACTGCCTTTTCAGAAATTGTAATTCCTTTTTATTAGAAAATTAAAGGATCGGACCAGCTTGCCAAAAGCCAAAGCAGCTGAAATGTGCTTGCCTAAGATATGCAGTGTCTGATAAATGGATTTATGCCTCTCCCTCCTTTCCTCCATCCCTCTCCTTAACCAGTCTGTTTTCCATTCCCTCCCCATCCACAGGCACTGCAGCGACGGCCATGAGCTTGGCCTTGGCCCATAGGCCCAACACCCTGGATGTAGGGAGAGTGCTTTTGTTTCCTCTGCACTGAGCACCAGCTTTAAGCCTTTTCAGAAAAGCCTCGGGGATTCTCTGGCTTTCCTGAGATGCGAGGCTGCTTGTGGCCTCTGCTAAGCTAAGGGTGTCAGGAGGGAAGGGCGGGAACAATAAAAGACTTGAGCTTTGGAGAAATATGCTCATCCATGTGGAGACCTGGGCACAGGCAGTTCCAGACGCAGCTGGTGGAGGGAAGCAGCCAGGGCAGAGCCGAGGAGGACAAGGACAAGAGGGCAGGGCATGTCCCTTACAACCACAAAAAAAGCAGCTATTCAAAACCACCCAGGGAGTTTTCTCTTATTGAAAAGTCCTTGATTCTTCTTTCTGCCTCAGGACTCATGAACAAGGGCCCATCTTATTAATGGGGTGATAGAGGGGCCCAGAGGGTGGGTCTTCCTCCTCAGGAAGGTGGCTGAGCCTGCCCTGTGAGTCATTAGGAGCTGGTAACTAAGGTATCCAGAACTGAATTTTCTCTCCATTCATCTCTCTTTTTCTCTTTCCCTTTCTCCATTTCCTCTCCCTCATTAGTCAGATGTTCCAGGCCTGGTTTAGAAGGGAGCGTATGCGCGCATGTGTGTGTGTGTGACTAGATGTGTGTGCATGCACACAGCGAGCATTAGTGTGTATGAATGTGTGCTGAATACTAAAATGGTGTCCACCTCCTGATGCTCTGATGGAAGTAGGAGTGGGACAGTGGCATCACAGCCCAAGTACCTCTGCCCCAACCTCCCCTTCATGGCTTCTGGAGGCCTCCCATCACAGCTCAAGGGCAAATTCATTTCCCTTGATGCCTTCTTGAGTAACAAAAGGCAGGCTTGGGTTTCTTTTACCTCCTCTCACTGAGGCCTCGGCTTTAGCATGTCTGGCAGAGCCTGCTTTGTTCTGGAGAAAATCAAGACAGGATCTGTCCCAGGGTTTGCTGCCTGGGTAGGCGACAGGGTGGAGGTCAGAAATAAACACAAAATAGCATTGTCCACCAGACCTCCTTCCCTGGAGCTAGGTCCCAACAGGCACAGCCTTTATAGGACTCTGCTCTAAGACCTAGTTCAAATCCTAGGTGGCTGTGGTCTGGGGAAATTCTTTCCTACTCTAAGCCTGGTTTGACAACCTCAGACACTTACTGAAAGTGTTGTACCTGCACAAAGCCCTGGCACGATGTCACTTCTCACCTGGGCAGCTCCAGGAGTGAGCCAGATTTCTGTTGACACAGGTAGGGAGCCATGGGAGAAAATGGCTGTGTCAGGGTGCAAAGTAGGTGTCTTTGGGTGGTGTTTCTGAGGAAGTAGTGTGCTGCTGGCCCTGAAACACACAGAGATGTTTTTCCTGGAGGACAGGAAAAACAGACAGCCCCTGCATGGCAAATGCTCTCCTCAGAAAGGACCTGGACTATGGGAGCAGCATGGCGACTGAATTCTGTTCAGTGTGACCCACCTACACAACACCTTCCCCTGATGGTCACAGGCTCTCTTTGGGTAACACCAAGTCCAGGGTGCCCAAGTCCAGGTCTAGCCCAAGTTAGTGAATACCCACTCACTCAGATGCCAATCTTTGACCCTGCCTGTCCCCTCTGGCCTAGGATCCTCCTCACGGGGTGGGGCTGCAGCATCTGGAGGTTTCCACCACCCTCCCTACAGTGGGAAGCAGAGCCGCCTGCACTGGTGAGTCATGTCAGCTCAGCTGGCGGTTCTGTGCATTGGGAGGGCCCCACAACCACAGCCTTGTCTGCAACCAAAATGAAGAGGTCAGCTTTAGCAGCTGACTGGCAGTAGGACTGGTGCCTTGGACCCGGCCCTGGCTGCCTCTGGTCATCAGCAAGTGATTCAGCCTCCATCCTGACAGGGAGAAGGAAGAGGTAGCCTGCTGGGGTAAGGCTGATGGCGTAGAACCTAAACATTCTCAAAGAGTTGAGGCAGAGCTCGACTGAGGAAGGGGGAGCAGATGTTGGAATATGCATTCAGATGGGGTCTCTAGAGCCTCAACAAGTCAAGCAAGCAGTCCAGCTCGGCAGGCAAGGGGCGCAGCAGCCTGGTCAGCAGCCCTGCCCTTGCCTTGGAAACCTTCCCCTACGTGCCGGCTCAGACCTCTGTCCTCACCCTCTTCTTCCTCACCCTGCCTGTCAGAATCACAGAGTAAAGGCCTTCACTTCCCCAGCTCCTGAGGGCTGACATGTCCTGTCCTGTCTAGTCATCCCTGTCCCCTCTCTCCCTTGGAGGGTAGCCATAGCCACATACTCCAACAAAGACAGGCTGTGAACAATGCCAGGGGCTAACAGCTAGCACTGTGAGCCATGCTGAGTGGACTTTGGCTAACTGTGTGGTAGCCCTGGTGTATGAGAGCCAGTGGGTTCGCAAGAATCAGCCCCCTTTGATACCTTCACACTTTTCACTCCAACCTGTCTTGATCTTCCTTGTCGCAAAACCTTCCCTCTGGTAGGGTGGAACAGCCCTAATCAGGGTGCTTGTGTCCAGATACTTCCTAGGTACCAGAAAGATACACTATAAAAGAACTGCAGCTGCCCACACCAACTCCCAATGTATAAGAGGTGCCAGATACATGCAGACAGTACTCGCAGCTCTGGGTAGTTCTTAGGTCATTTTAGTTCTGACAGCTCCTGCAGGACTGACCCACTCCCCATATGAAGAAGACTGAGATCCATGGGCCAATATAGGTTCTCTGAACTCCCATATATTCTGGGAGCCAGTATGAGGTGAGGGCCGTATATAGTAACTTTCCTACATCCACATAAATAACTAAGATCAGCAGGCTTGCTTCGCTTGAAACAGGGTCTCACTATGTAGCCCTGGCTGGCCGGGGACTGGCTATATAGAACAGGCTGGCCGGAACTCACAGAGATGGATCTGTCTCTGCTTTCTGACATGCTAGGATTAAAGGTATGCATCACCACACCCATTTCAAAGACCCTTCTTCAGGAGCAGTGTTCCTTTCAGTTTGCTGTTCTCTCTCCTCAGTAGACAGGCCCAGCCCAGGGACCACCCAAGATGGGGAAAAGGGGGTGGGGGTGCTAATACCCACACTATATCTAGCCCCATGCTCCACCCAAAAGCAGTCAGGGGAACAGGCTTTTCACAGTCCCCCAGCCATCCCATCCTACCCACAAGGCTTCACTCAGCTCTGAGCCAAGAACTGGGCCTGTTGCCATCAGCTAGCTGGCATTACCTGAGTATCAGCTCACCCTTCCCCCAGGTCCTTGTCAACTAAAGAGGAGACACAGGCTTGCTTGAGACCCTACTTCCTCAGGCCACCCCAATCATTCACCCCTCACAACCCCACCACCACTTCTTGGCCTGCTTGGGGCTATGCTTTCTTTAAGCATCTCCTAATCCACCAGAAATAAAACGTGTAATTTATGTATAGCAGTCTGCCATTACTGTTTTGAGCCCACCCATCTAGACCTTTTCCCTGAGACTGTTGCCTGGTACCTTGTGCCTATACCACCATCCTTTTGGGGCAGGGTCTTTGCCTCCACACACTTCTGAGGCAGACTCACTGAGGCTGAACTTCCAATTAAGGCAGAGAAATAATTACTATAGGGCTCTAGGCCAGCTCAAGTGGGGACAGGAAGAGGTAGCCAGGTAACCCACAGCCAGGAAAAGAAGCTGGGCCTTCTTTTAGGGTCACTCTTGAGGTCCCCACTCATCCTCCTGCCTCAGGAGTGCTTGAAGGCACAAGAGGCTATGGGTAGAGAAAAAGAGTGGAGGTTCCCAGTTCAGGGGACCATAAAGGGAGTCCATCTGGTTCTAACAAAACTGAATTAAATGAAATCTAAACACTCAACACTGGCTATACCATGGTGAGACTGAAGGCAACCTGGGCACAATAAGATGGGGTAGGCACCCCCAAAACAGGCCTGGGGTGGGGGCTTGGGTCTTCCTATGTCCTAGGAGAGGACAAGGGTAGTACTGATCTCTGCACCTCTGGCCCACCTCTACAAAGCATAGGTGTGAGGAAGGGGGGGTGTCTCTGGGTACTGTGAGAACTTCTCATCTTTTAAGAGGTTTTCAAACAGCCTGTTTGGCTGTGGCCCCTCATCTCAAGAAATGACTATCCTTGATCCAAATGCCATCTCCGAGAATCACCCATTTTCTCTTCAGGAATGTTTCCTTTTAGTCCAGACACGCCACAGTTGCACAGAGTTCCATCTCAGAAACACCTTCTTCATCTTCAAGTATGATCCATCTCCAGAAATGTCAGTGCTCTCCTAACAGCTCCATTCCAACTCCAAGAAGCCTTCCAGACAACTTACGCTCCATCTCCAGATGCTCATTTTACCTCCAGAAGAACCTCAGATCCAAAAGTGCCCCGTGGTTTCCGGAAATACTCTAGCAGCGTCAAAGAGGCACTACGGTGTATCTCCAGAAAGGCTCCATTCTCAGACACGTTATGTCTGGCAATACTCAGAATGCAGAAAAGCCCCCTCATCTTTACTTAAAACAAAACAAAATTAAAAAAAATCTATCTCCAGAAGAATTCTCATTTCACTTTCAAATGTACCCCTCTTTCATCTTCAGAAATTACCTCCTCCAGAAATGCTCTCCATGTTGTCTCTAGAGATATCCTGGCTCTGGAACCATTCCAGCTCCTGTCTGGAAACACCAAGGCAAAGCTTCCTGCCCTGGCTCACATGCTGAAGGAACTGAGAGCCATTTCCTCCAAGATCTCCTGGAAAGAGACTATACAGGCATCCTCTTTCCTTGTCTCTCTGGCTCCTGGGACCCTCTTAGCCATCTGCTGGGTTCTCTTGTCCCAGTTGCTAAGGATGTGTGGGTTGCAGCCCCTTTGGAGGTGAACAACCCTTTCACAGGGGTTGCATATCAGATATCCTGCATATCAGATATTTACATTACAATTCATAACAGTAGCAAAATTGATAATGAAGTAGCAATGAAAATAATCTTATGGTTTGGGGGTCACCACAACATTTGGAAGTTATTAAAGGGTTACAGCACTAGGAAGGTTGAGCTGGAGGATTTTGCCTGGGACAGCAATTTAAGAGTGTGTGGGGGGCAGGAAGGGATAGTATGGAGGAGTCCATACAGCCACGCCTCCTCCCACTATGTCCTCACTGTTAAGTACCACTGCCTACATATACACAGTATGACAAAAAACTGCATGCACTATGCACAGTAGAACCATGTCATCCTTTAGAATCTTGGCTCAGAAAAGCATGGAAATCTGTGTCCGGCATTTATACACACATCAAAGATACATCCATACCCATTGTGAACCTTACCTGACCTTCCTGAGGGTCTTACTTTCTGGGCACTGGGTCAGTCCCCAGACAGTCCAAATCGACAAGATTGGCAGCCTGGCAACTGCTCAGTGCCAACATTTAAGAAGCTCAATCACAGCTCTTTGGGCTTTTGGGAACAGGGAAAGTGAGAGTAGTATATTCAGTATCTGCTTGAACACTCAGAAAGATGAGGTATTTACTCTCCCTTGGGCAGCCCAGTCCCCTTGGGTAGAAGTAAACCTGGGCATGTCACCTTTGTCCACATAACCAAGCACTGCTCTCCAATACACAAAGCCATGTCCTGTGGGAAAGGTATGGTTCCAGGGAAGAGGATTCGGGGGTTGCTAGGTAGTGGGTAGCCAGGACCAGCACACACAGATGTGCCTCTGAGAGTACCCCAGCAGCTCAGCATAGACACGAGCACGCTACAATCTATTCTGGAACTGCAAAAAGGGGTCTGAGCCCCTGACCTGTATCAAGTGCTCCTGATACCTGGTCTTTGTGGGACAACACTCAGAGCCCCCAAGCAGTAAAAGGGAAGAAGCCCTGCACAATTCCTGGTCTGTCCGGGTGTCACTGTGTAGCTCTGGTCTGCTGTCACAGGAGGACAATTACCATTTATTAAGCCTCCCAATTTAGAACCAGCCTCAATTAACTGGAACCTCCAGAGCCTATTTTGATGGATGTAAATACAGCTTCAATATGCCCTCCACTGTGCCCTCAGCACAGGCCATGACCCCCAACCAGCCAGCTTTTGCCTAGACACAGAGCTTTGACATCTGTCTCCCACCACCCTTCTCCATCCCTCCCAGTCCTGTTCAGGAGACACACTTTATCCCTGCCTGATCTTCCTTTGCTAGGGAAGGTATCCCCACCCAAAAATAGGAAAGAAAAGAAATCCAAAGTTAAACGTGGATGTGAGAACACATGGTCCTGAAGTCCAAGACGGCAGTGAGCCAGAGCCACGCCTTGCTGGTAGCAGCAGAGCTGTCCGGGCCTCCTAGCCCCTGGGAGCAGCCCAGCCTACTGCATCAATATTCTCCGTCCTTCGTAGCCCAAACTGCACTGGCTCTCTTGGGACCCTTTTATCCCACAATGTCGCTTCAGCAAAAGGTTATGTAGAAGAATGTGGAAGTCTCTCCCGCATATTAACTAAAAGCATGTTCTTGAAAATGCACGAGAAGAGAAGAAAGCGCACCTATGAGTCAATCTCTCTGAGTCTGAGATGAGGTGAGATGGAGCAGTGGATTGGCAGGATCCTGTCTTGCTGGACCTGGACCCACGTGTGTCACTTCATTTCACTGAGCTGCAGATTTCTGGCCTGCTAAAAGTGGGAATGCAAAAGTCCCCACTCCTGGTGCTCTGACACTGAGGTCATCCGAATAACTGCAATCATATCCCAGAGAGAGCAGAATGCGATTGGTGTTAGTGTTCTGGGCTTGCCAACCAAGTACTTAACAGGCAAGAACACACTCTACAAGCATGTGATACCTGTTTCCATCACCTATCCCTGCAGCCCCAGCTCCTGTGCACCCTTTTTCTGGAGATGGGGAGTACAGAATTCTTGGATATACCTTCCAAACCCCGTTCATTATCAGTTAGCTGTGAGTCTTTGTTCCGTTGTTTGTTTTCCACTGTATAGCTTTGGCTGGCCTTGGGACTCACTGCGTAGACCAGGCTAGCCTGGAACTCATAGAGATCCTCCTGTCTTCTGCCTCCCAAGCACTGAGATTAGAGGTGTGCACCACACCTGACAACCAGCTGGCCTTTTAAAATAAAAGCAGAAAGTAAATTTTTGGGTCAAACTTGGTATTTTTAAAAGCCCTGTGTTTTCCAAACAGTGCTCATCTAAGGATGTCCCTTCTCAAGCTATGATCACCTCCATCCTCAACTCTCAGAAAAGCAGGTCTCTTCAGAGGAGAGGCAGGGTTGTGGAAATACAAAGCAAGCTTTCCTTGGCAGGGGCTGGCAACCACTAGGGTTCTGCGTGCTGTTCCATCAAATGGGGTGTGACAGAGCCCACCTTCAGTAGGTGATGACAGTGGTGTAAAAGCCCCCGGCACAAAAATGGGCTCAGCAGGTTTCTTTGGGATCACTGGAGAAGGGTTCATTCCTTCTCTGCGAGGTTTACTTGCCCTCCTCCTCCAATCATAATGTAAAATGAACAATAGGAGGAGAATGAGCCCTTTGCAGATCCATGCTCAGAGAGGCATGTTTGTATTACACAGCAGAAAATACATGAATGGCAGCTGAGAACATGGCCCTGGGCAAATTACCCTTTGCCGTCAAAACAGTGACCTATGATCAGTGCCCATAAGGCCCTAGGGCATGAGGGTCCTAGGAAGCTCTACCTTGCTTAGTCCTCCTGCTTCAGGCCTGCTGCTGGCTTGGGCTCAGTGATTGCATACTCAGGGGCACCAACTAGGGAGTTCAGCAGAAGGGCCTCTTTCCCTCCTCCCCCACTCAACTCAACATTCTGGGAGTCCATTCTAGTCATGGCCAGGGTCTCATTCCATAGGACCTCCAGAGACACAAGCTCATGCTCTCTGTACCCCTCAGTTTCTACATTTGCAAAATGGGGGTGAAGGAACTTCCTACCAACAGAGACAATCTGAGGAAATGAACTAAGCGGGGCTGGGGCCTGGAACCCAACAGGTTCTTAGCCAGGCTCTGGTGCTATACCTCCCCTTTCTATGCTGAGCCTTTTCCCTCCGGAACTGCCCCATCTTTTTCCTGTAAGACCCCAGGCCTCCTTGGTATTAAGAATGGCAGGCCAGTGGTTCTGGTTCAGGCTGGTGATTAGGGAACAGATTAGGCCCTGCATCTCCCTGGCTGTCCTCAGTCAGGAAGTTTGTACAGGACTCCCAATGGGGAGTGGAGCCAAGGTTAATTAATAAGGGCTGTCCATATCCTTGGAAAGGTATGCAAGAGAAGGCGCAAAGGAGGGACAGGGGATGGTGTGGACTTAACACTCTCCCTAGACTCCTCAGTGTTCCCACCTCTGAGCCAGTGGCGTTCCCTGCCCAGCGGCTCTTCTTTCCCAGTATTTTCCAGGTAATGTTTTCCAGCGGTCATAACCCAGAGTTCTCGTCAGCTACAGCTCCTACCTGTGCGTGCTCTGTGCCCACTCTGACCTAGAGCTGCTCACGTCTACATATCCTTCTCATCTTGCACCCTAGGCCTTAAACACAATGTCCAGAATGATTAGCTGCCAATTCTCTCTCTCTGGCAAAGAATACCGTGCACTGAGTCCCCTTCTTCGGGGACACCTGCTAGGTTCTCCTAGGGCAGGGCCTCATCGACAGACCTATGGGCTGTTAGAAATATAGCTTCAACAGTCACAAGTACAAGGTGAGGCTGACCTAGGTCAGCCTGGTCTGCATGTCCCCTGTGCAGCACTTCTAATCTATGTTCTAAACTCCAAGATGGCCTCCTCCCATAGCTTCTCATGGCCACTTGGGCTCTGGCTGAAGTCCTAGGCCACAAGCTAGCCCAGCAATAGTTTCTATGGCCAGCACACCCATGACAGAATGGCTCTAACAAGGCTTCCGCCCTGATGGATCTCACAGGACCGAGGAGCTTCCTGAGAGAATGCCATCCACACTTAACCTGTACTACAGGCAGCACAGTGCCATAGTGGTGACAGTGATTTAATCAGGCAGCAAATGGCCGTCTGGGGTCCATATCTCTCACATAAGCAGTTTGCTGAATCATTGATATCATATGATTTTTGAACAGAATGTGTCACGGAAACATCTAGATTCTGGGTCTTGAGAAAGTGGGTGGCAGGTACTCTGGTTTCATCCCCAGGAAGACCAGGTGGCCCACATGCATTGTCCACCTGGACCGGCATTATGAAAGCATGGGTCCCTTTAGACTTGCCTGATGAAACAAGATAACATGTTAGCATTTTAAACATGGCTGGCCATACCTTGACCTGTGGCTGTGGGGAGAAGTGACATTCCGTGCAGTTAGAAGGCAGGAAGCAGGAACTCAGCTGAAACTGCTCCTGGAGGGGGCAACTTGCAGAGGGGACAGGGGAGGCCACTCTATGGGTGCCAAGGGTGTCTGTGGGATGAGTGGAAACCTTTCTTCTCCCCTCCCAGTTCTGCCCTGTGGAGGATGTAGAAGCTGACTTCCCATCCTCCCTGCCCCTCTCATTCTCAAGGTACTATTTCTGGCTTATAACCCTCCTCTTGGTCAAGCTTCCCCTAAGAATGTGGGGGTCAGATCTAATAAATCTCATTGGGACCCAACCCAGCAGGAGCATCCCCTCCCTTTTCCCAAACATTCCACTTTTAATGAGGCAACCTTAGGTGGCTCCAGTGAGCACATTAGCTCCCCAAGAGGCTCACACTGAGATGTGTTAGCTGAACCCCAGGCTGTCTCCTAGAAAACCCTGAAGGATTACAGTGTGGCTCTCTCAACAGCCAGTAAACTTCACTCCTCTCCCATGGCGGCATTCTTGTGTCCTGGATGTAGAGGTGTTCAGATGAGTCCTTATGCATGAGGGCCTGTCAAGCACTTGGACAGACCTACCTCACTTTTCCGACATGACTTGCCAGGAAAAGCTACCATCCCATTGCACACAAGGGAAAACAAGCCTTGGACGCTTTGGGGCAGTGACCTTGGATCCTTTCGGATATTCCCTCTCAGAGAACCTGGGGGCTAGGTCAGAGGCAGCCAATTAGTGTGTGGGAAAAGGAAGAGGTGCAGTGATGGCCATGTCTCCCAGATGATGAGGTGAGAGGTTTACAGGAATGTCTATCACTGGATGCTTGTGACTGCACAGCAATGCCAGGCCTGGGCTTTCCTAGAGAAATCTCAGCATATGCACCCCAAGTGTGGCTGCAGGCCTGTAGGCCCTAGTGACACTCATGTCTGGTCTGCTACAGATCAGCTAACACAGGCCAGTAGGGGCAGGTACAAATAATGCAAGTCAGATGTGGGGTAGGTGGTGCTGCCAAATTCCCCACATGAAGGAACAACATGGTTTATGTTCTGTGTGGATGGGGCCTCAGAAAGGAAGAAACTTAGGAGTGACATAGAGAATGAGAAGACTCTCTCGGCCTTGAGCCCTGGCTCCCCAGAGTTTCTGCAGAAGTAGAAGCTCAAAGTGGGATTCAGGGGCAGCTAAGAACTAAAAAACAGCCTGGGCCTTGAGGCCAGGGAACTGGGTACAGCCTAGAGTTCCCAACATCTGGCTGCATGAAGCATGTCACTTTTCTGCATCAACATGCAGAGCTATGTAAATAATCACGTAGCACCAGGTACATGAGCACAGATCCATGGGATTCTGATGGCTGCCATCCAGCTCCTGATACCTGAAGTTATTACCTCATGGAGTCCTAACTGGGCATGTACCCCCACCACTTGCCATAGCCCTTCAAACCTGTGTCCCGAGTCTGTGGTTGGACCCTGCTTAGACAGACCCTCTCTGTTCAGCTTCAGTCTCTTCCAGGCTGGGGGTTGAGCAGAAACAGCTCAATCAGGATATAATCGTTTTTAATTAACGTGCGGATCATTTCACAGGCTGATCTCCTTGGAGACCACAAGGAAGACGGTCTCCTAAGATTTTCTTTCTTTTTGCTCTCCCAGTGTACCCCTTCCAGCAAAAGGCCGTACTTCACTTTCACCTGTCATCCACAACCTTGAGAACGGCACAAAAGCCTGGCTCCTGGGTCTCCTCAAGGCCATCAAGAGGAATTATGTGCTCACAAATACACACAGACACAAGCTTTCATCCCACCCCTAAGGCATACCTGCAGAGATGTGCACACACCCACAGGAGGACACAGAGACTTGTGTGTCCAGAGGAATACGCACATGGAACCGGCCAGCATGGTCTATATAGTAAGATCCCTGTCTCAAGCAATAAACAAAGGGGGAGGATTAGAGGCCCACATGGGTACACTCCAGAGCATGATACACAGATGAGCACTCACCTGCACAGACACACCACACAAATGTCCACATGTCCATATTCAGCACAGTTTCAACCTTCAGGGCTGAAGTGCTGGCAGGAAGGAGACAAAAAACAGCCCTGTCTTTGGGTGGAGAATCAGAAGCCATAAGGGTCTGTAGTGCTGGGTACATGCCTTGGGTCAGAAGGACCTAACTCACATAGGTAGCAAATAGGGCCTGGGCCTGGGCTGGTGGCCTCTGTTCCCTGTGGAGGAGGTGATAGAATGGTGCTCAGCCCTGTAGAGCAACCCCATGGTGCCCAGCACCAGCTGGCCTAACACTCCCATTGGGAGCAGTGTCCCCAACCTTTCCTCTGCATCCCTGATGAGGCCCATAGGGCTTTCTCTTTACTTCCTTCATTTGACCTAAATCCTTTCTCCCATTTCTTTTTTTTTTTTTTTTCCTTCCTCCATTCTCTTTCTTCCAAGCTTCCCTCCCATTTTGGAATCACTGTTTCATCTGTTTCTTTTCTTCCCTTTCACCCCAGGCATCCAAAGTCAACCTCAGATCAGAGGAATTCTAAATGGATCTTATTGTTCCCCGTTCCAGACACAGCACATCTGATAAGTACTTACACCTTCCCAGCTACTAACAGACTACAGCTGGGTCTCTGAACGTGCAGCCTGAGGCATGGAGGTAGGGAATGACCACACCAGACCTTTACTCTACAACCCCACCTCTCTTGAAGCACCTGCTTCTGACATTCAGCTTTTTCCTTTGGAAAATGAGATGGTAAAGGGGAAGTGGGAGGTTAACAGAGAGCCAGCCTCAGGCTGGTGACTTGGGTAGTAGCTCTAACCCACTAGCACAGCAGTGCACATGACATGGAAGGGTTAGGAGCCTATTTGCTACTGCTCCAGCCAGAGACAGCAGGGACAAGCTGAATGGTTCTCCTCACCTGGTGTCTCATCTATGAAATGAGCAAGCTCAGCCTATGCATTCCCAGATACAATAACCCAAATGCCAGGTGAGTAACAGGTTCTTGATATGTGACCTTGGGACTCACTTCTCTTCTGGGCTCTGGTTTCCTCTTCAGTCAAAAGAGGGAGGTCAAACCAGTGAGTCATTGCCAAGGATCTTTTCAGCACGAAGTTTCTAGATAGTAGAGAAGGAAGAACAGTGTCCTACTTAGCCCAAGAAAGCTAGAGAAGCCTTTTTCTTCCACTGGAGGCATGCTGGAGCCTTTTACGTTGGTGGCAGCAGCAGCGGCATTTTGAGGAAATCACCTTAAACATCAAAAAAAGGCTTTCCACACAAAATATACCCAACCACATCACTTTTTAAAAAATGGACCAAAGGGCAGTATTAAGCAAATTATAGCAAATCCACTTGACTGGAAGAGCCTAATGATATTAAAATTGGTATTTATGAAGCACTGATTATAAATCAGGAATAGGCTGGTGTTATCTGTACCTCCTCCCACCAAAAAAAAAAAAAAAAAAAAAAAAAAAGCAGGATATTCACCTAAATATGGACAACCCAACAAAGCCTTTACACTCAATAGCTATCAAAGCCAAAACGTGGGAAGAACCATACCAACCTGTGAGCACTGTCAGAACCCATTAAGACACTCAATAACCTATTTGTTTTTCTTTATTTTTCAGGATATTTGCAAACTTTCGTTATAACCTATATTGAAACAAACAAACAAACAAACAAAAAAAAAAAAACACCTTTTAAAAAATGACCCGATGCTTCCAATCCTTTTTCAGTCACTGATGCATTCATTAATGTTTGTCTAGCCAAATACCAGAGAATATTGTCTGCAGTATGCCTGCTCTGAGGTTCTATGAGAATAGCTTTGCCTACAGGAAACAGAGTTCATGTCCAGGGCAGGGTACGTAGTGGCCAGGCCTCCATCACACACAACTCTCCAAGGTGCTTGTGCCCTGGGTTGAAGAGTAGGCAGCAACAAACCTGGCAAAATGAAGCCTTGCTTCCCAGAGCTCTCACCTCCAGGCTGTCTCAACTCCCAAATGCCACAGTCTACCCTGGGGAGGAGGGGGGTCAGACAGTCACTCTATAAGACCCAGGCCTTCAGCTGCAGGGGTGAGGGAATGGGTGTGGGTAAGGCAGGGGGCCAGAAACGACTAGATGGTCTTCTTCCTAAACCCAGCCCCGATGATGACATCCCTTCCATGACCCAAGCTCACAACCTCTCTCTCCCTCTCTCTCTCTCTCTCTCTCTCTCTCTCTCTCTCTCTCATGCCACAAGGCCACAGCATGGCTGCCTGACCCACTTCAGGCTCTGACTTTGGTCTCCTACTAGGTTCCTAAATACGGAACCAGCGTGCGTCCTGTCCAGCTAGTGGCAGAGACTGCTGCTTCGGTGAACAGGGAATGCAGGGTCTGGATCTGCATCTCCTGCCAGGCAGTATCATGCTGTTAGCATGGAGGGGCTAACAACGGTTCTCTGTTGTTTAGGAACTGACAGATTTCTGGGAGAAGGTTAACTCTTTGGGTTCCTGGACCCAGCCACAGAACAGTCTAAAGACAATCCAGTCCCCCAGCCCCAAAAGTGCCTCCTTTCTCCCCCCCAAGGACCCTGTCTCTAGGGAAAGAGATGCCTTCCCCAGCTTGAGCAGCCAGCCTACCTACGGTATCTGGACTCCCTTGCCCCTGAGCTGCTCAACTACGCATCTATCAAAGCTGGGGCTCACAATGCCCAGCCAGCCCCATACCCAAAAGTGAAGATCTGACAGCTTGGAGTGCCAAGGCTCTGACCCAGAGGTTCCCCCTTGGAGCTCAGCCCTCCCTCCCTCTTTCTGGACTGCAGTCCCCAGGAATTCTCTGGGATAGACCTCCCTTCCCATGGCACCAGTGTGGAAAATGAACTGTTCCTATCATTCCCTTCCCCCTTCAGCAGCCCTTCACCCCATTCCATTCCAGGGAGAGGTGCAGGCATCAGATCTCTGGGTCACCAGAGCAGTGGTGTCTGCTGTGGATTTCAGGAAGCCAAGCACTTCGTCATACAAGCACATCACCTCCGGGATCACCTCTCAGCCTGCATTGTACAGGAGGGGAGGAGGCTGAGGTTAGAGCGGCCCTTCTACGTGCCCAAAGACATCAGCCAATCGTCAAGCGCAGGCGGGCAGAATCCACAACCCAGCCAGCGCGCACCCCAACTCTCCCTGCTGGGCACCCCTACTCGCCTCCTCCCCACACCATCCAGTGGTAACCTCTCCAACCCAAACAAGGAAGAAAGAGGGAGTCCGTTCCCCTGCCTAGGGCTCAGGGTCAGCAGTCACAGGAGAGGCTGAGTCATGACCCCTGCCCCTCACCGCAAAGGCAAGAGATTTATTGTCAGCTTGGCCACTCAGCTGTTTTGGCAGGCGGGCGCAGGACAGAGGGCACGCTACAGGGAACGGGGAGGGGAAGCGTTTGAAGCCGATCAGTCTACCAGATCCGGAAGCTGTCGGGAAAGGAAGGGGGGGCGACCTTAAACGCTCCAAGGCTGAGAGGAGGGGCCGCAGTAGCGCCCAGAGGCGCCAGGGAACTGTCCCCCGGGAGACGGCACTCTCGGGAAGTTTCTCACTGGTTGCTCACAGTAGGACCGGTGCTCGAAATGCCCTCCCAGGCCAGACCAGCTTCCGGACACAGATTGCGAACTTGAGATGAACTCCTTCCTTCTCCAGCATCCCCATCTGCGGCCACCCGCCGCGACATCTCAGCCCCAATTCTTCCATCGGTAGCTCGGTCGCCTCGCCGAGACCGCTCACCAAGGCATTGTGGAGCAAAAGGGAGGGGAGAATCCCCAGCACAACCTAACTGCTGCGGCCATTAAAAAAAAAAAAAAAAGGAAAGGAAGAAAGAAAAAAAGAAGGAAAGAAAAGAAATTCCTTCTCCTGAGACTGGTCCCCTCCACCCACATGAAAAAACCTCCAAACACGCAAACCCGCAAGTCCAGCAAGGATCGCGGCGCGGTGGGAGGGGTGCCCGCGGCGAAACCCGTCAACACCCCCGCTCCGCGGCAGGTCAGAGCGCGGCCCCAAGCCGGGATTCAGGGAGCCCTCTAGCCCGGAGCAGCCCGCCGAAAACACAAAGCTCCGCCGCCAACAATACCTGCGGGCTCCTCCTGGGTCTCGGGGCGCCGGCGTGGCGCGTCTCGCAGTCTCCCTTTTCTCTTGCCGTCTCTCTGCTATGGTGCGCTCTCCCCCTCGCCTCTTCCAGTACCCGATGGCCAGATGAGATCCTTGAGAGA